>NW_020654466.1:21321311-21413450 GCF_003589595.1 Hyposmocoma kahamanoa
AATAATAAAGCCAAAGTTATTGGCTTGGATACAAGTACTTTGAGCCATGTCTTCATTTAATTATCGGGATCTTCAGTAATATTTTCCATTGTAGTTCTAATTCTAATACATTCTGTTTTCACTGTCCTTTAATTACCTTCGTTCAGTTATTTGGGTTTTTTAAATAGTCTTTTAAGTGGCGGGAGTCAATATTTACGTTTTACTTTCACTTAAATCGTACCTATATACTTAAATCTATGCTTCAATCACGTTATCTTCTATCACTGTGAACTAAAAGTTTGAATTCGTAATCAGTGGAATTTTTAGGATAAAGTCTTTTGTAACTTGGTTTAAAATAAGGATTATAGTTCTAACTTTCATCATCACTATTTCTTTTTTCGTTTCTTCTTCATAATATACTTAAAATAAAAATAATCTTCGTAAAAACTGTACTCGTAACTTCATAAACTTGCCATTTTTTCCCTTCTTTCCGCTTGGAACAGGCGAAGCCAAAGAGTAAAGTAATGGCGAAGCTCAGAGACCACTAATGACTAGGCAGTATGATTATAATCAACAATATACAAACTGTGAACTGGCAACCGGTCTATCTCAATTATGACAACTTTACAGGTGAAGAAAAAATCATTATATTTATGCTATATTGCATCTGGTTTATTAAATAAAAATACGTAGTGTACATACATATGTGTAATAAAAATATTTAAAAACTACGTATTTTTAATAAACCAGATGCTATACAAATGACGCAAACAATTTTTTTCTTCATTACAGGATGATGAAGTTATCAAAATTGAGATATAAAATTACTGATTGCCAGTTCACAGTCGAAATATCATGTCCAGTGTTGCCAGGGCTCGTTGAGTCGAAAATTACGTTTCGTTACCTGAAAAGTTATTTTTGCTGCAAAAGTTACGATTACTTTTTTCTTTCAACCGAAATGTATAACTTTTAAATGACTTATGTCTTTAAACATGCATCTACATCTTACAAAAATACGCTTCTACTACGTACGGGGTAAAGAGCACGTCAAACGTTAATAATCTTAATGTTGTGTTACAAAAAAACATTACATATTATTTTAAGCTTTCAGCTATAATTTAGTAGATTACGCCATCTCCGAGTACCTATATTGTCTAATCTGCATGTGCATTTGTAAACTATTTAGAACTTACAATAACAAATATTTTATATTAGATTTAATTATTTATATTAGATTGAATTTAAATAATATCAACGTCAAAATTTACAAAAATTGTCTTTAAAATAAGTTACTTATTTTACTAAGTTTTATATATTTAACTTGACGGTCAAAAGCGTCAAAAGTTACAAAAAACGTAACAGACGAAAAAAACTATTTATAGTATTTTTTCTTCACCACAACAAAGCAAATTTCTTGCTTTTGAGGTGATATCCAACATGCAGCTATAGGAAAACCAATATTTTTTTTTAAAAAGCTTCTTTATTTCAATAAGAACATAAATAGGAAGGTCTCATTCACTTACAACAATATAATAGAGGTATTATAAACAACTTTGAGATTGTGTACCTTATGTGAGACAAGAAAAGGTTGTCCTTGAGCTATCGATATCTCTCATCACAATTTTAAGTTAGAGCTTCGATAATACCCGGAAATTAAAAGTAAAAAAATCGCACTCAAACACGGAATCACGAGGCAATACAATATTATTATTTCATATCTACGAGACAGTAAGTATTTTTTATTAGGTCTACCAGCATTTTACAGGTAACTAAGTATATAAATAACACTGGGTAACTATTAAACTTTTCCATACTTTTGTGTTGTAAACTTAGAATAATAACGCATAGAATGATAGTTTCATATCAAACAAACTGTCACAAGTGAGGCAAAAATCAAATTCATGTAGGTTAGTTTTAGTAGTAGGTTAATTTTCGGTTTTAGTGAATATTTATATAAAAATACAAGTTGAAACGCGTTACTTCCTTGTGGAATGTGATGTTAGTATCTATTTTATGTTTGTCTGACGTATTTTTACACTCATTTACCGCACATTTCGTCATTTTTAGCTAAAATTCTTGATCTGTTCGCGGTGCAAGTTGACCTTGAGCACTGACGGCCCGCCCGCTCGTGTAGGCCCATTGGGCGCGCTTCAATTTGCCTCACTTAGCGTGTGCGGGCTAGGTTTCTATGCGTTATTATTCTAAGGTTGTAAATTTAAAAAATGTGTAAAAGGTCAGAGTGTAAAAAACGTGCTACTTAAATAATAAATAAATAATTCTTAGAGCACAGCATAAACATAAAATTTTCATGTTTAGAAACTTAACCGTCATAATTGCTCCTTAAGTAAAATTTAGGCGCTATTTATAAAAATGAATCTTCATGCGTGAACAGCCACCCTTAGAGGTGGATGATTTTCTTTAAAATGAAATGGGACCACTATAGAAGTACCCCCTTTCCAACGAAAAAAGAATCATGAAAATCGGTTCACAAATACCGGAATTATCGCGTAACATACATACAGAAAAAAAACAAAAAACCATACAGTCGAATTGAGAACCTCCTCCTATTTTGAAGTCGGTTAAAAATTAATTCAAATACACCAGTGTTGCCAAAATTTTATTAATTTCTCCCTTTATTGTGGGACTCTGGTTGACCGTGATAATTATAAGCAAAAAGATCTTAAATGGACAAAATGCAATACAAAATACTGAGTACTTAAGATAAGGTTCATACACGTTATCTTGGTTTATGGTAGGTTCAAAACAGAAACCCATAACCCAAGGTGAGTATGTCTAATTCCTCAACTCTTATAATTTATTTGAATATCGTAACCATGCATTTTTTGACGTTTTAATATGAACATCGCCATCGCTTATTTGTGCATCATCAATTATAAGTCCTACTACTGGGCACAGGTTTTAACTTAGCAGGGAAAATTCCATCCACGCCAGCCCTTGCGGGTGGGGAACTTCACAAGTTATTCGAGGATTGTGAATCTTCTTCGACATCGTTCATGTTTTTCTTGACCCAGAGGTGTTGCAGTTAACTCATTGACAAACGTGCGTAGCTTTTAACCCTTTGAAAGCCGTGGACGCTTTAAAGCGTATTACAATAACTTGACTGATACGCCAATGACGCCTTAAAGCGTTAATGAAATCTTTTAATTTCCAATTGAAATTAATAAATAAACATTACGACATTCCTTGTTATTTGTATATTCTAGTTAAGTATGGATTCATAGTTGCATTTTATATTCTGTTATGTTCTTCTTTGACTTAGGAAAATTGAATTAATATACGATGGAAATTCATGACATGTCCCATCACTATTTATGGGCTTGGCGTCTAGGTAACGAAACTAGTTTTTGCCAGTGGCAGTTAAAATGTTAGTCATAGTTTTCATGTGGGATGACGTCAGTTCAGTTCTCAATGTCACAAAACAGAAAAAATCTTTAATGATGACCCTCACCACATCGTGCCCTGCGTGTCCTAACACTTGCATGCTTGAGGATTTAATGGCGGCCACTAGAGACGCGGTCGGTGTGACTGATTTCTGGGCCACAATAGTCTCGTATACCATCGAACCGATAAGAAGATTAACAATCTCGACTGATATGGTACAACAGGCTGAATTTCCGCAACGCAAAGTAGTAGCGCCGGGTATAACGCCGTAACATCGAGTATATAATCAGAAATAGAGACGAAATGTCATTTAATTTGTTTGAAAACTATTCTGCCAAATTTGACAACTGCGATCCGATTGGCCAGCCCGAATTCGAAACAATTTGACGTGTGCCGTCAATTGTTTCACTTTAAATCGACCAGTTTAACTTGAGCTTTGATATAATGGACGAAAATTGCAAATTTACGTTTTTTTATATTTAATTACCGAAGAAATGTGATTCCATAGGAAATGAAACTATTTTTCCAGATTTAAATCGCGTATATTTGTTTTTTCAAACAAACCGACGTTTCGGGCCCTTTACAGGTCCCGTGGTCACGGTTGACTGAACCTAAGAACTCGATAAATGTGATTCCGTTTGTTTTATAATTAGATGTTTTGTTGTTTTTCCCAGGCCGCCGAAACATTCCCTATTGTTACAGATATTATCTTTATTACAATAAATAAAGAATATTTTTGGAAAATATGGAGACGTGCACACGTACTATTTCAGTTTTCTAATTTTGAGATTTCAGCGCAAACGAGAGTTTATATTTAAAAGTGATATAAGGCCCATTTACCTGATGAGTTGCCAGACCCTTATTTAGTCTCAATTTCTGGTTATATACTCGATGAGTGCCAATTATGCTTGTGAATTCCGACTGTCGTTCTATAACGAAACGTCAAAAAAATCACGATAACGAAAAAAGTAAGTTAAGAAATAGATTGGCTAAGTTAGAAATGTCACTATTTCACATGAGTTTTAATGTTTCAACAGCTTTAAGCAGTCTTTCCATTTCACCCAGTGACTGAGTAAGTTTTTCAGTGTTGGTTTTCTGGACTTCATCGGGTACTTTCGTTGTGTAGTCTTCCGCCGCCATTGCTTGTTGCAATTTGTTTATTGTTTGGGTTAAAGATTCTTTCTTCTTATCCAGTTTGGCTATTTCTTTTTGTGGGTCTATCAGGCCCTGTGGGTAAAAGATACGTTGGTAAATTATATTATGTCTAATAGATAATTCAAAGTAAACTAAAATATATAGTCTGTTTTTTTTTGTAGACGGAATAAAATGGCATTTGCAGAGTTGCCAGTTTTCATAAAAGTTTAAATAGTCATGTAGTTGTTCTAGACAGTTTTATGGGTAGATTGTATCGAACCCGGGCCCTCTGCGTGGCAGTCCAGCATGGTAACTGTTCGACCGCAAAGGTAATTATAAAAAAGAGAATGAGTAAATGTAAAAAATGTTGCTTAGTTGGTATACCGTCTGCCACGGTAAGCTAGAAGACGTCGGTTCGAATCCGGCCGGATCGAAGGAAATTTTTCTGAGTGTTCGATCTTTTTATTAATAATTATAACACACTAGTGGTGTAATTTCACAAAAAATAATTGAATATCAATTCAATAAAAAATTTAAATACATTGAATAGCGACATCTCTCGCCAGGACTGGTAACTGTAAAGATATCTAACTGGGTGATAAAACTTTCATAGATTTCTCATAGATGGCGCTATGACTAAAAAGTCGTTGAAAAAACCAAATACAAAGATACGACGCAAGCACATCGAAAAATTCGTGAGGTCCGGTGGTTCGCTCCGTTGCTTAGTTGGTATAGCGTCTGGCACGGTAAGCTAGAAGACGTCGGTTCGAATCCGGCCGGATCGAATGAATTTTTTCTGAGTGTTCGATCTTTGTATTAATAACAAACTAGTGGAATAATTTCACAAAAAATAATTGAATATCAATTCAATAAAAATTTAAAAGAGTAAATGTAAATTTATGTATTATTTACCTTGAGTACCAAATGCACTTCAATCTTATCTGAAACAGTCAAAATCGAACATCCAATAGGGGGTTCTTCATCGGACAGTTCGCTGTTGGCCAGAGACTGTACACTCCTGAAGAGATCCTTCAGCTTCTCTACTTCCAACTCCTGACTAATTACAAGGTGTACCAAGGTCTTCTGTTTGTTGGCAAGGTTATACTCTGAACGGGTGGATCGGATCAGATGGATCATCTTGAGAACGGTTTCGACGTCTGATTCGAGAGGCTCTGACCGCCAGGGGGCATCGGATTCCTGAGAAAAAAATATATATTGTGATTTAGCAACCTTGTCATGTTATATTTCTTTGAAATGCTCTGGTATGATACATAATATTGTTGTATTATGTCCACAAGAAAGAAAGAAAAGTAGTTTATTGTAACTTTATGGCAAAATATATATGACAGAATGATAACAAATAATAAAATAACCTTACGACAAAACACAAACAAAAGAATTACATTTAAAAGTTACCAAAATGGGTTCCAATCATCTTTTTGTAACAAGACGTGTGAAAACATCTCGTTACGCATTGAAGCCATTGACTTACAATTATATGGACGTCGGGTCCGCGCTAAAAAGTGTCCGAACTTATAGGGCGTTAAAATCGTATACAGAGCGTCATTCACGCTTTAGCCTTCGTTTGTTCGACTGACAGCGAAGCAAGCAAAATTAGACAGTACTGTGATGACATTACAATTTAAATTCAACGTTTTAGTTTTTTTATATTCCTTTACATGTCACTATCACTACGTTTAAATAGGTTGACTTGGGACATTTTTTCGTGGTTTTTGTATCAGACCCGTCGTCCATTTATTTGTAAGTCAATGATTGAAGCCGAAAAAATAACAAGGATGATGTCGCATCGTCCAAGCAGATAACAATAAAAAAAAAATACAATACACTTAATTAGGCGTAAGTCAAAATTAAATGCAAATAAAAATAAAAAAAATAAAAATGCATGCAGTAAAAATGGGTGTACGTGTAGAGGAGTGCTGTGAGACACCTGAGTAAATAATAAAAATTTCTTAAATGATGATTTGAAGGAGGCAAATAAACAAGGAGCCCAATAGACAAATATGCAAGTAAACTGTCCACACTACGGTTTCAAATATGACCGTCTACACATGGCGCTAAATAAGGAGTCATAGCCTCAGTACAGAGTACTAAAAAAACCGATCTCAAAAGTTCATGGTATTACATCTATTTGCCAAGTTTTATTGAAATCGGTTACAAAACCGGATTCATCCCCTAGGGGTGGAATATTTTCTTCAAATTTAAATGGGACCAATACTGAGGTACCCACTTTCCAACAAAAAAAATAATCGTCAAAAACAGTTCACAAATCCACCGGAGTTATCGAGTAACATACATATAAAGAAAAAGTTGAATTGAGATCCTCCACCTTTTTTCGAAGTCGGTTAAAAATAATGAATATGACCATATTGTGGACGGTTTACTTGCGTATTTGTCGAATAGGCAAACGAGGCCAAATACTTTGTCATACATGCTATCTACACATGGTGATTGTTTGCCAAAATTTATCAAAAACTAATAATACAAATAACTAAATAAGATAATGTTACTTACTTGAGGATAACTTGCAACGCATATCGAAGGGCAGGAAGTATCCCGTTTCGGCAACCTCTGGTACAACTCTTCTGTGATGAAAGGCATGAATGGACTCAGCAGTTTGAGGCCGTATTCGAGTGCGGTGTACAGAGTACGTCTTGCTGCTTCTTTCTGCGCGTCACTGCCTTGCGCGAATACTGGTTTAAGGTATTCCTGGAGACCGAAAGTATTTTCTTTAATAATGATAATAATGTTTGATTTTCGCGCCTAACGCTATTAATTAGCAATCGTTTATGTACGTAAACTTGCTGAAACTAAATTATCAGGCGTTAACTTGTTACTGGTTTTACGGTTTGTGTCATTTAGGGCCATCGAGTATATAATCAGAAGTAGAGACTAAATAAGGGCCATCCATCCCTGGCAACGCATCAGGCAAATGGGCCTTATATCATTTTTAAATATCAACTTTCGTTTGCGTTGAAATCACAAATTAGAAAACTGAAATAGTACAGCGCCAACAATTGACCTGTGTGTACGTCTCCGTATATTCCAAAAATATTCTGTATTTATTGTAATAAAGATAATATCTCTAACTATGGGGGGCTGTTCCATTCGGTGGTGCGGGAAAAACAGCAAAGCATCTAATTACAAAACAAACGGAATCAAATATCATAGGTAATTAAATAAAACATGTAATTTATCAATTTTCGTCCATTATAGCAAAGCTCAAGTTAAACTGGTCGTTTTGAAATGAAACAATTGACAACACCCGTCAATTGTTTCGAATTCGGGCTGGCCAATCGGAGCGCAGTTGTCACCGTAATGATTTGGCAGAATTATTTCCAAACAAATTAAATGACATTTCGTGTCTATTTCTGGTTATATACTCGATGCTTAGGGTGCATTCAAATTAGACGCTGGCGGCGCTTCTAGCGATGCGCTGTCGTAACAAGCGCGCGCCACTTTTGCAGTCACAAGTACACTAAAAATTACTGAAGCACCACAGCGCGCGCGCTTCTGCAAGCGTCTAATTTGAAGGCACCCTTAGCACGTCAGTAGCGGTCATCGACCCGACTTTCATTCCCAAGTCACAATTGGACAGCGACCAATCGCCGATCCCTATAGATCTGTCGCAATTTGGACATTACTTGAGTAACACTATAAAAGCCAATGGCATAACTTAAAAAAATGTGAAATAGACGCATATGAATATTTATATGATAATTTATATGTTGTTAATATATCCATGGCGTTCTCAATTTCACCATCGAATGTTGTGTTATTATTAACAGGGTATAAAGTCGTACCAAGTAAACATCACAGAGATCATAAAGCCAAAGGTTGTAGCAATGCGTGGTAGCAGCCGGGAAGTCGTAATTCTGGAAGCTAGTGTTAATTTTTTCCACGGCCAAGGCCACTCGGCTAAGCATCCAGCGGTCCATCGAGCACAGGTCTGCGGGTAGAGATGGTGGGTGCACCTAGGTGACAGGAAAACAGGAATTAATGTTGGTGGCTGGCTCCTGGCATCGTGCTGAAACTAGACTGTCGAAGAAGGTTAACAACTCTCGGAAACCGTGTGAAGTTTCCAACACGCAATTGGCCAGAGTGGCGAACTATGGCCTAAACACTCGCCTGAGAAGAGACCCATGCCCATCAGTGCGACGTATTACCTCATAGAACTGGCAAACTCGACAATATAATCACATTTGTTTGTCCTGTGAGTGAGTTATTAAAAGAGACTGCAACAAATTAAAAAAAAAAAATGTTAAATTTAAAACTTACATTAAATGCATTTTAATTGAAAAGTCATATTACAAAATTAATGACTACGTGTTAGATAAGGATGTATGAAAAGACGACATGAGTCTAGATTCCACACGACAGTATGATTCAAAGTGTATTCCATAGCAACTAAGTTTATTTGAAAAGGGCAATCCCTAGAGTTTCTTGCTCGTTCTTCTCAGGGAAGTCAGCACAGTGAACAAGTGAGTGTAAAAATTTAATCTATGGAATTATTTAACTTTTGACTTTGAAGGAGTCTCTATTTGACATCCGATGGATATAGATGGAACATTATATGTGAGAAGCAAAGATAAATAAAGCAAAATGTTACCTCGTATGTAGTGTCCTTAGGGAAGTACATGAAAGCGAATTTGGTAGCGTTCCAGAGTTTGTTGCAGAAGAATCGGTAGCCCTGCACGCGCAGGATGTCCAAGTTCAGATCGCGGCCTTGCGTCATAGCGCAGAGGGCGAACCTGCGATTTAATTATCTAGTTAGATATTTTTATTGAAGATAAAATTTTACACAGGATTAATGAGTTTATCTCATAACCATACCATATACACTTCCGGACACATAATTCGAATCACCACGCATTTTCAGAATTAAGTGCCCTAAGCATAAACAATGTTTGATTGATTAAAAATTATTACCCAAATTGAGACTGGTATACTAAACTTCTTTTCCATAAGTCCTTGTTGGGAATTTGGATTTGCAAAACCGGGAGAAAACTTTTTCTTCGATGATAACATTGTTTTTGTATTCTAGCCCTTTACAACAAAAATACGAGGTGGTTCGAATCATGTGTCCGGGAGTATATTTTTGTATGTTGGCATGTGTGGCAACACTGTTTCTCAGTCGTGACGACTTTTGTAGTGTGAAGTTGATTGCAATTTCGAGAACTAAAGGTATAAATGATGTGGTACGTATTGCACAACAAGTAAGCTGTGTATGTAGGACGCCGATAATTGATATTTTTGAGTATTAGTTCATAAGTTTTAATGTTCACCTTTTGTAGAATTTATTTACGATTCGATAAACTACCGTCTAAATGAAGAGACGTTTATGAACTGGTGTTTGGTAGCTTAGTTGGAAGATCAATTGAAAACGTCTCTTCAGTTGGATGGTAGTTTCTCCGACAGCATATCAGTACTTCAAGCACTGAACAGCTATGACATAAACTAAGAGCTCATTTACGAATGCCATCAAACACTCATGGAGGTATGTATACACAACCATGGCAATGACGCAGCACATGAACTAGCCAGAAAAGGGTCGGAGACGGACGCTGTAAGACCAGAACCCATAGTGTCCCTCCCCTAACAATGGTCAAGAACAAACTATACACAAAGGCACAAAATCTTCTCATAATAACACATGGACGACCCTTACAGTTTGTAGACAGGTGAGGGAAGCACTCCCGACGCTCAACGCCAGTCTTGAAAATTAATCAAACTTAAAAAGCAACAGCTTCGCGCTCTAACTGCCGCACTAATGGGTCATGGTCCATATAATAAACACCTTTTTAATTTAGGTATCACAGACAGCCCTCTATGCAGAGCGTGCATGGAGATGGGGGGGAAACGGCCGCGCACATTCTCCTACAGAGCTCCGGCGTGGCCAACAACAAGGTTATGTACCTTGGTCGCTCCCCGAAATCTTCAGCAAACCGAGGAGGTTGCTGAGATACCTGGAGGAGCTTGGGTGGCACGAGTAGGACCCTTCACACGCAAAATAGGCGCTTTGTCGTCGAGTTGCGGACACCAGCCCGTTGTACCAAGTAGATGGTAGTTTATTGAATTATAAATAAATTCTACAAAAGGTGAATATTGAAACTTACAAACGAATACTCAGCAATATCCATTAGTCAGCGTCTTATATACACAGCTTACTTTTTTTTTTTTCTATTTATTCAGGGAAACAAACGGTCATAAAACAGGGGTTCTACTAAAACATTGATTAAAATAATTAGACCTAGAGTTCCACAAATATAAACAAGAAATAGTGAGCAAATACGGTTCAACTACAAAACATAAGAATTATTAATAACATATCATAAAATAACAATACCCGATAAATAAAAATGCTTATAATTTTTTTTGAAAAATTAACAATAAATAGGTAAACTAATAAACTTAAAAAACTACTTCTCTTACTTTCTTCTACTTAAGGTTAACCCAAAAATATCAATATTATTTAAGTTTTTGTTATAAAAATCAAGAGAGCGCCTAAAGAAACCATTTTTAGAATAATTTGTTCTACTAAATTTGCATGAAAAGGTAGCTTTAGAACGCAAGGAGGTGCGAACTGGAACTCTTAAATGAATTTTTTGTAGTAGTTCTGGCGAGTCAATATAATTATTTAACAGTTTGTATAAAACACACGAATCAATATAATTTCTTCTATTGCGCAGAGATGGAACAAACAATATATTTAATTCTTGTGCGAAATCAGAGATTTTTTATCAATTCCTTTTGTCATTATCAACTTGTTGTGCAATACATACAATGTGCAATACCACATAAATAGAAACAATTTTGGCATAGTAAATTTTTTGGTCAAGCGTGAGTTGTCCATAAAAATGAACAAATTGATAAAAAAATGTTATTACTTCTAATCGACTCGGTTTTATGTAGGGATTATTTCATTGTATGGGAAGAAAAAACCGGGACAAATTTGATAAAATAATTTTTCATACAAAATGAACTACATTGACACTTTTTTAGCGACTATTTATAATTTTTTTTTAGTTTGTTTGTAATGAGGAGTTTAAAAAAAGCCGTCACCGCCGTAACTTAGAGCTGTAAAAAAAATACCACTTAGCTTTGCTGCGTATTATACTATTGCTTACTGTTAAATTACGGTAATGTGATTAGTTGATTACGGTTTTGTTTCGTGTTTTAACCGACTTCAAAAAAGGAGGAGGTTCTCAATTCGACTGTATGTTTTTTTTTGCATGTATGTTACGCGATAACTCCGGTATTTGTGAACCGAATTTCATGATTCTTTTGTTGTTGGAAAGGGTGTACTACCATAGTGGTCTCATTTCATTTAGAAGAAAATCATCCACCTCGAATGGTGGCTGCTCAAGCATGAAGATTCATTTTTATAAATAGCGCCTAACTTTAATTTAGGAGCAATTACTTTAATGGTTGATTTTGCTGTTTCTCCAATTCAAGGCGTTTTTCTCTCAATATACTTTGAGTAGTGTCGTAGTGAGAACCTATTTTTATTATCTCCAGTGTCATGTGCTGTATAGTGGCGAACTAGGGGATATTCCAATAAAACTTAGCAAATAGACGTAATTCCACGTAATGTTGAGGTCGGTTTTTTAGTACTCTGTACTGAGATTATGATTGTATGTACTAGCAACAATGGCCAAAAAGGTTAACCAAGAAATTCTTAATACTTTTTGCTGTATATTTTATTTAATCGTAACATCGCTTGTGATGTAAAAATATTTTATTCGACAAAAGCATTGTTCAGATTATGCGACAAAAAAATGATTGTCGAAGAATTTAAACTTACCTAAGGGCATCAGTGCCACACTCGGGTATACCATTTGGGTAGTCCTGTTTCTGTCCAGCTTTAGCCTTCTCGAACTCACGTGGGTCCAAATTGGAATCTAGCAACTGCGCATGGAGTTCTTCCAAAGTCACCCCTCTGACTACGTCCACAGGGTCTATAACGTTGCCGAGAGACTTGGACATTTTTCGTCCGTGTGCATCGCGCACCATTGGATGCAGGTACACTTCTCTGTTTGCCAAAAATAAGTATGTAAATATAACAGTGCGTCATTAAAATAGTTCGTGTAGTTGGTTTATTCGCTAAATCAATTGCTGTAGTTATTATTATTTTAGAGCAGGCACACTGGAATGGAGTTGTAACATCGAATATATAACCAGAAATAGAGACGAAATGTCCTTTAATTTGTTTGGAAATAATTCTGCCAAATCATTACGGTGACAACTGCGCTCCGATTGGCCAGCCCGAATTCGAAACAATTGACGGGTGTTGTCAATTGTTTCATTTCAAAACGACCAGTTTAACTTAAGCTTTGCTATAATGGACGAAAATTGATAAATTACATGTTTTATTTAATTACCTATGATATTTGATTCCGTTTGTTTTGTAATTAGATGCTTTGCTGTTTTTCCCACACCACCGAAGGGATATCCTCCCATTGTTACAGATATTATCTTTGTTACAATAAATACAGAATATTTTTGGAATATACGGAGACGTACACACAGGTCATTTGTTGGCGCTGTACTATTTCAGTTTTCTAATTTGTAATTTCAACGCAAACGGAAGTTGATTTAAAAATGATATAAGGCTCATTTGCCTGATGAGTTGCCAGGGATGGGTGGCCCTTATTTCGTCTCTATTTCTTGTTATATACTCGATAGCCCTAAATGACACAAACCGTAAAACCAGTAACAAGTTAACGCCTGATAATTTAGTTTCGATGACAACTAAAAATCATTACGATGACAACTGCGCTCCGATTGGCCAGCCCGAATTCGAAACAATTTGATGGGTGTCGTCAATTGTTTCACTTCAAATCGAATAGTTTAACCTGAGCTTTGCTATAATAGACGAAAATTTAAAAATTACAAACATTACCGATGAAATGTTATTCCGTTTGTTTTGTATTTAGATGTTTTACTGTTTTTCCCACACCACCGAATGGAACAGCCTCCCATAGTTAGAGACATTATCTTTATTACAATAAATACAGAATATTTTCGGAGACGTACTCTCAAACCGGAGCACTTACTTAAATGGAAGTTTTCCCATAAGTCTCTGTCCGAAGAACACCATTCTTGCTACCCAAAAGAAGAGAATATCGTGTCCTGTTTCTAACAATGTACCGGGGTAGAATGCCTGCAAAAGAAATATGAATTATACGTACCCGAAAACAGCGAGAGAAATTAATTAAGGTTACTTAAGCTAGGTACAGTTATGGCGCAAATTACGTCTTCGAATTAACATTCTTTTTTCTACATTTCGTAATTGATAGATTCAGGCGTTACTTCTGGGAAGTCCATGTTAATAAAAATGGAAGTAAATTAATTCGCTACTCCGCGAACCCAGTGAAGGTTATATCGTGCAAAATATGTTGAATATTTTTTCATGCACTCAATTTTCCCACCCTCCCTCCGCATAAAACTAATAAAACAAATAACGCAAGCGCAACTTACAGCGGTATATTTTTGGTGGTGGTGTCTGTGAGTGTAGTTGCGCTTGTGTTTATTTTATGTAGTAGCAAATTAATTTACTTCCATTTTTATTTTACATTTCGCACCTTCTTTCACAATCTATCGAACTGGCAACCTGCAAATGTCGTTTTACTCCGTCTTCAAAACAAGACAGACTATAAGAATGTGAAAGAAAATTGACAGGTGGTGGGCAGCTATGAAGCTTTTCAAACAAATAACATATATGGTAAAAGGACAAAGGACTGTTTACTTCCGATATTATTTAACCGTCTTCCGTTACACTTAAAAGGTATTTATAGAAAGAAAGAAATCTTTAATTAGACCTATATTTAAGCAGGGAAACCACATGGAATACACTAACTATAGGCCTATAGCTATCTTGTCAGTTATAGATAAAATAGTTGAAAAAATTGTTGTTGGACAAATAAATAAGTTTTTGGAACGTTATAATATAATTTCAAATTCACAACATGGTTTTAGAAAAAATAGAAGTACTAGCACCGCGCTAATACAGTTTTCAGATTTCATCAATGAAAACTTAGATTGTGGTAAACAAGTAGTTGCATTGTTCATAGACTATAAAAAAGCCTTTGACACCCTCGACCATGAAGTGTTACTTAAAGCGATGGATGAGTGTGGTATTAGAGGTCCCACCAATAACTTTTTCAAGAATTATTTATCTAACAGAACATTGCGTGTTTCTGTTGATGGTGTGGTTGGTGAGGAGGCCAAGGTTCAGTTGGGTGTTCCGACTGGATCTGTATTCGGCCCAATTGGATACATAATGCATGTAAATAGTGTAGCAAATGTTGTCCAAAAGTGCCATGTACTAATGTATGCAGATGACATGTGTTTATGTTATGCCTCAAAGAATGTGTCAGAGATTCAGGAAAATATTCAAGTCGATTTAGAGAATGTTACAAAATGGGCACACGATAACGGTATTATTATCAATATGGCAAAAACTAAATGCGTGCACATTCATTCACCTTACAATGTGCAGGCAAAAAAAGTTACTTCTAATATGATTTCCATTGTAGGACACAATTATGAATGTTTACATAAAAATAAAATAGGATGTAATTGTAGTAATTTAGAATATGTTGAGCACTTTAAATATTTAGGTTTAATTGTTGAGCGTAATTTTAATTGGAAGATGCATGTAAGTGAACTATGTATGAAGTTAAATAGAATTCTAAGTAGATTTTTTCATTTAAAATATGTATTAAGCAAGAAAACAATGTACATGGTATATTATGCGCTGGCAGACTCTTTGGTTAGCTATGGATTAAGCATATATGGTCAGACATATGCCACTTATCTAAAAGATATTAAAAAAATACAAATTAGACTATTGAAGCATCTAGTATGTGACAAAATTAAAGAAAAATGTAAGGATACAGGTTACAATGATTTATTTCGTTACTGCAAAGTCATGCCAATAGAAGATAAAACTAAACATATGATTGTGTTAGAAAATTATTATAGCAATAATTTTAAAGTAAAACTTCACAATAAATATGTGACCAGAAGTGTAAGGCAAGGTAAATTAGTTCAGGTTAATACAAATAATTCATACGGAAGAAGATGTACCCGTTTTTTAGTTCCCAAAATTTTTAATGAAATAGACTGGTTGAGGGATGAAAATAAACTAGGCAAATATTTATTAAAGCGTAAGCTAAAAAATTTTCTCTTAGGTTTAAGCTATAAATAGGTATAAGTATGGAGGAGTGGATGAAGTTGTGGTAGAATATTATATGTATATGTATATGTAGAGTGCACATGTCACCAACAAACTGCTGCGCAGTTTGGTGACTTACATATAGGTTAAATTAATTGTAATGTTTTTGAATAATAAATAAAATTAAATTAAATTATTGAGGCTAGTGAAAAGTCTGTCAAGTCTGCAAAATGCAGGCAAATATTGAAAACTGTGGTTGGGTGACTGAATGAAATGTTCACGTAACTGTAATATTAAGCATTGCAACTAAACTCCCCGATAAAGTTTTGTGAAGTATGGGAGAACTTTATCTCTAGTTATTGTAAGGATTATAAATAATAAAAGTAATATAGCCTTCTTCGTATCAAATGTTATATTTGGCACCAGTCAATTAACATATATGTCTGGTGTTATGTAGATAGATAGATAAACATTTTATTCACTAATATGACAAAAGCACAGATTAAATATAAAATGAAAAATAGCGAAACATTTTTGTCATAGCAATGAAAGGGTGTGACTCAGCATATCGTCGCCTTACTTCTCAAACTCGTATCTTAAAGTACAAAGTTACTGAAATGCAAAAAATGGATTGTATATACAAATTTTGCTGACTGATTTCACGTCACATTTCCTTCATATTCACACACTGGCTTTTAGTTATTCTTAAAGTAATGGATCCCAATTAACACCCTTGATAAGAAATTTCAAATAAATAGAAAGTTTTATTAGATATGAGTACAAGTTAGATATGAGTTTAAGAAAGTAAGGCGATGATATGTCTAAGTGCTCTAAGGCGCTGGTTTTCAGTTAGAACCAAAGAGAGGATTTAAATGTAGAAGTTACTTGTAAGCAAAAGTAAAAATGACTGAGTAAAACAATTCATTCAAGTTATATATATACATATTTAATGCATGTATTCATAGCCCCGCAGTAGGGAAACCCTGTGTCATGGGTGCCATGGACATACACACAGACAATCACAAATGACATCAAAACTTACGACATAAATGTAAGTGAAATATTTCTCCCGGCCGGAATCGAATCCGTGACATCTGCATGGTAGACCAGCATGGTAATCGTTCGGCCACGAAGGTTACCAGTTAGTCTTTTAAGATACAATAATTAAATAGGCTTTCTAGCAGCGCGTCAGCGAAAATTGTGTCCTTAACGTAGCTGCTGTTTATCATGCTATTTTCATTGTGATTTTTGGGTAGTTGAAAGAAGAATATCTTTGAACAAATGTTAACAGAAAACTCACTTGTAAATCTTCCGTGTTATCCGGCCATCCAAATATAGAAAAGGTAAACAATCCAGAAGAAAACCAGGTGTCCAGAACATCTTCGTCCCTGTTAAGCGTGATTTCTTCTTTGGTGATGTTGAACTTGGCAGCTGCCTTGACGAGAGCCTCGTCTTCTGTGTGTGCTGACACCCAGAGTTCGTCTTCTGACTAGAGATGAGAGGGAGAGATTAGATTGCAGTTGAAAGTGGCAGTTTAAAAAACTTTCTGAGACAAATTGTTTGATTGAACAATGATTGTGATTTCATGTTTTATTTATTATTTTAGTGATTTCCAAACTTGAATTGCTTATACATAGTAGTAACAAAAAAAGACGGAACAATAGAAATGTTAATATATAAATGAAAACTTCATGCAGAAGACACAGCACAAACCAGTCAATGTACAGTCTAGACGCCATTCTACTATGCAAGAACCAATGTTACGTATATAAGATCAAGAATGTGTAATATCGGTAAAAGCAACGAGTAAGTAGCATTGCTTGCATATAGAATTTATAATAATTCTTGATAATTCTAGGGTCAGCTGACTAAAGCACATAAGCCAAAAAAGTGATTTAATTTTTAATATATAACAATTTTTTTGTTTTGTTTATAATATTGGAAGAATGAAGAGAATGATAAATTTGAAAAAGACGCCACTACAATTTAAGTTACAAAAAAATGAAGTAACAAACGAATTTGACGTATATGCTTTAGTCCACTGACCCTAGAATTTCGAACTGTGGTTTAAGTTATATCTTAAGAAAAGTTACGAGTTTTAATAAGCAATTTGTATCAATAAAAATGTATGTAGTTATCAGTAACAAATTATATTTGTCAGTATGCACATTCAGCATGAAAAGCAGCTGGTCAGGTGAAAATCTTTATATACAAATTACAGCAAATGAAAATGTTTTTTTAACTTATATCGAGGCATATTTAGTTATTTTGGACAATTTATGAAATAGTAATTCTGATGTTGTTTTTTAAGACAATGAATAAATAGTCTCATTATATTGTTGATTGAAATAAATTGCTAACATCTCTAAGACTAATAAAAATATAGCGCTGTCTCTTTCACCCTTTTAGAGAGTGAAAGGGATCGTAACAAAAATCAGCAAAAAATTAATCTTTCAACTCAAAGGTGGCGCCACGGCAAAAAAGCCAACACAAAGATCCGCAACAAGCAAATAGAGAAAATAGTGACATTAGCTGGCTCAATCCGTAGCTAAGTTGGCAGAGCGGTAGCCTCGTTGAGGCAACAGTCGCTGGTTTGAGTACAGTCGGATCAAAGGAATTCTTGTTTGTGTTGTTCGATCTTTGTATCAATAATAATAACAAACTATTTATTTTTGTTATTAGTAGTATTTCTTTTTTAAAAAAAAGATGAATAACATGGTAGTAATAAATAACATCATGATATTCAATAAAAATATTAATCAAACTATGTTATGTTATTTGCATGCAAGAGAAATGCAGGGCAACACACACAATGAGTTGGTGAGGGCGCAACATACAAAAGTACCGCGCGAGATAGACGCGCGTGCGCGGCAGCGGATGCGCGCGCTCTTCTTGCGGCCGGACCGCGTGCGCCGACGCCGCGGGGCCGACTTGCTTACGCCGATCGACGGTTCCTCCTTTTCGTAAGCGGGAAATAACAAATCGCATCTTCAATAAAAAAGTGCCGCAATGCGAAAAGTAACGTAAAAAAGTTTTGAAACACTGCTAAATAGACATTGAGTTCTTAGGCTTTCGCGATTGGTGCACAAGGGAAATTATTTTTCGGATCCAAATCGCGTACATTTGGAACTAACAAGTCGTGCTCCTGATGTTAAGCAGTGCCACTCAGTTTAAATCACAAAGATCTGAGGGGCACTGCCACTGCGCCCGTCACCCTGAGACATACGTTGACAAGGCTCATGTGCCAGTAATTTCACCAGCACCCTTACTATTAAAAGCCCGGAACACAGTGATGCTCACGGCATTATTACACTATTAAAATTAAGTAACAATGTATGTATAAGTTATACCATTCATATTTATTTATTTATTAATTGTCTAAATTATGACATTCACCACATAAAAACCAAAGGTGTAAGAAAAAGTTATAAAAAATGTGATTTTCAGTAATTTGCAAAAACTTGCTTGATCCATAGACACTTTTGATGTGTG
Organism: Hyposmocoma kahamanoa; assembly: GCF_003589595.1. Classification (NCBI taxonomy): domain Eukaryota; kingdom Metazoa; phylum Arthropoda; class Insecta; order Lepidoptera; family Cosmopterigidae; genus Hyposmocoma; species Hyposmocoma kahamanoa. Next base: position 21,340,516 of record NW_020654466.1, read on the forward strand.
TTAAAAAAAATAACGTACATTTCACCAGACATGCGTACCATTTGTCTTTATGTGCCAAATATGTCAAAATTGTATTTGCTATGGTTAACAACATTTTAAGTTTTTATTGAATTGATATTCAATTATTTTTTGTGAAATTATTCCACTAGTTTGTTATGATTATTAATACAAAGATCGAATACTCAGAAAAAATTCCTTCGATCCGGCCGGATGCGAACCGAGATTCCTCATAGATGGCGCTACGACTAAAAAGTCGTTGAAAAAACCAAATACAAAGATACGACGCAAGCACATAGAAAAATTAGTTGCTTAGTTGCTATTGCGTCTGGGACGGTAAGCTAGAAGACGTCGGTTCGAATCCGGCCGGATCGAGGGATTTTTTCTGAATGTTCGTTTTTTGTATTAATAATTATAACAACGACATTTTAGTTTTTCGTACGTTAATTTTATTATTATTATATTAGTTTCCCAAAAATGTTACTTCTCGAATTAAGCCACTTTATAATTGAGACTGCCAAATATATCACATCTTTGTTTAACATAAACTTAAGTTACGTTGATATTGATGAAAGTCACTCTATACGTTGTCACATTTGAGATAATATTATACAAATTTGACAAACAAAAATTATTTATCGTCAAAATTTCATTTTGTATTGTTGAGCAGCAACATCGAGTATATAACCAGAAATAGAGAGGAAACGTCACTTAATTTGTTTGAAAACTATTCTGCCATATCATTACGGTGACAACTGCGCTCCCATTGACCAGCCCGATTCGAAACAATTGACGAAAATAGACATTGTCCTTGGGTGCACATTGGTCATATTAACATTATCATATTAATTTTTTTCTCAGCAGGATCTGATCTAAATCAGGCACAATTAAGGTCAACAACTTACCTCTTCCCGTTCTTCTGGCAACGTCACTTTATATGCAGGAATACGATGCCCCCACCATAGCTGTCTCGAAATGCACCAATCGCGGATATTCTCCATCCAACGATACCAGATCTTCTCGTGCACATCTGGGATGATTTTGAGTTCGCCCGTTTTGACAGCTTTTATTGCATCCGCTGCCATTTTGTCGCAACGAATGTACCTGGCATTAAATAATAATAATGAAGTAATTAAATATTCTTCATTGTACTTTAAAATATTACAATGACAACACAGAACAGTAATGTATGTATCACAGAAAAAGCTAATGTACAACCATTGAGTATATAACCAGAAACAGAGACGAAATGTCATTTAATTTGTTTGAAAACTATTCTGCCAAATCACTACGGTGACAATTGCGATTGGTCAGCCCGAATTCGAAACAATTGACGGGTGTCGTCAAGTGTTTCACTTCAAATCGAATAGTTTAACGTGAGCATTGCTATAATGAACGGAAATTGCAAAATTACATGTTTAATATTTAATTACCGATAAAATGCGATTCCGTTTGTTTTGTAATTAGATGTTTTACTGTTTTTCCCACACCTCCGAATGGAACAGCCCCCCATTTTTAGAGATATTATATTTATTACAATAAATACAGAATATTTTTGAAATATACGGAGACGTACACACAGGTCAGTTATTGGCGATGTACTATTTCAGTTTTCTAATTTATGATTTCAACGCAAAACGAAAGTTGATATTTAAAAGTGATACAAGGCCCATATGCCTGATGATTTGCCAGGGATGGGTCTCTATTTCTAGTTATATACTCGATGTGTACCACAATTACCGTGATAAAGTGGACATACAAATTAATTGCAATCAACTGACGTTATTACCATAATATAAACACCCTGTCACATAGTCTTTCTTATTTCTCTGTAATACTTTTGCTTGTATTCTTTTATCATGTAGAGTGGTTGGAATTACTGTATTTGTAAATTAAGTCAAAGACCAGCCAGTGGAAGACGTAGGGTGTAATACAGTTTTATTTAAAACTAGTAAGAGCGCAATTTAATCAAATTTTAAAATGTTCCTCAGATAATAATGTCACGTAATTTTAAGATACCATGCAATTGTATTGCCTCAATGAAGATTTATTATTATTATCATACAATAATACAAATAATGGTAACTTTATACAACGTAGCAGCGCGCTTTGTATGTGTGCGTACCTGACACGCGGTACACGGCACAAGTATGCACACATTTGTATAATCACGTGATAAATTCACGTTGCATAGCGCTGGTGGTCTGACGCGCTTTTCATTATTATGCGAATGTGTGTGTGTTTCAATGGAGTTACCATACTTGTCTTATACTATGGTATTACTTCATGGCTGGCTGCACAAATTGATAGCGAATAGTTAATAGGCCAGTTTTATCAATCAATCATAGGATGCTGGAGTGATAAGAGTGTTTCCCTCAACGTCTCCCTTATTCATATCGAGTTCTTAAGTTTTCGCGATTGTTACACATAGAAAATGAAACTATTTTTCCGGATTTAAATCGAAGCGAAGTATTTGTACCCGCGTCAAAGAACATACAGCTGATGTCAAACACAGTCGCGTAAACAAGTCTGCAGTCTGCGAGCATGTCATGGATAAACCTACACATTCAATGAAGTTTGATAAACCCCAGGTCCTTGCAAAAGAAGTCCGTTATCTACACAGGACGCTGCGACATGCCACTGCAATTAAAAAACATCCTAATTTCAACAGGGAAGATGGTTTCTTCGTACCACCAGTTTGGGATCTAGTATTTCCTCTGATGAAAAATCCCAAACAGACATAAGACTGCAGTACTAATTAATATGTTTTAATTTATTCTAATTTCTATTATAAATTAATAATAAATTTAAATTAATAAAAAATCATTGAATAAAATCATTCATAAAACGTAATGTAGCGTAAATTGGAATATTTCTTTGTAAATAAATAACTTTTGTAACTATAGTGAAAAAATAGGGTGGTATGCTCATATTAGACATAACTGATTGATGACTGTACCGCCTCAGTCAACCGTGACCATGGGACTTGTAAAGGGCCGGAAACGTTGGTTTGTTTGAAAAAACAATTACACGCGATTTAAATCCGGAAAAATACTTTCATTTCCTATGTCTCCCTTATTGTTATATTCCGACACAATTATATAAAAAAGTCTGCTTGGTCGCCGAGATTGTCCTGGGAAAATAAGGTTACTATATAGCATTTTTATCTGTACATTTCAAATAAAACTTTCCATTTAAAAAATCGGATATCAAAAGTTCTTGTAAGTGCATCCATTTGCCAAGTTTTTTTGAAATCGGTTACCGGAAAGTACGCGATACCGGATTCTTCCCCTAGTCTGCCACGATTTTCTTCAAATATAAAGTTTGATCAATACTGAGGTACCCTCTTTCCAAATAAAAAATAATAATCGAAATCGGTTTACAAATGAGTAAACGCGTACCAAAAAAAAACACCGTCTAATTGCGAACTTTCTCCTTTTTTCAAGTCGGTTAAAAAACTTACCATTGGGGCTTAAGCATCGGTTCAATGATGTCTTTCGAGCGGCTGCACTGTGGGACGATCATCGCGTGTTCTTTTGTTTCGCGATATAACTTTTGTTGCTCCAACGTCTTTATTATTGCACGACGCACGTCGAAGCGTTTCATACCCTGTCACATAGAATTGATTCATATTATATAACACATGAGCTTCATCTATTCACGTGAACATTTTTTTTTTGGGTTTTGTTGAGACATACGCGAACAGAATGATAAAGAATTTAAAAAAAATAGATAGATTAACCTTTATTCACTAATATGACATAAATACAGATTAAACACAAAAGTAAAAATATACTTAAAGCGTCTGGCACGGTATGCTAGAAGACGTCGGTTCGAATCCGGCCGGATCGAGATCGGGAGTAATTTCACATAAAAAATAATTGAATATCAATTCAATAAAAATGTAAATACTTTTGAAATTTCGAATCGTTCTCTATTTCCTTTATATCTGCCTCCGTAGCCGAACGGTTACCATGCTGGACTGCCACGCAGAGGTCCCAGGTTCGATTCCCGGGCCGGGAGAAATATTTGTATGGCCTACATTTATTTCTCTCGTGAGTTTGGATGTAATTTGTGGTTGTGTATGTGTGTGTCCATGGCACTCGCGTACAGAGTTTCCATAGTGCGGGGCTATGTTGAGTGTGTGCGTTATTTATTATTATTTATCTTATAAATTCATGTGAACCGAGCCTTTATTTAACTTTCGCTAAGTCTAGGCCACAAGGGTAGGAACAATTTGCGAAAATCGACTTTTCCAAATTGGTTCTGGACCTCAATTCAGAACTCTTCGATAATTTAACAGAATCGTACGATTAGACATCGTTCTCGAATCGAAGGGCGCTTTTCGAGCTATTTTGAACATTCCGAGTTAAACGTTCGAATCGGATTCGGATACGAGGGTCTACTCTCGATCTCCGTCCGACATCCGTCCTAAACAATTACTGCCAAATAAGCAATATTTGACCAAATGAAAAGACGCGTGATGCGAATGAAGCTTCATACTGGATACTTGTCTTTTAATTTTGTCGAATATTATTATATGATTCGTAGTCCCGACGCCGGAGCCACAGGCGTGAACAACTAGGTTATGTGGAGATTTTGGAGCAGAAGCTGTAGTTTTGGAAAAACACAGATATTTTGTTTTGATGGTATTAAAGGTTTGCACTCAAAAAGCATTCTTCCCAAGTAGTATTATGAAAAATGATCGCCGTATCTTCTGCATAACATACTATATCTGCATTTCCCAGTTTTAACATACAAAGATCATTGAGATATATAAGAAACAAAGTCGGCCCGTATCGTACCCTGAGGTACTCCGAATGTCACTTCTCGAGTACTACTAAAAGTGCTTTTCACCTTAACTTGTTGTCTTCTACCTGCGAGATAACTATCGAACCAATTTAGCGCTGTACCACGCACACCCAACTTTTCCAGCTTTTTGAGAAGAATTGGAACAGCCACTGTATCAAAGGCCTTGGCTAAGTCAAGGAATACTCGTATACAGGGCTGTCTGCCATCCAGATACGATGATATTTTTTCGGTCAGAGTTCTAACAGCGCCCTCATTAGACTTCCCTCTTCTAAACCCAAACTGCTGGTTTAATAGCGTTCCCATACCTTCTACATACGACATTAATCTTTTATTAACGACTTTTTCCATGACTTTGGAGAGAGCAGGGAGCAGGGATATAAGCCGGTAATTATTGTAATCTGTACCGTCTCCTCCTTTGTGTATTGAGGTAATTGTTGCTATTTTAAAGGTATTAGAGACAACTCCAGATTCCATGCTTAGGTTGATGATATCTGTCAGTCGAGGCACTATACAGTTTTTGCCGTCTTTAATAAGTTTATTGTTAATTCTATCTATTCCAGGAGCACTGTCAGTTTTTAGGCTCTTTATTATAGATTCTATCTTGTAATAGTCAGTTGGATACAGGTGCAGGGAGCCCACCAGGGAGCTGGATGTATCAATTTTTCTTGTTAGGACGTCCAATGTCACTTCTAGTCTCTCCAATGTGCAGTAAGTTAGTGATCTTCCTATAGATGCAAAATGAGCATTAAGTGCATTTACCGATTCTTCCGGAGTTTCCTTTATATGTAACATTTTGGCTGACACGTTTGCTGTATTCTTCCTGCGAGTGATAGTATTTATTGTATTCCACAATTTTTTATTATCTTTCTGGTGCAGTTTTAATAAGTCACTGTTATATGAATTTTTAATTTTTCTTAGCAAATCTATATAGAAGTTTCTGTATCTGGTATAAATTATGTTATTTACATCATTCTTCGGCTCATTTCTTGCCTTTTCATGTAAATAGTCTCGAACCTCAGAATATCTTATCAAACCTCGATTCATCCAAGGCTTCAATATTACTATTTTTCGACGTATTTTGACTTTTGCAGAGCTAGATTCCATGATGTCACGGATGATATTAACAAAAGTATTAGTTTGATCCTCAACGTCCCTAACGCCTTGTAGTCTTGACCAGTCAATGTTATTTAGTGCGGAAATTACATTTTGTGATTATAGCGCATTTTGTTAATTGTAGGTTTGGATTGTGTTGTTACTTCATGCGTTAATCCGATGATTACAGTTCTGTGGTCAGTCACTGATGTGCAGATGATAACAGTTTCAGCACTAGTTTTTCCTTTTATGAATACGTGGTCAAGGAGAGCTTCATTTCGCGTGGGGTTATCAACAGCAGACAAAAATCCTAGTTCAGACATCATGCATACGTATTCAGTGGTATCAGTTGAATGATTTGTAGTATCCAGTATATTTATCTTCATGTCACCGGTGAATACAAAAATCAGATTTTTGTCGAGTCTCACAATTTCGTCATGGAGTGAATTTATAAAGGGATCAATATTCTTAAATAATGGAGACCTATAAATAGCTAAAACCGTGACATAATCTTTTATAACGATAGCTAAACAGTTGGATTCGTTCATGTCCGGTTCGATGCACTGTGGCGATAGGGTTTCTTTTACATAAGCAATAACACCACCAGGTTTGTTGATGAACTTTGTGGTATTAAATTGATAATAACCTTTTAATTGACCAATTGTTGAAGTTTCGTTTATCCAACATTCTGTAAAAATCATTATGTCAATATCTAATTTCAGTCTGTTTAGAAGTACCAAGAAATCGTCAAAGTTGTGATTGACGCTACGAATATTCAATGTCAATATTTTTGTGCTGTAGTGATCTACCAAAGTGCAACAGTCCTCAGCTTTGGCAATAGAACGGCAATTTATGAAACTCAATTCGTCTAAATCTTTAATAACAGTGTGTGTATTCATTATTAAGTAATAAAATATCGATAAGAAAAATTCTGAGAAAATGCCGTTCCATGTCCATTCCTGTGTACTGTTTAGATTCAGAGTCAATTTTATCTGGTGTAGTTTGTGTTGAGTGTTGTGTGAAATTGTTTTTGTGTAATTTCTGTGTGCATTGTTTGAATCTATGTTGTCTGAGTTGTATTTTAAAAATGTACTTAAATAAAAACAAAATGTATTTATAACTAATTAAATCAATTTCGTTGAGTGGTAGTTGGTCCCACCAGCTTTTTATATAATTCTTTATTGCACAAAGAAAAGACACATAAAACACACATTACAAAGGACATATACAAAGGTGAGCTTATCTCTAGAAGAGACCTCTTCCAGCCAACCCTAGCCGTGGTGTAAAAGTGAAGTCTGCGGGACTAATTATTGTACAATAAAATTAAAATTGAAATGTGACTAAAAAAATATATAAATGATGGTAATATACATGAGCTTTATAAACATAAATACATATATAAGCACAATATATATTATAATAACAAATTACTAATTTATATAAAATATGTTACCGATTAACTAACTAACGCGTTCGACAGGAAGTGCTCTTTTAATTTGTGTTTGAAAGTGTGACCGATGGACTGTCACGAATACCAGCAGGCAGTTTACATTGACAAGGCCGGGGATCGAACTCGGGACCTCAGAGATAGTGTCACTATGGAAACCGGTGTGCAAGCCACTCGACCACGGAAAACGTCAATTATTGTTACTTTTTATTAGTAATTTAGTTAATTAACTTAACTAAAAATAACTCACTGCAAAAGGTCCACAGTTGTCGAGCATCTTGCCCTCGTCGTCCAAGATGGTGATGAACGGCAGCTTGTGTCTTTTGCCGATCTCAAAGTCGTTAGGATCGTGCGCAGGAGTGATTTTGACAGCGCCTGTAATCAAAAGTTGCGGTGCGTTTGTAGGTATTAATTTGTGGGGTCATTACGACAATGATATTGTAAAAGAATGTAAGAATTTTGTAAATGTGTATACTGGCTGAATCAGCATTTTTTTTTATAATCGGTTCACAAAACTGGATACAAATTCTTAAATAAACTAAAAGTTATTGGTTAACCTTATAAGGTGAAAAGAGTGCATTCTTCTAGATGTGAACAAAACATTTTGTATTTTAAACAAAAAGTGGTTTAACAAAATTATTGTTAAACCACTTAAAATTTAGATATAAAATTTATAAAAAAGTTAAAACTCATTTAGTGTTGTTGAAAAAATAATATTTTTCAGTAAAAAAAAAAAAATTTTCCCGATATTTTTCATTTTTCTCACTTTTCGCTGTTTTCGAACACACGCTTGAACAAAAAGGGACTATGTCAAAATTGTTTTCACAAAAAAGACTTAAACACTAAAACTAAAACAGTATCCTTGCACCTTCTGTGGTTTCGGATTTAGGAAATTTAAATGGAACCACTTCCGAGACCTCCTCTTTCCAACATAAAAAGAATTATCAAAATCTGATCAGTTATCGCGTAACATACATAAAAAACATACAGTCGAATTGAGAACCTCCTCCTTTTTTTGGAAGTCGGTTAAAAACGATTCCCTATCGCTACTTTTGGATACTTTGTACTGCCAGTTGCCAGTTTTTACACAACCATTTTTACTTACCGGTTCCAAATTCCATGTCCACATATTCATCGGCTATGACTGGCAATTTCCTTTTTAATATCGGGTGCACTAAATTTTTGCCGATCATGTGTTTGTACCTGATGAAAAAGAAGTTATCTTATAACATAAGTGTTCTTCGTCACTTCTGCTATGAAACTAGTTTTTCGAATCTCAATTGCCCATATTTGTTTTTTCAAATCAACATTTCGGGCCCTTGTCTCAGATAGCCTTTACCATGTTATTTTTATTTTATGATACTAAATGTCGGGAGAAACAAGTCGTACATACATCTGCTTCCGTTTGTCAAATATCTAAAATTTGTTACTTATTCTTCTTACGGAAATCTGCGTCAAAAAGAGTAGTAGAGTTTAATCAATATCGTAGCGCAGTTGGCGGTACGGTAGCCACGTTGAGGCAACTGTTGCTGGTCGGAGTCTGTTCGATCTTTGTATCAATAAAGATATAATAGAGAATTGAGATATAAGTTTAAAGAGATTAACATTCTTATACTAACGTCACAGTATATTTATAAGAATGTTATTTTTTTTTTTTTGTGATAACTACACATAATTAATACGAAGAATACAAATAAACTAGCTGTTCACAAAATCTGAAATTCATTTAAGGGTCAATGTATACGCTTCTATAATAAGATTCCGATTGATGTTTTAAATTTGCCCTTTACGAGGTTGAAAACTATAATAAACACAGCTTCTCAAAATAAAAAAAATACAAAGAGCAACCTCTAGAGTGTCTTGCTCATTCTTCTCAGGAGAATCTGCCTTATGAATGAGCAGTAGAGTTTAAAATTATGACGCAAGCGCAATTTGCGTACCTAAGGAATAAAGATTATTTGACTTGTATAATAATAACAAAATAATGGAGTATTTTCACAAAAAGTAGATGAAAATCATTATAGTAAAAATATTATTGTAAACAACCTAACCTCCGGTTAAAAAAACCGACCTCAAAAGTCATTCATCCCCTAGTTTGCCACCCTTAGAGGTGGAATATTTTCTTGAAATTTAAATGGGACCACATCTGAGGTACCTTCTTTCCAACAAAAAAAGAATCATCAAAATTGGTTCACAAATGGCGGCGTTAACGCGTAACATACGTACAAAAAAAACATACAGACGAATTGAGAACTTCCTCCTTTTTTGAAGTAGGTTAAAATAGTGTTCAGTTAATTTCAAATGAAATTTGTTTACCTAAGAAACAAAGATTATTGGAATTTGTTTTCTTTTTTTTTATTTTGAAACATTACCTTAGGTCTTTAGGGTGCACAGCGACAGCCACATCACCCAACATGGTCTCAATTCGAGTGGTGGCTACGATTATTTCGTCATCTGAGTTCTCTGCTTTGTACGCAAAGTGCACTAGTACACCGAACTCTACCTGGGAAGAAATTTTACAAGAATGAATAGAAAAACGAGAGGGAGATGGTTGATAATGTTATTTTATGATATGACCTAACCTATAGTCTGTCTTTTTTTGGAGACGAGTAAAATGACATTTGCAGGGTTGCTAGTACATAATAATATAACAATATTGTGGGAACAACAACAGTGAATGATCAAAATCCCAATTTAATAAAATGGTTTTTTCTTACAATTTGTGACCAGAAACTAATGTTTCATTAAATATTTCATCTTGCTGTATCTTGCTACGCCTTTCAGGAGACCTTTAATGGTTTTAGACAAAGATATTTGGTGAATGTTATTTAAATGATAATCAAGTCAATTATCATTTAAACAATGCACCGTTATAACGTGTATAACGGTGCATCCATTATACATGAGTACGTACGATGATATGAGAAATTGTATGATTTTAAGTTTAGTCAAAGAGTTCGTATATATGTGCAGAAAATTTTGGGTGCCTTAAACGCGTTCTGTTACGGCTGATTCGTCACGGTTGATTTCCATACAAAATTAAATCAATATTTTCGCCACTGCGGCTTCTTTTATGTATATATTCCATTTCCAATAAAAAACTATTTTTTTCCGATTATCGCGTATACCAAAATTAACGCTTAAAGTCCAAAGATGATAAAAAAACGGTCAAATCTTTGCTCGAATTAATTGAAATTCAACGCTTGTTAAATGATTTGCGTACAAGTACTCAGACGATTGCGTTATTCTATTGTATGAAAAATACAACACTTTATTAAATTTGACCAACTTCTGCTGCCTCGATTTTTTCTTCCGATACAGTAACATGATCCTTACAAGAAACTGAGTCTAAAAAATGAGTAAATATTACACAATCTTATGGATAACTCACGCCTCACAAAATTTGAATATGCTAAAATTGTACTTTTAAAAACATAACCTATGATATATTAGGTTTTACTTTGGTGGTCATTTACCAAATGATTATCACTAATTACAGGTTTCTTACCACGGTGTTAATTCTTTTCATTTTCCCGATATTTTGGAACGGATACACGCTACATTTCATACAATTTCTTTTATTCTCGTCACTTCGGATCCTAGTTTTAAAAAAACACAATGTCCTTAAGAGGATTTGCATGCATAAATACCTTCTGGTCATATCCAGGCAAGGCCAACATAGTCCGTCCTTTTAACTCCAGCTTATCCACTTCAATCTCCGAAATAGCACTCTTCAATGCACATGACCAGTTAACCAATCGATTAGCTCTATAGATGTCTCCCGCTTCGTGCAATCGTATGAACGCTTCGTTGACGGCGCGGCACATTGACGGGTCCATGGTGAAGCGGGCGCGGGACCAGTCGTAGGATGAGCCTAGTGAACGGAGTTGCTCGTAGATACGGTCACCTTTTCTGTGTAGAAATGAAACTATTTTTAACCGACTTTAAATTCTTAATTCGGTTGTATGTTTATTTTGTATTTATTTTATATGTTACGCGATATCTCCGGCATTTGTTGATTTTGATGGTTCTTTTTTGTTGGAAAGAGGGTACCTCAGTAAATTCGAAGAAAACATTCCACCTCTAAGGGTGGCAAACTAGTTTCGCGCACTTTCCGGTAACCGATTTCAATAAAACTTGGCAAATAAATGTAATTCCAAGAACTTTTGACGTCGGTTATTCAAATGTTTTATGCCCCACCTATGTAAGTTGCCTATCATAGGTAGGGCACCAGATAGGGATGTTCACCCCTTCAGTTGTGAGGAAGAGGGATGTAGTCTAGGCTCTACTCTGTGAGTAGAATCACTGGCTGAGTGAATATAGTTTTGTATTTAGAATGTGTTTGAAAAAATGAAATAGAAAGAATAGAACATCTTGATAGTTCGTAATGTAACCCGAGGCTGAAAATATGTAGAAAAGTGCAATAAAGCAAGTTTTGAAGATTATCCCAGTTTATATTTACAAAAGTACCTCTTGCTACGCATCCTAAGCTACGCCCTAGCTTACAGTACACACATTGAGGTTATTTAGGGCCTTTTTAATTTTTTATGTCGTACGCCGATGGTAAGCGACACGCCTGTTCATAACAGTTGCAGTGCCACGCAAAGCTTTAAATCACAAAGATCTGAGGGGGCATTGCCACTGCGCCCGTCACCCTAAAACATAAGTTGATAAGTCCCATGTGCCTGTAATTTCGCCAGAACTCTCTTACCCTTACTAAAACGCAGTAATGCTTACATTACTGCTTGGCGGCAGAAATAGGTAAGGTGGCAGTACTTCCCTGGACGAACTCTTTCACAAGGAGCTCTACTGCTGCTTAATCTAAATTGCATATATTTGTCAAACAAACCAACGTTTCGAGCCCTTTACAGGTCATGGCTACCTGGTTCATTAGAAAAAAACTAATATACGCGCTTTGTTTTAAACCAAAAACAAAGATCGGCAACAAGCACTTAGAAAAATTCATAAGGCTCGCTGATTCGCTGGTTTGACCTACGTACTCCCAAACAGAGGTCGTGGGTTTGAATCCGGGATCGCACCTCTGAATTTTTCGGAATTTCTGTGCGAAATTTAATTTAATATTTACCATGATCTGTGAAGGAAAACATTCGTGATGAAACCAACACGTCGAAGAAGGTTCACAATACTCGGAAACCGTGATAAGGTATATGAATTTCATTCCTATCATGCGAATAATATAGAATTCACACAAAACCATTTGAATGAATAAATAAATAGCGCACACGCTCATAGCCTCGCACTAGAGAGACCCTGTGTCACGGGTCCGATGGAAATACACATAGACAACCACAAAATAAATGTAGGCGATCCAAATATTTCTCCCGGCCCAGGAATCGAACCCTGGACATCTGCGTGGCAGCCCAGCACGAGTTCGGCCACGAGGCAGTTGTTGTTTATGATAATAATAATAACGCACACACTCAACATAGCCCCGCACTAGGGAAACCCTGTATCGCGGGTGCCATGGACACACACGTAGACAACCACAAATTACACCCAAACTCACGAGAGAAATAAATGTAAGCCATACAAACATTTCTCCCGGCCCGGGAATCGAACCTGGGACCTCTGTGTGGCAGTCCGGCATGGTAACCGTTCGGCCACTGAGGCAGTCAAAAAAATGATGTTAGTAATATAATCGTACGAGGTTGCTAGTCAATTAAGTTTCTTTTGTGAAGGTAATAAAGATATTTTCATTTCATTTCATTTTCATTTCAAAGTGAACAGTGTTGTAAACCTTTGGTACAATGTTACTTACTCATTTTTCCAATGCCAAACACGCTTGATAAACTCCTCTCTGCCAAGTTCGTGTCTGGTCTTTTTCTCTTCGCGCCATATTTTCTTCTCCACCACAACTTGAGTAGCGATACCGGCGTGATCACAACCTGGGTTTAACAACGTCGTGCGGCCTGACATCCTGGATTAGATTATTGAAATTAACAGTAGTGTCACAGTTCTGTTTTCATACAAAAGCTATTGCTTTTACAGTCAACTACCGCTCGGTAGTCAACTGGTGGAGGTGAAGCGTGAACCGCTTTCAAACCCATGAAGAAGCATAATCATATAACATAAACATTTTTGCACAATACACTCATTTATTAGGCTCAATTATTATTGTATTGTTTTATAGTCACAAATTATTCTCTACTGTTGTGAAAACAGAGGTTGCAAACACTTTGCATTTTTACATAAATAGATAAGTTTTATTGCGTATTTATGTTAATAATGGGATAGAGTTGATTTAAAAAAGTTTATGTGTAATTAAATGTACTTAAAATATTTTTATAGGCTATATGTAATAGACATTAATAAAAGTTTTCATTGACAATAGGTGGTAAGATCCATTTTTAATGACAATCAGATACAACATACAACACTATAGTGCCGGCACGCTATGATGCTACGTTGAAGGAGCTAATTGCTGTACATTGTTGCCAACAGTAATGTGCAGTAAAATTTATGGAATGTGTAATTCTAAACACAACTCGGCATTTGTTTTTTAAAAATGAAATCTAATACGATCGTCACTTATGCAAAATAAAGCAGTTTCGAATTGACGACATATTAAGTAAATATTTTTATTTTCGATTTATTAATTTTTTTTTTAAATCTACCCCTTGCAATACTAGTTATAACTCTAAGAAACTTATAGACGTAATTCGCATTTCATTATATTTTTTTCGTTTATTGTAATCTGTCAAAACGGCAATCATAGCGTGCCTGTACTGTAGTAGTATTTATAACTATAAATAAGAATACAATACCTATTCCATCTTGTCAATGCATCTTCAACAGCATTGGTGAGAGCATGTCCTAGATGCAGCGTGCCTGTCACGTTGGGCGGTGGGATCACCATCACAAACTTGCCTTTTGGGTTTGGATCTAGGACGGATTTTCTCTGTAAAAACAAATATTTGGTTGATATTTTTCCATGTATTAGATGTTCAACATTGTTACATTCTAGTCTTAAAAAACAAGTATTCTGCCAGTTGTGTTTGACAACTTTTTTGTTGACAGCTATGGGCTGTTTAGTATTTATTGGAATATGCAAAATGTTATAATTATTAATACAAAGATCGAACGCTCAGAAAAAAATCCTTCGATCCAGCCGGATTCGAACTGACGTCTTCTAGCATACCGTCTAACGTCACGACTAGCGTAATGTCAAAGCTATACCAACTAAGCCACGGAACGAACCAGCGGACCTCACGAATTTTTGTATGTGCTTGCGTCGTATCTTTGTATTTGGTTTTTCAACGACTTTTTAGCCGTAGCGCCATCCATGAGAAATCTATGATATTTCGTCACCCAGTTAGATACCTTTACAGCTACCAACCCCGGCTAGGGATGTCGCTATTCGTTGTATTTAAATTTTTAATGAATTGATATTCAATTATTTTTACGTCAAATACTCCACTAGTTTGTTATAATTATTAATACAAAGATCGAACACTCAGAAAAAAATACTACGATACGGCCTTATTCGAACCGACGTCTTCTAGCATACCGTGCCAGACGCTAGACCAACTAAGCTTCTTTAACTTTTAAACTTTTTATTGAGTGTTCGATCTTTGTATTAATAATTATAACAAACTAGTGGAATAATTTCCATAAAAATAATTGAATATCAATTCAAAAATTTAAATATACAAAGTGTATTTATATCTCCCTCTGAAATTCCGAAATATATTGCATTTTATTCTACATTCAAAAACAAATATTACTCTCGTAGGTTCTCTCCAAGGCATAACTAGATGTTTTCAAATCACACCTTGATTACCTTGTCGAAGTACGGTGTTCACGTTCTAAAACGCATTTTAAAACATTACGAACAATAAACAAAATTATAAAACAACTTTACCGTTACCACTATATGACGCCAACCATAACCTTATACCAGAACACAAAATTAATGACTGTTTCATGAATGCATAAATATAATAATTCCGGTTTGGGAACTTCACCAGTACCTTCCAAACCAAGGTACTGGTGAAATTACCGGCACATGGGACTTATGTTGCAGGGTAACGGACGCAGTGGCAGTGCCCCTCATATCTTTTCGATTTAAAGCTCAGAGTGGCACTGCAACTGTTATGGATAGGCGTGTCGCTTACCATCAGGCGCAGGACTTGTTGGTCCCGTCCCGAAACATTTTAAACAAAAATGTTCACTTGCAAATAAATTTTACTAAACAAAATACATATTCATAAACATATAACCAAAAGACGTGCTAATGATGTATGTAATGTATGTTTGCAAATACCTGTTTGCAAAGTTTTGAGGTTTTTATTTTTATTTCTATATGTAATTGCCTTTAAAGTGTCACCATGGCAATTGATATGCAATACTTGATTAGGGCCTTGTTTTTTAAATTTTTCTTATTATACTAGAACACCAACATATTTAAGGTATACAAGTAAAATTTGTATACCTTGATTTGAATATTTTGTCAACACATACTCTTTTTTCTAAAATTTTCCTAAATATTCGAAAATAAATTGGCGTTGAAACAAATCGTCGCAAAGTTAAGACAAATATAGTCTACCTGCCTAACCCAAATAATGTAAATTTTTAATGTACTTCCTGAAAAGATCCATGACTTAAAAAATATTGTCTCGTCCTTGTGTCCATTTTCTATATATGTTCCTCGAAGTTTAGGTAAAAAAAACTCTTACCTATTCCAATCACTGCCTGATACTCTATGTGTATAACTGGATGTTTATATGTATAAATATACTCTGCCTGATCGCTGGTTACTGGCTATGAAGAACATTAACTTTAATCTAAACTATTGCATCAACACAAACTGGTACACATGTACATTCTGTTCTTTATCATTTTATCATAAATATTTTTTTTATGACTATTGTGATAGGCTGAACAAATTGTGCACCTCGTGGTAAGCATCACTCCTACCTATATAACAGTTGCCGTGGCACTCAGAACTTTTTGAATAGCAAAAATGTGGCACTATGCAGCAGTACCCTTAGTGCCCACTTACACGAGGAGAAAGTTTTGGCGCGGCCGGCCAGTTACCACGCCTTTACGTACGGACAATGGCACATCAGATAACACACTTTTGTTCGAAAATCGCCTCCAGTGGAATGGAGCGAGAACGTCAATGTGCAGCTTGATGTGCTGGCGTGTGTACAATAATGGCGATTTTGAATTCTATTTACTAAGCAACGTCATTTAAATTCCTCTGAATAATACAACGGCGCGGTCGCCGCGCGGGCTGCCGCGTAAACCAAATTCAAATCAGGCTTGCCTGTGACGCTCAATTAAGTTAAAACGTAAAAGCTAAACAAATAGTCAGTATTTTGCCATGACAGTTAGACGTAAGCGGTCGCTGCGCGGCGGTAACGCGGACGCCATTCGGCGACTAATCGAAAAAATGCTTACTTATCAAAATTGGTAACAGAAATTAGACCTGCTACTAAAAACTAGAACACCACATGATTTTATTAGAAAACTTATTTGACAGCGCTTACTCCATATTCTGGTTTGAAAAAGCCCTGCTTCTCCCACCAAGCATACCAGGCAGCTTCCACATACTTGGGGCTGTATGCATCCGGCATAGATCCTGCAATGTCCTTCTTGTCCCCTGGTGCCGTGTTACCTGTGTACACTGCACTTTCTTTTGTTTCTTTCGCTTTTTTCTAAAAATATAAAAAACAACAAGTCACGTTAGTAACCAATAGTAGATAGAATGTGAATAAAAGACACGATACCATTCAACGACGAGTGCTTTTCAAAGCATTGATCGGTGTTGATGAGGTGAAAGGTATGTGTCAGGATCAAGAAACAAGTGGAATGTGGTGGTGCCTGCTTACCCCAATGGGTAAAGGTTGTGAAGTATATGTATGCATGTACGTAAACAGCAGAAATAGTAAACATAATACTTAAGTTTTTGGATATTGTTATACATTGGAAATTAAACTGTTCATTTTTTAGATCTAAAATAATGTATGTATATTTGTTTTTTCAAATAAACTAAAATTGAGGGCTCTTTAAAAGTCCCATGGTCACTTCTCACTGACTTATTATGTATTAGGTAATCAGTGCTATTACTGATTACCTTCCTGATTCCATCCCATTATTGACCTACTCTGTCAACTATGGAATTTTTTGGAAAAAACCAATATATGTGATTTTAGAACCAAAGACAAAGTTTCATTTCCAATAATGTCAGGATTTAGGCAAAATTATTGAGTACCCATAGTTCCATTTCTTTAGGTACTTAACTAAATGTACACAATATTGAGATTGCTATTTAATGAAATATACATTTATAAAACGATTTTTACTTACCTTCATAATATACAAATACTTAGCTTCATATGAAATTGCATGCCTACATTTTTATACCTACTGATTTATAAACTATATGTTTCAATAAAAAGATGTATCAATATTGTTTACATTTAGTTAAGAATCTAAACAAATGGACTATACATGCTTCACTATTCCCTTCTAATCCTACCAATCAATACTTCACAGTATTCTAACAGGTTCCCAAAAAATATTGCTAGAAAAATCTCTGCAAAATGGTGAGGTCATAAAATTCTCAAAACTTATATGCATCTTAAGTAAAATTGTCCATGATCGAGAGAAATAGGCAAAGAGGGGAAGGAAGGCCTTTAGCCAACTGGGGGCATGATCGAGAGAAATAGGCAAAGAGGGGAAGGAAGGCCTTTAGCCTGGGGGCAAAACGGGCTTATAAAAAAACTCAAATTTGAGATTTCTATTAGCTAAAATTATAAGCTACAAAACAAACAATAAATTTGTAACATGTCATGGTGGTACTTGTGTACTATATGTAACAATGATGCAATGCCGCTGACAATTGCAATGTTGCTTTCACCGCCTTATGGTAGACCTATAATCTAACCTATGAACCAATCACCAGGTAAGGTCAGTTTCCTTTCACTTATTTACAGAAGATTTTACAATGTCCTTTAACAAAAATGCATAGTATATATGTAGTAAATCTTTGTGAATACAATGTAGTACTCGGAAACTAACCTCAAGTTT
Organism: Hyposmocoma kahamanoa; assembly: GCF_003589595.1. Classification (NCBI taxonomy): domain Eukaryota; kingdom Metazoa; phylum Arthropoda; class Insecta; order Lepidoptera; family Cosmopterigidae; genus Hyposmocoma; species Hyposmocoma kahamanoa. Next base: position 21,358,919 of record NW_020654466.1, read on the forward strand.
ATCTTTCTGCACAGTTGGCGCTGTACTCTGCTTATCAAGTTTAGCCTTAAGTTTTTCCAACTTTGCGGCTTTCTTCGCCTCTTTCTCCAACTGTTTTGCAGTCTTCTCCACAGGTTGATCCTCTGAGGGACCATTCTGCTGCTCGTTGTCAGTCATGATTATATAGAAAAATCACGAAACTAAACTATTCACAGAAAATTATCACATTTGCAACCACGACGACGACAGAAAAACAGTGACTTTTCAAAATTCGTTTACAAATTTGTCTAAATTCGCGACAAATCAGTCGGTTGTAGTCAGACACTGTATGTAACAGACATACAGATTTTGTCAGACGGACTACAGACAAATATATTTGTGAGCGTGTGCATCAAGCATACTACTGGCAATACTGGTCGTCGTCGCCATTTTGTTTTTCAATTTTTGCTGGCCGCGTTCGAAGAGCGTTTGTGCTTTTTGTTTGAAAATTCTAAGAGTATTATTAGATTGAATTAGTGCTATTTGTTTTATTTCTGTCCTACAAATCGTCGTCGCAGTAATGTCGGATCGAGAGGTAATGTATTTCTATCTCGGTTGTTGATGGCGAATGCCGCGCTCAAGCCGCGTGTGTTTTATTTTTCGCATCTTCGATTCTATTTCTTAAGCGTCGGTTTGATTGGGCATTTCAGAGGAGTCGTTCACGGACGCGCAACGGATCACGTGAGGCGCCTCCGAAGCAGCCCGTGATGTCGCGAGGTCACAGCCGAAGCCGGTCGCGGACGCCGCCCCCGCCAAAAGCTACGGGCAGGAAATACCGCAGCCCGTGAGTATCTTCGAGGTCTTGATGACCTTCGACCGCTCATTACAGTTTAAAATTGTAGATATTTATCACCGAATAATAAACACTGGCCACACTTGCCAAATCGTGTTTTTATAACCTCCTCGCCAAGGACGGCGTGATAGCAACGGGTTGCGCAATAGTATTTGCAATTTTGCGATATTTACATTGTATACACGGTAACTACATTCTGTGTAATGGTTTTTTGATCGTAAAACAATTTTCAATTTTATTGTGTGCCACATTGGTCCACTGATAACAATTGTAATGTTGGCTGTGTACATAGTCATGGCCTAAATTGTTATTTGTACTATAATTTATCAATTATCCATAATCGTGTTATATTTACTACACTGACCTTAAAAACACATTTTGTGTAGGACATGTACTTTCATGTATTTTTCTTATCGGCTTATTGTTTGATCAATACACAACATCAACACAATTTACAATCATTGTAAAAGCATCGGCTATTGATCACACATTCTATCTACCTACCCGTAGCAAAACAATAGCACATACCTACATACTATAGGGTTATTTCTTTGATAATGATTACAAACAAATGAGACTTGATTAATGTTCCATAAAATTACAATTAGGAAGTGATATTATTATTTATAAATACCCTTGAAATTTGTTTTTGCATTAAAAATTAGCAAATTTACAGTTTGTGTTGTACACATGTTGTTATTGACTTGGGCATTTGTTAGTCATTTAATATATTCTTAGCTATGCCATAGACCATACATAGCATAAAATGTTTTATAGAACAAATTGATTACACATTCATCTACCTGAATATTCACTCACTGAATGTGACGTAAACTTATGAACCATAAATAATTTAGGATTATTTCCTTAATAATGATAACAAACAAATTAAATTTGATTAATATTCCAAAAAATTACACTTTGCAAGGAGTTCTTAATCATTTAAGTTAAAAGTAAGGTTATCAGTGTAAAAGTGGTGTAACCCAATGACTTATTTTTCTACAATATTACTTTAAATGATGAGTACATAATTATTTTATATTTGAATGCTATTTTTATGTATAAAAAAATTCATAATAATTATTATTACTACTTTAGAATTATTTCTTTGATAATGATTACAAACAAATGAGACTTGATTAATGTTTCATAAAATTACAATTGGGAAGTAATTATTATATAAATAATCTTGAAATTGGTTAAGCATTAACAATGAGCAAATTTACAATTTGTAGTGTACACATGTTGTTATTGACTTAGGAATTTTTTTCCTATGTAATATATCCATTGCTATGCCAGAGACCATAGATAGGGAAACATGTTTTATAGAAGTTGATTACACACTCAACTACCTGAATAATACTGAATGTGAAGGAAAATTATGAACCATAAATAATTTAGGTTTATTTCCTTAATACTTGGTGCAACGGGCTGGTATCCGCAACTCGACGACAAGGCGCCTATTTTGCGTGTGTTAATAATTATAACAAACAAATGAAATTTGATTAATATTCCAAAAAATTGTACTTTGGGAAGGGGTTCTCAAATGAGGCTATCGGTGTAAAAGTGGTGTAACCCATTTAATTTTTTTCTACAATATTATGTCAAATGATACTAAAGTACGTAATTATTTTATATTTGAATGCATTTTCATGTAAAAAAAATTAATTATATATTATTATTACCTATATGGTCATATATAGGGGTGGTAGTCATTATTACAATAGCAGATAATGTATTGCATCATTCTTACACAATTTATAACTAAATATCAAACAACTTTCTAAACTGCTGCAGACTTAGCATGAGCCCGAAGACAAAAGTTATCTTGAAGAAGAGATAACTCAATTTCAATGTCAATTTTCTTTAGAAAATGACGTCACTACGAATTATCTATAACCGTCTACAGGCGCGAGTCTAAGCGCTATGAAGTACATGTTGTCACGCATGCAAATGAAGAGAATTTCTCACTAACCATACGACAGTCAAACTTCACTACTTTTGACAGATCACCCTAGCAAAATATCTCTACTACTCTTGGGGCAGAAGACAAAATATATCTTTCTAATTTAAATTGAATAGTAATTTTATGCTAGGAGAGCGTTTTGTGCCTATGGTAATTATTTATTAAGTTATTACGAGGGAAAACTGGCACGAAAAAGACGAATGACGATATGCGAATTTTGAGAACCTCTCTCTGAGGCCGAGTTCCTCAGTAATTTCAAGGTCTCCTGAGAATTAATAGATTATTTGTGCCAGGAAGTAGATAAGGATCTAACTCCCCAAACTTCCATGGGTACCTATGTCTGTGAGGTTCAAAGTAAGTGAAGGAAAAGAAGACACACGTTTATTACCCAGAATTTGACCTGTAAATTTCGGTGACAAAGTTTATGAACATTTCACTTGAAAGAACAACAGACAATCAGTAAACATAAGATAGTTGTTTTTTGTCAAAATGCTCTTTCAATTCAACAAAAATATCATGATTTAAGTAACAAATATAGCTATACACCAAAATTAGTGTTAACAATATTTTCATTGATTTAATGCACACCATAAACCCTAAAAAACGTCACGGCGGAAATGAATGAAGGGAGTTGTGCCTCTAAAAACTATATTAATTTTTTTTTAAATTAATTTATTGCTGGCCATGGAAACAAAGTCCTTCAGCCGAAAACATAAAAATAAGTTTTTCTGTAAATATGGCCGCCACAAAGAGGATAGGCAATTTGAGGCGGCGTGTTTGGATTGACTCGGGATTCCTTAGAACGGGCCGATACGGGTATTTTAGTTCGAGATTCGTATAATTTCGCGTTTTAATCTTCGATTAAGGCACAATAGCACTATCCTATTCCACTTTAAAGATTTCACAAAGTAATTGAAAGTCAGAATAAAAACGACACTTTTCCCTCCAAAAGGTCCAGACCTCTAAAAACTATTTAGGTTTAGTGTGACCGCTATGAAAATGAAAGGTAATTTTAGTTGCGGCAACTCATTTATCTATACGTAGAGAAAACTTTGTCTACGGTAGAGAGTTTCTCTTCCTGTTAGGTCTTGCTCGGAATAGAGACATAATCGGTAGAGAAGAGAAAGATATCTCTACGCGCTTCATTTTTGCTGTTGTTATGCAATACAGCAAGTGTGCAATAGACAATGATGATGCTGCGATTTCAAAATTTGACGATTATAACCTTTGGTGCACAACATAGTTCTCTTTTAAGTTCTCATTTTATATTTTATTGTTATCCATTATCTTATTGTTATAAGTCACATATTCGAAACTATGACATTGTGTTTAACGTAATTGGAATAATGTCGATTTTAATATTTGTTATCGACAGGCAGTTAATATCAATCAATTTATATACGATTGGTACTGAAAATAGCCATTTTGTTTTGGTTTATTGGTTAATGGTTATATTCAACAACAACAATAGCTTTATAACAGTCACAGATCAGATTTCATTACGTCAACGCCATTATCCGCGATTGAACCACAAATAACAGGTTACTCAATCAGTGTTAGTTAAGTGAAAAGTTACATTTTACTAGGTTTTTTTTTTCCAGTTAAAATTCTAACAGTAAATGATATAATACGCCTCGTTTCAAAATAAATACAAAAGTAAGTACGCTCAAGAAAGTTTACAATAACAGTTATTAAAAAACCGCGTAACATTATTAATTATTACAAACAGTCCTTATTGCCACATCGAGTCATATATGATTACTATAAAATTATTTTTAAATTATTATAATTACTAATTTTAAATTGCTCATTATCGTCTATATGCATTTCATGGGGTTACACCACTTTTGCGTAATGATAGCCAGCCTCAAATAACCTTGGATTTGGTTGAACATTAACAATGAATAAATTTACGGTTTATATTGTACATATAATTATTATGTCCTAACGGAGTCCTATTATCCCAAAAGTTATTTTGGCATATAATTGCCGAATAAACCTGTCTGTTGCCATTTATGAATAAATAGGGAAAATATGTACATTTATGTAGAGGATCTTATAAATGTTTCAGATTTCTTTTTCAAGCCAAATTCATATCTATTGAAGTTTATACAGGATTATTTTCCGTTACGCCTTTCCAGCGTCCTGTAGCGCTGGCTGGTTAGATTATACTATTTAATATTTAGAACTATATAAAAAAATAGAAAGTTGTGAAATGAACATCGGGTGAGTTCTGGACAAATCTTCAAAATTCGAAAATCTTCGAACGCTCACAGTAAATTTTAAATTATGATATTAGTACCTCTCTCTACGCTATAACCACGGCTACGCTCCCACAAGTGGTGGAGTCGCCGAGTACTTGTGGGAACGTAGCCGTTAACCTCTCGCCTAAAGTGAAATCGGTTTCAGCCGGTCGTGTATATGGTTTTCCGTATACAATAAAGGATGAGTTAAATAGGTACTGTAAGTTTGCCTATCATAGGTAGGGCAAGATCTTACAGTACATATTTAACTTATCCCTTATTGTTATACGGAAAACCATATAAACGACCAGCTGAAACCGATTTCACTTAGGCGAGAGGTAAAGAACCTTAGGTGCCATATGGTTATTTTGACTACAAAACGTCAGTGAGAATGAAGTTCGTAATTAGGTATTTAAAATGAATCTTAATGTCAAATAAAGTATGTTAAATAAATAAAAATGACTAGCACTTACACCTTTAAGCACTTTGTCTTGCGTGATTTTGAACAATCTAAAGCAATGTTGTAAAAACATCTAAATTCCAGAATATGAACTTAATATCTTTTACATCTCACAAACTCAAACAATCTTCATTTCATTGGTAACCAAATTACACTGTAAATCGTAACATTGAATAAATTCTACTGCTCATTCGTATGGCAATTTCCTCTGAGAACAATGTGTAAGAAATTTAAAAAAAAGAAATAAACAAATTGTACTGTAATTGTTGTTTATTATTTCTATATAAAAGTACATTTTTTTGATTAATAAAGGGTACAAGGGTAACATTAATAATTAATGGAAAACAATATCAGTCAAATGGCCGCCATATTCTTTTCATGAAATGTTCCATTGCCAATTCGCACATTTGCGGTTGTATGTCCTCGATAACTTCACGAATTCCATCTTTGAGGTCTTGAATCGATTGTGGGCCATTGGCGTAGACCTTATCTTTCACTTAGCCTCAAAGTCCAAACGTGTTAAATCACAAGTTCTCGGTGGCCAATTGTGAGCGCCTCTTCGAGAAATCACACTGTCAGGAAACTTTTCACGCAAAAGAGCGATGATACCGTTACTTTTCGTATCAAAATGAAACTTCTCATTGGAAGACCCTTTATTTTTACGTAATTGTATTTCTAATAACTTTAACGCTTACTACTTTTCCGAGCAGACATTTCCGTATTGATCGAGAATAAGATAACGCTTCGATTAACGCGTGCTTTTGGCGTGCTTTTGACTTCCATTTGCGATCTTTTCCACATGCTGTTTGCTGACAAGTTTACATATTTAACAATGCTTAAATCTACAGGTCTCCCGGGAGATCCCGGTCTCGCTCGGGATCGCCGCGACGTGGGTACCGCTCGTCGCGCTACTCGCGTTCTCGTTCTCGCTCGTACTCACCGCGCGGCTCCTATCGTCGCTCGCACTCCCACAGCCCTATGTCGTCGCGTCGCCGGCACATGGGCGATCGGGTATGTGAGGTTAATTATATTTTTTTTTACTTTTCACTCTCTCATCAGTTGGAATGAACTTCCGCTGCTAGACTTAAGTTTCAAGCAACAGTTCGCGAACAGGTAAAAGATCTTTATTATTCTCATTTGATGTCTTGTGGACAAACGTTGCCAAATATCAACCAAGAATGCAGAGCTAAGGTAAGTCGGACTCTACAGAACAGTATTGTCTTTGTACAAAAGGAAGAAAAGATTAAAGGGTTGCACAAAAGATAGCAAAATTAAGTGATATAATTAATATATTGAGTATTTTACTCAATATTAAAGTATAAATTAATAACCTAATGATAATGTCTAGCTTTGACCTTCCAAAACCACAATGCACAATATTTTCACATGTACAGCCATCAAATATTGTAAATTGTTGTGTCATGTGATTTGTGCTCATTGTTAATGCAAATGTTATGTCGGTGAAATAGAGCCCTAGGCTCGCCATATATTGTATTATATGTTTACTTGAAATTTCTTGGAAAATTTTCCTCTATGGAAAACCGATGATATTACAATAAATTATGGTAACCTGGTGCTGAAAGCAGAATGGTCTGTCTTCCCAACTTAACTCCCAACCTACTTACATACAGTAGACCTATGCTCACAAATCTGTGACTTCATGTTAATAATTTTAGAGGTTTTTCAACAATAATTCACGCAGCACCTCAGTCTGCGACTGACAATATTATTGGTGTATCGTCCGTTCTCACGCGTAGTCCCTACGCCCCGGTTCGCCATATCACTCTAAGACCGATTCACGTTACACCGTGCCGGGGCGCTGGCCGTGGCACAATAAAATATCTATATTATGCTTTTATATGAACTAATTCATGTGGGGCTGGTCATGTTACGGTCGGGCACGGATACGGCCGGGTTTGACACGAATTAGTTCATACAATAGCATAATTTAGATATTTGACTGGCGCCTGACCGGAACACTGTCCGGCCCCCACTGATTGTAACTTAAATCAGCCTTTATACTACTTGTTTTTTTGGACTTGATTCATAAGTACAAGCACATAATATAGAAAACATAGATGACATCTGCAAACTAGCTATTTTGATGTTAACACGTGGATGAAAATTAATACATAGAATTACAAGAATTATTCATCAAATAGTTTATTGACATAGCAACGACCCTCACGAGTGATGCTCGATTGAACAACTGTTCATTTACATTATTATTTTTACTTCACGATAAGGGTCTGCGACTTTAGACTTAATACCACGAGCTATAGAGACTGTATTTCTGTGTTTTCATTGCGAAACCTCGAGGTTAATTTACCAACAGGTTTCCCTTTTGCTATTTTTAAACTGTTCCATTGAATTTTTTATTTACGTATCACAAAACTGGATACAATTCTAAAATAAGGTAAAAGTGTTGATTAACACTTTTACCTTACTTTTTTACTTAACTTTTTTTGATACGAGTGGGTACAACTTGTTGTGAACACAATAATCCAATTTCGCCAGAAGAAATAGATTTCTCGTAGACGCTACGGCAAATTTGTCGTTAAAGAAAACCAAAATAAAGATCTGCAACAAGCCCAAAGTTAGCTGGTTCGTTCCGTGACGTGACAGTGACGGGACGAACAAGTCGTGCGCCTGTTCGTAAGCTACACTCCTGTCCATAACAGTTACAGTGTCACTCAGAGCTTTAAATTGCAAAGATTTAAGGGGCTCTACCACTGCGCCCGTCACCCTGAGACATAAGTTGACAAGTCGCATGTGCCTGTAATTTCACCAGCACCCTTACTTACCCTTCAAAACCGGAACACGGTAATGCCGATATAGTAATGGCTAACCTAACCATAAACGTAAACAATTTGGATTGCAGAACCGGTAACACTCTTTGCACCAGATTTTCGGAACGTTGCAAAGAATCAGACACCTTGTATGTGCTTGTTGTCGTGTCTTTGTATTTAATTTAGGTGATAAAACTTTCATAGATTTCTCATAGATGGCGCCGGAACACGGTAATGCCGATATAGTAATGGCTTGGCGGCAGAAATAATTAAATTGTCAGTACTTCCCCGGACGTACTCTTTCACAAGGAGCTCTACTAAAGCAAAAGTATAATAAATTATAATAACAATTTGAGAGTCGTGTAAGTGTCACGTGTGTATGATCACATGTGGAATGATATGATTTATGTTTTTACCTTCGAAAACTTTAGTATAATCTTAGTTTTTTTTTTAATATAGTGTTTATTGTTTATTTATTTGGCATCACAAATACAAGTTTGAGTAATTAAATTTATTTAAAAAACATTAAGGGTCGTATTCTAGAATTCTACTCGATGCTCAAGTCAAGATTGCAATGGAAACACAAGCACTGGAAATACGACCCTAATGGCAGGGACTTGAGTATGATTTCGAGTGCTTTAAACCATACTCAAATCCTGACTTGAGCATTGAGTAGAGTTCTAGAATACGACCCTAAGAACATTAACTAAATACATTTACCGTTGTTTTTATCCCCATCGTCATTATTGTTTTAACATCTGACAGTATACATTACTGACTCTGAGTATACATTTTGCAATAAACTACAACTAAATACCTACATATGCATAACTATAACGTTACAACTGTGGCCATACAGAAAATTCCTTGTAAGTAACTCTACCTTACGTTCAGGCATAACCATCTTCTATTCAACACGATCAAAATATTTGCTGCCAATATTTACGAAGTTTATTGTTCTGGTTATTATTTAGGTCTGCGTTAATTGGAATAAGCTGAACTAATCCATTGATACACGCCATGTCGATTCAACGCATTTTGCATGCTTGGACGGGTATATAATGATAATATACGATAATAAATAACTTAAAACAATAATAATGATCGAAGAATTGACAAACATACCACCTACATGTTCATTGTCGTTTTTCTTAGAGTTTACACAAACAAAAGCGGTTTGGAATCCATACACACTTTTGTTCCATAATTTACACAATTCAAATTGCTGAAGTACTTGGTTGTTGTTGTTTTTTCTATGGGCATTTTTCTTGTACTTGAAATTGTAGCAAGGGTGGTTTTATTGAACGTTTCAATTCAATCAAAATATTTGGAACGTTTAGGGTTACAGGTCCCATGGTCACGGTTGACTGATCATGGGACCTGAAAGGGCCCGAAACGTCGGTTTGCTTGAAAAAAAAAAACAAATATACGCGATTTAAATCGAAGAAAACTCGAAATATTATATTAATTACAGAAATTGATCCCTAAAGATTGGTCAGCGAGATTATGCATACGTGTGTTTAAAAACTAAAAAAGCCATTTTAGCCTAATTAATGGTTTCACTTTGTGTAATATCAAGGGACGGGACGAACAAGTGGTGCGCCTGGTTGTAAGCTACACGCCTGTCCATTACAGTTGCAATGCCACTCAGAGCTTTAGATCGCAAAGATCTGAAGGACACTGTCACTGCGCCCGTCACCCTGAAACATAAGGTGACAAGTCCCACCTACCTACCATTTCTAAAGCAGAGGCCGTGGGTTGGAATCCTGCTTCGCACCTCTTGAGTTTCTCGGAATTTTTGTGCGAAATTTAGTTTAAAGTTCATCATGAACTTTTCGGTGGAGGAATTCATTGTGATGAAACCTGCTGAACCCTCGCCCGAAACCTGTTTTTCGTTGATTATGATGATGTTTTTAAACTATAGTACTTTTGTAGGACATTATAATGGAATTTTGGAATTTTTTTAGTCCCTGGCTGCATATGAACTAAATAAGAGATACTAAACGTCCTTTGGTTCTGACTGGTCTTAAGGCGTAATGGCCTGCGCAAACCGGTGGATAGCGGGGGAGAGCATCTCTGCCGTCCGCTAACTAAAAGGCTAAGCGACAAAATAATTTTTTGAGAAATGATAAAACCCAGTTTTAGAATATTGAAATTGTTTAACGATTTCAGCTATGCATCGTTAGGACACGTTAACTAATTTTAACTGTTGTTAAAAGATAATTTTGTGCTCTGTCATTTGCTATTTAAAACGGCTATTTGACCATTTGTCACTTAGTGGATGGCAGATCTAAGAGGATTTTATGCCCGCCAACGCACACTGATAAGGGATATGTTTACAATGTCGCCAGCGTACCACAAAGTTCGCTGAAATGCCGCAACATCTGCCGACATGCCATCTGTCGTTCGGATTTGATTCCGTTCCTCTAGCGACTACGCGTCGAAAAATTCTCGGCGCGCCCAGGCAGACTCCCGCGCATACCTATGTATCTCTGCGCATCCCGCCACTGTATCAGCAGGTTTTTTGGAATAAAATGTAAAAAAGTAATATGGTTTAAATCTTTTAGTTTTTTGACTATATATATGACAGTCAATTTTGTCCATACATTTCAGACGAATTAGAGAAAACCGATTACTCCCACTAGTTCTGTTAATAGAACTACTGATCTTTTTCTTCTCATTTGTTTGTTAATATATACACACTACACTCTTTCTTCACTACACTCTTTACAGAACTACTTTGTATTGCTTCGTTATCTATCCAATTGAGTAAAAAAAGAATTCTACTTACGCCATTTTTACACAAAGAGTGCGTTATCATATCGCTTACTCACACAGGACCGTTCTAAACGTAGTGTAAATACATATAGTATCGTATAAAATATGATAAAATATAAAATACTAGCTGGTACCCGCGACTTCGTTCGTAGAAAGTACTTGAGTAGCCCACTGTACTACTTGAGAAATGATTGGTTCTCCATACAAACTTTCATATTCTACTTAACAACCTTTACGATTTTGTGACAAAAAGTAGCCTACGTCCTTCTCCTAGGTCCTAATTGTCTCTATACCAAAATTCGTTCAGCGGTGTAGGAAACAACAGACAGTTACTTTCGCATTCATAATATTTAGTATGATTAGTAGCACTAGAGATCCGCGTGCAAGAGTTCGGCCAGGGAATTACTACCACTTTACCTATTTCTACCGCCAAGCAGTAATGTTAGCATACTGCGTTCCGTTTTAAAGGGTAAGGGTGCTGGTGAAATTACAGGCACATGGTCAACTTATGTCTCAGGGTGACGAGCGCATTGGCAGTGCCCTTGAGATCTTTGCGATTTAAAGCTCTCAGTAGCACTGCAACTGTTATGGACAGGCGAGTAGCTTACCATCAGGCACAGGACTATTTCGTCGCGTCACTGATATTATTAAAAAAAGTATAAATGTTAGCATAAATTATAGATGAAGTCATCAAAAGATGATAAGGGTTTTTGTAGGTATATAGATTATCGGTCGACGTGACACAGCAAGCACCAGTTTTGAACTTAAAGCGGTTATAACAAAACTACCTGTTTGGATTGTTAATACTCCTACATTTTATGTAACTCCAGAGATGAAGGTCTTAAGAATGTATTCCAGAACTCTACTCAATGCTCAAGTCAGGATTTGAGCTTGAGTATGATTTCAAGCACTGGAAATAAGACCCTAATGGAAGGGACTTGAGTATGATTTCGAGTGCTTTAAACCATACTCAAATCCTGACTTGAGCATTGAGTAGAGTTCTAGAATACGACCCTTAAAGGCTTTTCTGACCGGCTCAAGGCGGTTATGTATCAATAAATGTTGTGAGAATGAAAATGGCTAGGGTAGACAACCTTACTCTAAAACAATTTCATCAAAAATCCGTTATTTCTCCTTTAACGTTTCCAAGGGATGGCAAACTCCTATATAAATTTTTGTTGACATGATTTGTATGCGTCTGTTCATGAAAAATATGTGAAAATATAGAGTTGAAATTCCTGAACAAATTTTGTTTTGGGTTGACTATTCTGAGAAGTCAGGAATTGAAGATAATCCAGTTTGAAGTTTAGGAGGTTATGTGTTACGTAATTGAATAAAATATATTTGGTATATTATTATATCAAAATAAATTACAGAAGCCTTAAACAGAGTTAATAGAAGCTGAATGCTGCCGTGGGTTTTGTGACGTGACGAAAGTTCTGATTTTGGGAACTTTTTTGGCAGTTTTACCATTTTCTCGCGTGGCATTTTGGAGAAATTAGCGACTTTTTTTTTTAAATTGGATAAACCAATACATTTCATAACTAAATGTGGACCATATTCGTACGTAGGTACTGAAATTCCTTTTTTTGGCGGCCAGATGTCGCTCCACGTTAAGAAACTAAGAAACTGATAGTTGTAGATATCAGTCCGGTTACATACTAATTAGTCATTACTTTATTTTAAATGTAATTTTATTTCCAGACTTAGATAGGCTGCTATTATAATTTGAAAAACCTAATGAATTTATTTTATTCAAACTTGTAATTAAGACATTTGAAGACGCTAACGAATTCCTTTAACTGTGATTTTGTTATTGTTCTTTGTTTGTCGTGGTGAATACCAAACGTGACAGTGCTTTTTATCGTTTTTTTCCAATTAAAATTCAAAATTTCCAAGAAAACATTCAATCCAAGGGCTACTATTACGATTTTGTCAAGAAGAGAGAGAAAAAGTTGTGAAGAACTTTGGCAGAAATGTAGTGTAGCCCTACCGATTTAGAAAAAATGCGTTGTGCCAGCTTTAAACGCTTATTAGTACACTACTCGATTTTCGTTGCTCGGCTTCAATACTCAATATATTTATTCCATTCATGTGGTAACATGATTGTCTTAAAATTAAAATACAGTCACACATATAACCCCTTTATTAGGGATAACAATCAGAGCAGAGGTAGGCCGAGGTTTCAATTGTTAATTAGAATTGTTATTTATCAAGTAATAATATAAAATAATTCTAAAATAATGCTCTTATGCGCTTTTTAATCCTACTAATTGATTTTATTTTTAACTTCTTACTGGCTAGCTAACTACGAGTAGCTCTGTTTTTGTATTTATAAGAAGGGACGGGGAAGGGTCAGTCCCTTCGAGACCATAGACGTTGCAATATGTCCGCAACGTCGAGATAAATAAAACACGTTTTATACGTGACTAAGTCCCGAATTAAAAGTCAAATGTGTGAAAATCGTGAAAGTTGAAATCAAATATCGTTTGTTATTACTTTACTTTGTTAAATGTCAACTTCCATACAACTCATGTTTTCACAAATAAATGAATTATTTACTCGTTTCTCTAATAAATGATATTTACTAGAGGATTTTCATGCCCCTAGTTATTACCATTAAAATTGACTACAATCTCTAGAGGAAAGAGTCCCAAGTTGAAAGCCATACAGCCGTAGCTGCTGATATGTAATTTTTTATTTTATCCAATTGTACGAGTATCAAACAGCAATATAAAACATTTACAACAAAATACTTTTTTTTCCGACAAACAATAATTATGTTGATAGATAAGGGGAAATTTTGACTACAAAAACAAGTTGGATGCCATGATTACCTGTATAGATAATAATACAGGTACGAAACAGGGTATTTTTGTAATCTTCGATGTGATTAGGAGTGATTAACTGATCAAAAAGATTCCTATGTGTGGTGTCACCATAACTGTACACAATTTATTATGAGGCAAACGGTACCGAAACAATTACTGCCAATTAAGTTTCGACTGAATTAAAATACACAAATAGACGCATGATGCGAATGAAGCTTCATACTTGATAATATCATCAAGATCAGTAAATAAATTAGTTTAGCCTGTGATACAATCATTGGTATCTCTAAAAAATTGGCCTAAGGTAAAACAAACTATTACGTATTATATATTATATTATATATTTGATACCATATATAAGCTTTGATAAAACGTGAAATCAAAAGATAAGAATTTTGGTATATATAGATCATCGATTGACGTTACATTTATTACTATACTACTAGCTCGCTTAGTGGCTTGAAAGTGGATATTTAAAAAAAAAAGTAACAGTCGAAAACTACCTGTTTGCTAATGATCACTTCTATTCCTCCTCCAAATATGGATAGTGAAGCTGGTCCTAAAGATTTAAGGGGTACATTACCTTCGGCGGCCACGGTTTTTCTCAATATTTTTAACTCGATCACATATATGAATCTCGGTGCTGCTGCTTTTTGTGGCTTCTTTACTGGGACCATAATTGTCACCGGACCACTTAAATCGCACGTATTTTTGTGCACATTTGGGGTAAGCTCAACCGAATTTTTTAACATTTTTATGTCAATGTTATTTTTTATTTAGTTGAAATCGTACAAATTCTTATTTCAAGTCGTAATTAATGGATTATCACACGACAAGTTAAGTAATGTTTGACTTATCGCATTTAATTGCGTCACTGGCCGAACGGTTACCATGCTGGACTGCCACGCAGAGGTCTCGGGTTCGATTCCCTCTAATTCTCCCGTTAGTTTGGGTGTAATTTGTGGTTGTCTATGTGTGTATTGATGGCTATGACTGTGCATGTTAGATCTATCTTAATATTTATACTTAAAGATATAACAACTTATTTCGAATTTCATAGCTTTTACATGATTTTATCAACTTTTAGTACATAATCATGATGAGCTTAGCAGTTCTTACTCTAAGCCCTCACAGTGGCTGGACCACGAGTATCAAGTATAGTCTAAGGAAGCGTATCCATGGGGCGATGCAGGTGATCGGTGCTGCGCTAGCCATTAGTGGAAGTGCATTAGTTATGGGTTTGATGCCTAAATGGTTTTCGAAGTCCGTACATGGTATTTTTGGTAAGATTGAATTTGTTTCTTGACGCTAAAGTTTGGCCAACAAAAGCTAACACAAGGCGCCATTAAAAAAAAATTGTGCTTACAATAATACTAAGCAACTGAAACATCGAAGAAGTGCTTATTTAGATCTGTATATCATGTTTTTTTTTCTGGGATTACAATATCCTAGTTGGAATAAAATAATATTACGAGATACTATGGCTCTAGTGAAAAGGGTAACAAGTAAAATAAGTCAACTTTACAAGGAGGTGCGAAAAAGAGTTAATGTTTATTAAGATATTAAGCGTTAAGTGTTTCTCGCGTTTCCTTATTAAGTTGGCTTGTACCCCGCTAGAGCCACAATATCGTCGGGATTAGAGCAATTCCGTGTAACTAGCATTGGATAATTCTGCGTATCTAACGCATGTAGCCAACGGTCTATCCAAGCCATTTTGATTTTCGATACTGCTTGGATAGACTACCAGACGCTAAAATGATTTCATCTAAAATCCGTTGTTTCTTCTTTAACGATGCAGCGATACATTTTTACTTTATCAAGTCACGGTGAATACTTGACAGTGCTTTTTATTATTTTTTCCAATTTAAATGCAAAATTTCCAAGAAAACAACAAATCGATTGTTACTTTTGACACAAATGTAGAGTTGCCCTATACAGATTTTAAAAAATGCATTGTGCCAGCTTTCGTTGTTCAGCTTCATATTTTATTTTATACGCTTTTTTGTATTTAGCATTCATTGTAGTTAATTCGTAATTTTACTATAGGAGCATTGACTTTTATTTATGTATAGGAGTCACAGTTTAAGAGGCACAATTTGACAACAGTAATGTGACAGACAACCACACCAATTACCTGATCTTTTTACTAGGGAATTTCCTATATTATTACTATAAACTACTATATTTATTATTATTACTATAGACTAAAGTATGTGACTTTGAATGCAATCATTGAAACGGTCAACAAACAATTATTAACTTATTGGGTTTAAAAAATAAATTCATTTGAGTGAAGCATTATATAACATTATAGAACAAATTTCAAGTTATTTTCACACGAATTTCAAAATAAAATGCAAAATTAGTCAGTCCGAAACGTCTTGAAAACAGTTACGTCCTCAGCTTTTTTTTTAATTTTTAATTTTAATTAATAAAAATTTTTTAATTTTAAATAATAGTGTTGTAATTAATTAATCACCTAGTTTCACCGCGTGAAAACAATTTAACTTAAAAAAATATCGACTTTGATTTTAACAGAGATGTTAATAATGATAATATGATTGGAAATCAATATTATACATGCACTGTTTTGGTTCATCTTCCAATGAAAGTGAATAAAAATTTAAAGTGTGAAGTCTTTTTTTTTTTGTTTTTGTTTAGAAATTTACTATTTAACTACAGGTTGTCATTGTGATCATTAAACTCTATATTACTCTATACTTATTATTTATATTAAATTCTATATCTCTCTATATTACTTAAATAAATGCCAATTCATCTATCTAGAACCGAAACCAATGACCCGAAAAATTATCTAAATGATCACAGACTCATAAAATTTCGAATCTATTTATCGTGAGAATCGTCTAATATGGTTACCGATGTGTTTAGTTTACATCACTATTTACATCGCGATGACAAGTGTCAAAAGGTGCCTCTTATTTTGTGACGACCATAATTGATTATTTTTTTAATTTCATATTGGGTTGAGCAGTATTGCTTTATTTTACATTTATAAAAATCAACCCAAGCAACCCAATTTGATATTTAATACTACGAGTATTAGAAATTATTCGTTAACATGTTACATCCCCGAAAACGTCGAGCATATAACCAGAAATAGAGACGAAATGTCATTTAACTTGTTTGAAAACTATTCTGCCATATCATTGCTGTGACAACTGCGTTCCGATTGGCCAGCCCGCATTCGAAACAATTGACGGGTGTCGTCAATAGGGGTTGGGGTTGCTATAATGGACGAAAATTGCAAAATTACATATTTAATATTTAATTACCGATGAAATTTGATTCCGTTTGTTTTGTAATTAGATGTTTTGCTGATTTTCCCCACACCTCCGAATGGCCCAGCCACCCATTGTTAGAGATATTATCTTTATTACAATAAATACCAAATAATTTTGGAATACACGGAGACGTACTCACAGGTCAGTTGTTGGTGCTGTCTATATTTCAGTGCAAACGAGAGTTGATATTTATAAGTGACGTATCGCTGATGTGTTACCAGGAATGTATGGCCCTTATTTTTTATCTCTATTTCTGGTTATAAACTCGATGTCCGAAAATAACAGCCCCTTAAAATTTTTAAACCACATTTTTCATTTTCCAGGTATAATGGCCCTTGCGTGCCTCTGTTTAAGTTTTGTTCTTGGAATATTGAACGTATTATCCTCAAGGATGCCAAGCCTAGAAAGGGCTATTAAAATAGGTCACACATTTTCGGGGGTTTTTACATTAGTATTTGCCTTTTTAAGTCTTATTATGGGCTTTGATGTATTATTGTCGCTTGGATTTAACGGTGTCGGTATCTTGGGGATGTTGGTCACTGCGATTGCGATGATTGGGGTCGTTACATCCGCCTTGATTACTGCATTGAGAAGAATGTGTTGTTAATTAATATTAATTATGGTGAAATGGGTGACACTAATTTTCTTGCCACATTTCGACTCATCCGTAGAACATTCGATTTTGTATTTCCGAAATGAAATCAGATATATAAATTCTCAAAACATCTTTACATAGGCCATAGCTTAAATAACGAAATTATTTATTTGTTCTCTTTTCGCTATATAGTCATATCGGGCTCTGTTCTTCGGATGAGACGATTTGTTTACAAATATGATTCTTGCTGTACCTTCAATAAATACTAACAACCTCCCAGCCCCCGCAGTATGGCTACGCATGACAGTCAGAGTAAAGAGTAAATTTGAAATAGGTGCGCGCTATTGGCTATTTAAATTAGATCTAATTGAGACAGCCAATAGCGCGCGCTTATTTCAATATTATCGCGCGCATTGCGACTATCATGCATAGCCAGGCTACGGGCGCAGGACTATATGACTAACATCATAAACAACAACTTTTGTTCAATGGCTTTTTCACAAAAATTACTGGCAGTTTTTAGATGTGTACTTTTAGCAACTCCTTCCGGGAGCTGTCATTTATAAAAATAATGTTGATGATGGGTGCTTTCTTTTGCAACGGCACAGAGTTATTACCATTTAAAGCGATCTATTTAAATATTTTTATGTTATTTTTTTAAATCTATTTTTTTCAAAAACTTGTACAAGTTTAGACCGCCAAATACATACAGGCTCTCTGAGCCAACAATTAATTTGTCCATTGGGTAAACGTACATTCCCAAAAATTGTAGCTCTCGGGGTTACGTTACGATTACATTCCACCAACACATTATACAGATCCTCTATTTTATTGCAAGTACTGCACAAGTCCACCAGTGAGGTTAAACGGGAATCTCGCCAGCCTATTTCCACCTAACACTCGCGCTGATGTTGTGGATAATACGATGCTGTTCAGTGGGTCATGATGAAAGCTTCGGCAATAGACATGTTTGATAAAAATATTTAAATACCAGTGGAATAAATTATTTGAAGATAAATTGTAAATTAAACAGGGCAATTATTTGCAGAAAAGCCATTTTTTTTTATTTGAATCGTACGTATCTCACAACCTTGAGATTAAAATTAAATAGTTTCGCGAGACATCACACAATTCGTGTTACATAATATATAAATTCTCGCCATGCACAGCCTCGTCAATTCAGACCATTTCCACCGAAGATAGGTTAGGAGAAAATGAAAATGTTGCCATATAAATTTCAATCCTCGTCTCGCCTTGTCTCGTTTCGCCTTGCCGGTGCAAAAGTGCCTTTATACCTATATGCTTGTATAAAGCACCCGTCGTCTTACGTCAAAAAAATTTTAAACGTAAGAAGGTGAGTGCTTTATTCACAACAGTGTCCCTTGATCTGCTCGTCACTGCATGCTTAGTACAAAATCTTTGTGTTTTTGATTACTGCATTATTGTACAAAGGCGGCGACATGTCAATATTTCTTCTTTTAAAGATTTGTTATACCTTAGTTTACAACTTTCATTTAAAACGTAATTTGTTTGAAAATCATCTACATATAATTAGGTTTTTTTCTACGTTATCTTGAGAACATAATACAATATGTACACCACGGCTATTTGCAGAACAGTAACTGTGGTGGAGCATGATATTGGTATCTTTGCTATTCATTACTACAGAACTTATTTTTCTTTGTGCCAAAGAAAAAATAAGGGTTCGATGCGGGCACATTCCAATTCCATTATCGTATCGCAAAATTTTGTCATTTGCGATTATCTTCATTAATGTTTGAGATTTGTTTTTTCAATAGATAAAATATACTGTAAAAAATTAACATTCGTTTTATTTCTAAAAAAATGCACATCTGTTCTATCTACAGGTCCTTGAATATCACTGTGTTCTTGAAATGTATTCAGAGATGTTATTATTTTCGGTTTATATAGAACCGGAAACGGATTTTTTTTTAAATTATTTTTATTTACCATTAAATATAATTAACATTATGGAAATTAAAATATTTCATTATTAATTTTTATTTATTTCAGGCCACATGACCCATACAATATATACCTTAAGGACTAACATACATACAATACAATAAAACACTATTTCTAACTAATCTACACGAATTGCACTTGTCGGCGA
This sequence comes from Hyposmocoma kahamanoa, assembly GCF_003589595.1. Lineage (NCBI taxonomy): Eukaryota > Metazoa > Arthropoda > Insecta > Lepidoptera > Cosmopterigidae > Hyposmocoma > Hyposmocoma kahamanoa. Next base: position 21,378,831 of record NW_020654466.1, read on the forward strand.
CGTGTGGTGCAATCTGGTGTCGGGTAACCGGCCGCGGAACCGCCGATATAAGACACCCTTCGGTCAAAATTATTCCTTCTTGAAGGTCGACAGATGTTTGGTCGGTACTCTCACCACAAACGAATTGAAATTCACGTTGTGGCGGGACTCCAACCGCTTGACCCTCAGGGTGTATTTGGCTTTATGTCTGATGTACTCCACTATCTATCTCCTCGAACTTCGTGGAGTAATGCAGCCGCGACAAGTACAGCAGCGTCGTCGGTGTGGCCGGATGCAGCAGGAAGTTCGGTCCTGTCGGTGCAGTGTCACACTGGTTACGGCTGGTGGGCTTCCTCTTCTCCACTTTTGTGAAGCCGTCCTCGTCGCACCAGTCCGTCTGCCTCTGTGCTTTTACAACTTCAGAGACAGGCACAAGGGGATTGCTTTTTCCCTTAGTATTGTTTCAATAATGTTTGAAACTGGCGGGTCGGCTACTTGAAACGGAGCTATAAAGGCTTATGCACGTGTAGGGGTTGACGTGCGTACGCGTGATGTTTCCGCCGAGACGGAGGGTCGGGCAGCTGAGCGCGGTGCATCACGCGCGTTGGCGACAGCGATCGGTACAGTCTAATGTGCCGACTGCACACTGCAAATGGATGCATTTTGCGCCACACGACGCATGTTTACATTAGAGGCTTCTGGTGACCTACATACCGAAGCAGCGTTGCACACGCAACTTGGGCACGTAGCTCACTTACGGTGTTATCCGAAGCCTCTAATTTACATTGTAATTCGGCTAGGCTCTACTTTCAAGGACGTAATGTCCTTCAGTATCCTAGTGGCATCAACGTCGTCAAACGTGACTGGGGGCAGCTCGTGCAACTCCTTCGCCATGAATGTGGGCACGTCGTCCGGATCAGTCTCCTTCAGGAGTGTGACGATTACCTGGAGTCTCTTCACGCCTCCATCCTCCGGCGAGATGGCATCTGTTCGGCTTTACCGAGGCTCTGGAACAACAGCATCTTGCCACTGCAAATCTCATCCTCATTGAAATTCGATTTGCAGATCTAATGAAATGTATTTTATGGAAATAAAAGATTCTTTTGGTTACTGGCTATAACGTAGATTATATGACTGACAATTCTGACAGGTGACGTCTAGACTTTGACTTACAATTATTTTGGTTGTGGCACTGTTTCGAGAGACGACAGTTACATAACTGGTTCTCAGTTAGATAGCGGCCGATAAGCGACCATAGCGCGACATAAGAATGTGATGAAATCTATACAGAAGTATCTAAACAGAATTTACTTTGCAGAAGAGTCGATTAAGGCGTGGTATTTAAACACGAGCCTAGATGTTAGAGCCTATTCCACTAGTCTCTTACCAGCTGTCCCCGCACAAATCGATTTTTTTTCCACTGTTGTTGTTTCCCTACCACACCGTCACTGGTTGGGATGAGTGGAATTTCTTTGCACCTATCTCTACCCAATTGTTTCTATTAATAAGTACAGTTGAGAATAAAATCATGTCAATGTGAAAAGCATAATTGTTTATTTAAATGCATGGTTTTTATTACCTGCTAAGTTGCTTACTGCTGTTTTTAGTTCATTACTAATCGTAAGTTTGTTAAGTTAAAAAAGTAATAAACTGATCGTAATGCTTACTTCATTACAAATCTTTTGATATGTAATTGTCCTCTAAACTCGGACTATTCTATCCTCTAAGTCTAAACTTCATTATTTACATGATGACAAAAAGTTGCCAAAAATCTTTTGCTCATATCACCATATTTGATCACATTTGCAATACCTCATTTATTCAGAACACGGCTCAATTAGTTTCAGGATGTGGTATGTGACGCTACTAGTTTGATAAAATCAATTCGAATGTGCGAACATCGCATAAACAATGATAAGATTATGAATACTAAGAACGAGTGAGATAATGTGTAAAACTATGAAGCACTAGCCAAAGTACGATTAACTGATATTATTATGTTATAACTGAACATTAAACCGACTGCCCCGATCTCTGATTGTTTCAATGGTTACTTACAATTACGTCAAAATTACATTAAGAAGTAAAGAGAATTCAATGTCATTCCTACGAATGTTTGAGAATCAGAATGGGTGTATCTTAACGAATCCTATCAAATTGAGTACCAAAAACGTACCTAAATTGTACTATTTAGTACCCATGCGCTTAAAAAAATTGTATCTCTTTCAGAACAAAGTGATTGCAATATCAAAGGCACGCCCGTCATATTTATTGACACCAGAAGTGCACTTCAAATTACTCGTTTTTATTAGTTAATTATAAGAACTTATTATTCCAAAAAAATGTACCTTAATGGGTATTATTAAAGGAACGCTAACTCGGCCTATTGATTAGTTTCTAAGAAGTAAAGCTAATATATTGAGAGTCAGAATGGCGGGGAACTTAACGAATTCTGTCAAATTTCATACAGAATAAATACTTAAATAATTGTTAATACAAAGATCGATAACTTAAAAATGCTTCGATCCGACCGGAATCGAACAGACAACGTCGTCTAGCAAACTGCCAGACACTATGCCAACTAAGCCACGGAACGAACCAGCGGACCTCATGAATTTATCTGTGTGCTTTTTTGTCGGATCTTTGTATCTGGTTTTTTTAATGACTTTTTAGTCATACAAAAAGTAATTGATTAATATGGTGGTTAAAAATCCTGTATAGGTATAATAGGTAAATAGGTATAATTTCGTCATTACACACCTATTTTAATATATTTGCAATTGTTGCAAAAAATCAGCTGTCAGAACACGTTTGTCAACTCGTTCCCGAAGCAGCTACCAGCACCTTGATTGTATTTTGGTACTGGAGGCGTAGTGCAACGTATGTCATTTGCGACAATGACTGGCAACACCACATTATTATCATATCTAGCTTCAAGGTAAACCAGATAATAAATGCTTATTGGACGAAACGGTATTGATGTGTGTTTTGTCGATTTTTTTGTTTTGTTAATTGCTGCAACCCTAGAATCTTTTATTCCTTTTTTATTAATTAAGGGGGGTTTCAAGATGTTTCTTTTTTTTCAAGTCTTACTACGTAACTTAAGTAAACATAATAGTTTGCGACAATGTTGTCATCGAAAATAATTAAAGTAACAGGTTTAATACCTGTAATCATTGATGACATTGATCCTATTGAAAAAATTACCAACACAACCTGTGTACAAAATAATTGTCGCTTACTTTATATGATAAAAGTGACGAAATTGGATAATTGACATTTTTGTGTTACTAAATTTTAAAAATGTTCATATTTTAGGAAATAATTTAATTAAAAATATTTTTTGAAAACAAGACAATCATTTTTAAAAGTTTTGGGGTTTTATGTTACTAGTTTATTCGGTCTAATATAGTGCTGGCGTATTCCCCAGGAGAACCCCATGCCGTCTCGGTGCCTCGGCATTTTCGGCCTCAGCCTGTACACAACCGAGCAGCAGATCAACCACATCTTCTCCAAGTACGGACCAGTTGAGAAGACTCAAGTCGTTATTGATGCTAAGGTGAGTTTTTTAGGTTATCATCGTCATCATCCACAGCCCGGCCTGTCGTAACATGCATGGTGTTTGTTTTTCGGGTTTTACGCGGCCAGTCGGGCTGTCTTAAACTGCAGAAAATAACTTTTTTTATAAAATAAAACACCGACCTCAAAAAGTTCGTGGAATTTATTGAAATAATTGAAAATAACTTAAGTCATGTCGTCCCATGGCCCATGACGTTCGATTTATAGGTTAATTGTACGGGAAACTATATACTTTACTATAACACAACGCGTAATTATATTTACACTGAATAATATGGTTCCTCAGGATATAGGGACATGAACACTAATGCTTTTAGGGAGACTACAGAGTCTCCCTAAAAGCATTAGAGTAAGATAGAACGTATGCCATTAAGTCGCAATAATTGCACACGCTTTGCTTTTAAGATTTCTAACTTCCAATGTATACAACATTGGGAGTTAGAAATCCCCATTAAACAATTAGATTGACGGCTAGTACACGTTTTGGTACTTTGATTTGCCCATACCATGTTAAAAATAAACTTCTGGCGAAAGGGTACTATACTGTTGATGAGTACGAGTACATGAACAATAAAAACGCGTGGAGTTAATATTATATCATTTTGTTATCTACTTACCATTTCGTACGAATTGTTTTATTTATTTGATGTCTTTTTGTAATATGTTGTGTGATTTTGACTATTCAAAAGTACTTGTGAGTCAGACTTACTTGATTATAACTTTATATTATTATTGTATATTTTCATGCTATTATTACTGACAGACGGGAAGATCCCGAGGCTTCTGCTTCGTGTACTTCGAGTCGCAGGACGATGCGAAGGTGGCGAAGAACGAGTGCACGGGCATGGAGATCGACGGGAGGCGCATCCGCGTCGACTTCTCCATCACGCAGCGAGCTCATACGCCGACTCCTGGCATTTACATGGGGAAACCGACGTAAGTACTTGATTTAAGACAGGTGCTCCAAAGTTTGTTATTTTCCTAGTTGTTTGCAAATTCATTTGCAAATGAAACCGGAAATTTTCTGTACCACATAACGTCTCTTTGAATCTGAAAAATATCTGACATTCTTGTCGCAACTTCGTACGATAAGATTAGATTTTAAAAGCGAACAATTTTCTTACTGTTGTGTACAAGTAATTGCTATAATGATACAATTTTATAGCTCAAGATATATATAATATATTTTTAATATTTTTGGTAATGATGGCCGCTTTACGTTAACCATGATATGAAAAAACAAAATCAAGAAGCAGTTTGTTTTTAACCGACTTCAATAAAACGAGGAAGTTCACAATTTGACTGTATTTGTTTTTTTATGTATGCTACGCGATAACTCAACGTCATTTGGGAACCGATTTTTAACCGACTTCAAAAAAGGAGGTTCTCAATTCGCCTGTTTCTTTTTTTTGTATGTATGTTACGCGATAATTCCGGTGGAAAGAGGGTACCTCAGTAATGGCGCATTTAAATTTGAAGAAAATATTCCATTAATAGGGTGGCATGAATCCGGATTCGCGCACGCACTTTTCGGTAACCGATTTAAATAAAACTTGGTAAATAGATGTAATTCCACGAACTTTTGCGGTCGGTTTTTTTAGTACTCTGTACTGAGATTATCTGAGTATACGCACCATTAAAGTAGACCTATCGGGAAAGTAGACCGATCGGGAACGTAGATCAAATGGGAAGGTAAACGAAATAGGAAAGTTAACCAAACAGGAAAGTAGATGAATAGTGAAAATGGACCGATCGGGAAAGTAGACCAATTGTACCGAATGGATTTCACCGACACCCTTATCCTTTAAAACAGGAATGCAGTAATGTGTGAATTAGATATAAACCGATAGAAATCGGTTAGTTGCTGCCAACTTTACTTGCCTGGATGACCTCGTGTCACAAGAAGCTCTACTGTGACTAAAAATATCCTTAACTATAATTTTGTTTTTCAAATGATATATATACGAGGGGTGGTCCAAAAGTAATGATAATCAATATGAAATAAGGATATTTTAACTAAAAAAATATTTATTTCTGTACATTATCTCCTAGCAAGTTTTAGTCCCATCTTTTTTCTAAACCCATAATTCCCTTTGAAAAAAATTCTTTGTCTTGACTATCCAAAAACGCCTCTACAGCAGTCATCACCTCGCCATCGTCGTCAAATTTTTTGCCTCGGAGGTGTTCCTTGAGTCGAGGAAAGAGGTAATAAAAGTCGCTGGGAGCCAGGTCTGGCGAATAGGGTGGGTGTTCGAGCAATTCGAATCCCGTTTCTTGAATAGCAGCCATCGCTATGGCGGCTTTGTGAGCCGGTGCGTTGTCGGTGTCTTGGTGTAACAACACTCCAGCTCGGAGTTTGCTTCGTCTTTTTTTTTTACGGCCTCCCGCAATCTTCTTATTTGGTCTGCGTAGTAAGAGCCCGTAATAGTGGCTCCTTTTTCCAAGTATTCCATCATTATAACTCCTTCAGCGTCCAAAAAACGGACGCCGTAACCTTTCCTGCCGAACTTGACACCTTGAATTTCTTCGGCGTCGGGGAAGAGGCTCGTTTCCAAGTAATTGACTGTTGTTTGGTTTCTGGATCAAAATGGTGGATCCAGGTCTCGTCCATGGTCACGAAAATAGACAAAAATTTTCCTGATCCGTCTGAAACTTTTCGAGATTTGCCCTCGACATGTCAACTCGTTTTTTCTTTTGTTCATCGGTTAACATTCTTGGCACCCAGAGACCTTTTTCATATGCAGTTCGTTTGCAAAGATTCTTTGAACGCTGCCATATGAGATTTCTGTGACCTCAGCTACATGCCTTATGGTCGCTCTTCAATCTGCCAATACGACATCTTCGACTTTTTTGACGTTTTCTGCAGTGAGGGACGTGGATGGGCGTCTCTCGCGATATTCATCTTCTGTGGATGTTCTACCCAGCTTGAACTCCTTTGCCCAGTGCACAACTGTAGAATATGGAGTCCCCCAATGTTTCCACTAGGTCGCTGTGTACGTCTTTGGTAGACATTTTTTTCAAACAGAGGTACTTGATGACAGCTCTGATTTCGTTTTTCTCCATTTTGATGTTTACTCTCCAACTGTTCGTATTCAAATGAATGTACCTCCTGCCGTAGTCGTCTCAAAACCCGCGTCAGCGGGTTTGAGGGGGCCGTTCGAGGCGTCGGCCTCTTTCGGCGGGGTCGATCGCCACTCGTGGAGACGAGCGGGTCCTGGGGTTGGGTATAACCCTCGGGTGTCACAGTCGGGTGAGCTGCTTCAGATGGGAGTCCGGTGCCGGTGGGCCGGCAGGTTTCTTAACCATCTTCAGCAGCTGGTCTCTGATCCGGTGGGGCTTCCTTGAAAAAGCAGTTTCTGGTCAGGATGTTGGGCTCGGCGTGGTGCCAGTCCCTGTATATGGCTATGCAGGGATTGTCCGGCGCGCCGGAACATGGTCTTGGCCGGGCGATCCACGAAGCTGTCGAGGCTCTCCATGCTCAAGTTGCCCGTTGGATGACGTCATTCCTCACATATCGTGTGGCGTCTGTGATGCACCGCAATGTCAGCGACTGTTGGGCTTTGAGTCGCTGCCTGTTGCACTCTCCTACCAGCGCGTACCATGCTTGGGCTGCATATGTTAGGGGGATCTAATGTACATCTTATACACTCCGAGTTTCACTCGTAGTGGGAGTCGGGACTTGAGAATCGGTCGCAGGAGTGTGCGGGTGTTCTGCACGACGTTCTTGATGTGATGGGCCATAGATAGTCTTCTATCGATTGTCACCCCTAGGTATTTCACCGTGGGGGACCACTCGATAGCCTGGCCCATCAGTGTCAGCTTCGGTGGCATCTTCTTCGAGTTGCTCACGATGATCGCCTGGGTTTTGGTGACGTTGACCGAGAGTCGCCAGCCATCCAGCTAGGGAGGAAGCATGTCCAGTTGGCGCTGCGTCTTGACCGCCGCGTGAGATGCGGTGATGGAGGTGGTAAGGTACGCGGCGTCGTCGGCGTACAAGGCCAGGGTGGCCCTTTCCGCCAAGGGGATGTCATTCGTGTACCGAGCGTAAGACACGGGTGACAGACAGCTTCCTTGTGGTATTGCGGCACTGATGGTGCGCTGTGAAGAGGTCACTTGCTCCACCGCTACGTGGAAGCGGCGACCTTTCAGAAAAGATTCTTAACTACTCGACGAGTAGTAGAAGTTGGAGATCTTGTTGTTATAGTAGGCCGGGGTGCCAGACGCAATCAAATGCCTTCTCCATGTCCAGGAGCACTGCGACGGTGTGTGCCTTCTTATTAGAAGCCACCGTCATGTGATGGAGCACTCTGGCGAGCTGGAGAGACGTGGAGTGCTCAGAAGCCGAACTGCTCGTAGCAACCTCTCGAAAACCTTAGATATGGTGGGCAGCAGAGCGATGGGCCGATAGCTTTCTGTTTTCAGAATGTCTTTCCCGGTTTCGGGAGCATGATGACTCGACCGAGCTTTCAGGTGTGTGGAAAGTGACCTGTCCGTATGATGCCGTTGAAGATCGAGTCATCGCGGCTATCGCCTTCGGTGGTAGATGACGGAGGGCTTCATTTGTTATCCGGTCTGGTCCGGGGGCTTTCTTCCTTTTGGCTCGGCGGGTCATACGCAGGACTTGTCCTGGCGAGAAGACAATGGGGTCCTCGTTGGAAGCTATCGGTGTGGCGAAGTAATTTTCGAGGTGCTGTTGGATGTTATTGGCTGCATGCTGATGGTTCACGGACAGGTTTGGGCGGAACTGCGTCTCGAGGTGATCGGCAAAAATCTCAGCGCGGTCTTCGGCTCTGTAACGGGGGGTTCCGTCACTGGCTAGCAGGAGGCGCGTAGGTTGCGCTTTCCCGCAGAAATGGCGGCATAGTTATGGATGCCGTTCCAGTCGTCGCCGGTGGACTCGATAGTGTGTTGCCAGGATGTGGCATGGAATTCCAGCTCTTCCGAGATCTTTGCGGCCATGGTGTTCAACCGGGGTTTCGTGGTTGGGCATCAGGCTATTTGCCATTGTCGACGCAGTTTCCTTTTCTCCTCTATCATCGACAGGATTCTGTGGGGAGTTTGTTGGGTGCGTTTGTGGCGCGAAGGGGTGCTGGCAGTAGCATATAACGCTGCGCGGATGCTGTGGGCGAAGTCTTCAGCTAGCTGATCACTTCTGCGGCGCTGTGAACCCCGACGCCGGAGACTACAACACCTCCCAACGAACCTACGGCGCCGACAGCCCCGCCGGGCGACAAGAGGCTCCGCTACCCGCCCCTGATCGTGGAGCATCCACCAAACTGGGCGCACCACTTCAGGGAGCTGAAAAGCAAGCTGTCCCGTACGCCCAACGCCCGCTCCTACGGGTGGGGCGTACGATTCCTCCCGAGGGACGAAACAGAGTACCGTCTGGTGCAGCGGTACCTAACCACCCTGGAGAGGGAAGAGGGTATCTCTTACTCCCTCCCAGCAGAGAGATCCCTCAAAGTGGCCATCCGTGGCCTACCAGAAGAGACCAACACTGAAGACATACTTTAGGAACTCCGGGAGCTCGGCTTTGCCCCCGAGTATGCAAGGCCGATCAAGGCGCGCGCCAGATGGCCGGGCTGCCTATATTACGGGTGCGTATCGAGGCCTGGCGCGGAGAGCAAAGACATCGGGCAACAATTCTGGCACTCTTCGCATAAATGCCACCGCAAGCCTGCGTGTGTGCGATGCGGCGAGAATCACGCCGTCTACGACTGCCCGCGCCCGCTGAAGGAACCGCCGACGTATGCCAACTGCGGAGGCCCCCACCCCGCCAACAACACCACCTCTTACCCGGTTTTCCGCGCCGAAAACCGGAACAAGAAAGCCGGCACTATAGCCCGCACCGCCCGACTACGACCATCGGAACAGGTCCCTCAGACGATGACGGTGACAGCAGAGCAAGATGCGCCCAATCGCTGATGGCTGCAGCGAACGCACCACACACAGCCAGGAGCCTCGGAAACGGAAGCCCACCAACCAGCCGCAAGAGATAGCCGCCCCTCCCAAGGAGATGAAAGGAAACCAGGTTACTACAGTACCTCCTCACCGAGAAGAAGGTTGACGTGGTAATCCAGGAGACGCACTTCAGAACTCAAGACCCGCTCAACAATGTACCTCCTGGTAATCGTGGCCTGTTTACATGATTTTTTTATGCTGATGAGGGAGCAAAAACAATTTTTTTCATATTTTTATGTGCTCTACAAATATCCGATTAATCATTACTTTTAGATCACCCCTCGTAATATACAATCACCACACAATTATGTAATTGACTTCGTTTACCACTCTTAGAGGTGGAATATTTTCTTCATATTTAAATGGGACCAGTGCTGCGGTACGCTCTTTCCAACAAAAAAATACTCATTAAAATCAGTTTGCAGACGCAAGTAATCGCGTAACGTACACACACAAAAAATACAATTGAATTGAAAACCTCCTGGTTTTTGAAGTCGCTTAAAAAAGGCCTTTGAATGTCAACGTATACTGTATGGAAACTGACTTGTTTTTATAACGTGTCGTAATCAGGATCGCTATAAGCGCTCATAGTAGGTCCTCTGAACTTCAGATAAAGATATTCAGAACAGTGTTATTGTCAAAAGGCCAGCTAGGCTTAACCATATTTGTGCATGCCATCGAAAATTACTACATGACTTAACAATTTAAATCCAGCATCAGAAATAGAGTGACAAGAAAATTTTGTAACATATATCCTAGATGTTGGTAGATTATTGGAGCAACATTAGAGTGAATCGTCATAGAGAATAGTCGGTTTACTAAAGGCATGTTCCCACATTTATCATTCAATATGAACCACAACGTATGCGATCATTTGATTTTTAATTCGGGACTTAATCACGTATAAAACGTATTTTATTTACCTCAACGTCTCCCTTCGAGACCTTGGACGTTGCAATATGTCCGAAACGTCGACGTATTTTATACGTGATTAAGTCCCGAATTAAAAATCAAATAATGTGTAAAAATCGTGAAAGTTTAAATCAAAGTAACGTATACGCACACTTATCGGACATATTCGTGCGTATATATGTGACTCGTTGTAAGTAATCCCGCCTACACATACATGCAACGCGTAGCTCGATCAATGTGTGTGACGTAGCCGCGTGTGGCTATTCGTTGTCTTTATTGGTGTGCAATGTAATGCAAGCAACTGATCTAGTTTTTATTTAAAATGTCTATTCGTTTCGCAGGAGTGTAAGCCGAGACAACGGTTACGATAGACGCCGAGATCGAGAGTAAGTATTACATACTTTTTGTACATTCGTTGTACCATCATACAAATGTCATACAGAGGAACGTTTTTTTGAGAAAATTTCAAAACATGACAATTTAAAAAAAAAATTATTAAATATTCCCTATTCTATCAAAGGTAACTCTCTCCCGAACGCGACGTAAACTAGAAATTATTAAAACAAATACAGCATTAACGATATGACTGAAATAACGAAGTCAGTAACTGTTGTTTTTTTTTGGCTGATTTCAGTTGTGCTTACGGCCCGCGCGGAAGGAAACCGGCGCGGGCGCAAGAGTAGGTTTACATAGTGTCGTTTCTTTGTCACGCTTACGACATGTACTGCATGTACTATTTTGATACATTCCGAGCGAACCATCAGCGCGGGCTGTTAACACTTTCAGTGCCAAAAATAAGTCAACGCGAATTCCATATCCCGTATTAATCATTCAAGAAGTAGTTTTTGAACGGCAATGCAAGTGTTAAGCGCGACTCAGAAATCAGCCTTATCGGTGGGAGTGGAATTTATTGGTTTGTTCGATTAATTGCAGCGACTACTACTACCGCGGCGGCGGCGGCGGCGGCGGCGGAGGATACAGGGACCGCGACTATTACCACCGCAGCTACCGACACCGCTCGCCTTCGCCGCACTACCGCCGTCGGCGCTATGAACGCGAGCGCTCCTACTCGCCGCGTAAGTCCTACTACCCGCGCTAGTCACCGCCCTCCGCCACTACACGCTTGTTACTTACGGACCGTCACTGGGAACGCATTGCATTTGTTATATTATTACAACCTTGGCGAGTAATTACATATTCTTATGTCAGTAGACCTTTATTCCTAAGTTTGTTTTGTAACATATACAAATTAAGTTTAAAATTGTTTATAAATTACTCGCCGACGCTTGTATAAAAAATGGTAAGTATTAATTTCCCAGCTTGGTGGTGGACTTAAATAAAAATATTCATTGACCTATGTAAAAAAAAGCCAAATGACTGCGCCTGCTCATCTTCTAGTCTTAAGACATAAAAAGTTTTCAATGTAAATCATCAGATGTCCATATCCTTTATACGCCGTAAAATTTAGCTTGACTAGAATGTGACATGTCAACTTCATGAACCAGTGATGGAACACGAGCAGTGAAATCGAGAATCGATGTTAAAATATATCGACTGCACTATGATGTATATTAATCGGCGTTACTGTATCATGGTAATTAATTGAAATCAACTCGTATATTATTATTGATGCATGAACTAACTAAATAAAGTGAATAATTAAACCAGTATTTTCACAAATATATAAATATATATATATGTATTTATGTCGTGGTTGTAAAAACATGATATTCAATAAAATAAATATTGCAATTAACTCATATACTTTTAGTGATAGGGTTCGGTCTACGAATAATGTCGAATAGGCATGACATCACTATTTGTTAATATTGATTTGAGTTTCCATAAACCAAATGTACTATCGTGTCAAACCAGAACACTGCAACAAGAATCTTTTGGCTGTTCCTAAGGGAAAAGAAATTTTATTCGCTTTTCAATTAGAAATAGCTTATTTTCCAAAGTAAAATTGAGGCCATGAGAACCATAGTGGCCTAATTCAATGGACAAGCCATAGTGACCTATCTTACTTAGGCCAGTATGGCACCTCAAATTTAGATCACAGACTACAAACCATAACAATGATTATGCTGCCATCTAGTGAAAATTCGTTGTATCACTTTTAGGCCTTTCTGGTTCTATCAAAATGATCAATTTGAACTGGAAAAAATCATAAACTCAATATTGTAAAAAAAATGAGTTAGGCCACTATGGTTCTCATGGCCTCAATTGTAATGGTCTGATAGATTTCTTTAATAATATACAACTAAGTTCTGTATTTTTTTATGTTTAACATCAAAAATTACAAAAAAAACGAAAAATGTTTTGTGTAGTGTCTAGATTTGACAACGCTAGTGTAACCAAACACATCTATATAATAGTGTAGTTGGGATTTTTTTCCCAAAAATACACAACTGTTGTTTTGAGTTATATTTAAATTAACAAAAAGTGAAGCCATTCAAGTAAAATTTAAAAATTACCGCCGAAAATTACATTCATCGATCAGAAGTGTTAGTCGATTTTGTATTTTTCACGTGTCCCATCACATTTTTTTTTCCACTGGACATAACTTCGTCGTGTTACGTTGTGAAATAAACATGATTTATATTATCTTAGCGTAATTAATTCCAAAAGTGATTGTGGTTTTGTCTTACATCGTCCTAGTTTTGTCGATCTGTCATTATAATTAAGCCAAATTTTACGGAATATAAAATATTTTTCTAGTATGTACTTCTAGGTTGTTATTCTTGTGGATCCGGTCGTTGCCCAGCCGGTTCGGTATAAAAACCATTAGCCGTTAATTTCTGTAATAATCTCGTGTTCTAGAACTTTGTCGTCATTTGAATGTATGTGAAATATTGCTTTCTTACCTACGGTGACCCGAACGTAGGCCACGAACTGGCCCACATGAAGAACATTCTTCAATTCAGTGAATGCATGGCTGTTTAATTTGCATGAACTGAACCTTAAAATAAGGTTGTTAAAATAATATTATCCAAATGCTAATAACTGGTATGTACATACCTGAAGTACTCTGTACATTAAAATGTTTGCTTTTGTTTGTGACATATTGTAGACAGAATGTTTAAGTTCCAATTTCTCATTCCATTATGTTTGTGTCCTCTGTTCTGTCTGTTTGTTTATCTGTGAACTGGATACCTTGAAAATATATTGGTTTTAAGATTAACTGCTTTAGTTAATCTGAGTTTGAAAAGTTCTTGATATAACCAGACAGACAAGAGCATCATGCGTTAAGTGTAGTGTATCATCATTCAGAAGCCATTGAAGTGTGAACACCATGGTTACTCCCATCTTTGACTTTGCAGGTCGTTATTAGTAAGTTCGTGACGCAGAGGTCTACTTCAAACATAGATTTTGATACACCACACCCCATGCTGGCCTCGTAAGCATTTATGTACCAGCGCAGGCCGGTTTAGTCAACTAATGAATTGTTATTTAGCAATTGGAATTTGTAAGCTACCGGCGACCGCTCATCCGGTCGTCTGCTCTGGTCTCCAAAGAGTCGCCGAAACATGTTTTAGTTGTTACAAGTGATGAAAGGGTCTAGTTGATAAGTTAGTCTGTAACCCCCTTCTTCGGGGTATAGCTAGGATGTAAAATTAGTTCTAATAAAGTTTTAACACTAAGTCTAATATTGATTTTGTTTGTTTGAAAAGGTATTGAAACAAGAAGTAAAGGATGAAGTTCCTTGAAACTAACTGTTGAAGTTTTGAAAATGTTTGCTTGAAAAGTCCTTTCGAAATGGCGGTCGCCGAAAACCCCGACCGGCAGGTGCCGTAAGAAAATGTCGGTGGCGAAGCGAAGTTTTCGGATTGTTGGCAAATGTCGAAGCGAAAAGAATATGATCGAGTTCCCGGTTAGGGAGGTTGAAGCCCAAGCTCGCAAGACCGTCGAAGAAAGAAGTCGCGCGTCTGATCATATTCTTTATCTTCCGACTCAACTTATGGCCTCTACGGAGAGCCTGCCCTTCAAATTTTCATTAGTTTATCGTGCATACGGTTGTAGGCATTAAGTATCGTACAAACAAGGATTACTGAAGGGGGTTCCATTAGTGGATGCCATTACACATCCAGTTCTTTATCGACGTGATATAATGCATTTTACAATTCACAGTATCTATTTTATGTATCGGTTATGACTTATGAGTGACTTCACGTTCCACATCTAGTGTAGATTGTGTTGTGAGATATTTGTTAATAAACAATAGTTTTATAATGTCATTTGGGTCTTCTTCATTTCATCTTCATCTGTCCCACCTGGATATCCATCTTATCCCCTTTGATATTGGTTTGACGGACAGAAAGTATATATGACGTTGCTAATTCTTACGTTGGATGATGTATGTACATCCATAAGGTGGGCGGTGGGCAAATTTTAAGATTTAGCAGCGTTTTAGGTTTTAGTTTTGAATGGTATTTATAGAACACATGTTGCGTTGTTTGATTTATCTATTTATGCTTATTTATTCTATTTCATTGATAGAAATATTAATTTAAATGATTAAATATGTTGGCGTATATGTAGATTATGGAGACGTTTGGGTAATCATTCATAGGCATTTAATTAACAAAAATTCTCACTATCAGGTTTTATTAAAATTCTTAACAATATGTATGTACCTTATACTTATTTTATAAATAGATACCACATACAAATACACTTCTTATTGGCACTCCTTCCCAAATGGCAATCTACGATACTTTAGTGGAAAAAATTATATAAAAATAAATACACCAATAGTAATAACTTAAAGTTCGGACGCGACACTGATTTTGTACCACGACTTCGTCTACGACAAAGAGTACAACTAGAAATGGAACGGTCAACTAATACTGCTAAGTAATATTAAAACAACAACAAGAAATATACAGCAAATGGCAGCAAAGCGTTCTTGCGAACTTGGCACTGAATTTCTGTCATAAAAACGATCCCTTTGGTATAATTAGTCTACTTTCCCGATCGGTCCACTTTCACTAATCGTCTACTTTCCCGGTCGGTCCACTTGTTTTTCCCGATTCGTCTATTTCCCATTTCGTCTCCTTTCCTGTTTGATCTAGTTTCCCATTTCGTCTACTTTCCTGTTTGATCTACTTTCCCGTTTGGTCTACTTTCCCATTTGTTCTATTTTCCCGACCGGTTTACTTTCCCGATAGTTCTACTTTAATGATGCTCCTAATCAGATAATCTCAGTACAGAGTATTAAAAAAACTACCTCTAGTTTGAAATTGGTTATCGGAAAGTGCACGAAACCGGATTCACCTCTAGTTTGCCACCACCCTTAGAGGTGGAATATTTTCTTCAAATTTAAATGGGACCTCTACTGATGTACCCTCTTTCCAACAAAAAAAGAATCATTAAAATGGGTTCACAAAAAACCGGAGTTATCGCGTAGCATATATACAAAAAAATAGTTGAATTGAGAACTTCCTCCTTTTTTGAAGTCGGTTAATAACTGACTGTCTACTTGATTTTCTTTTCTCAAATCGTGGTTAACGTAAAGCGGCCATCATTATCAAAAACATAAAAAAATGTATGTACTCCATGACAATTAGCAATTATGCATTTACAAATTGCCTTCGAAAATTTGTAAAACGGATTTTTTTTGTAAAATTGTATTAATGTGTATGCTTAAAAGGACCATCTGGACAAGTGGACCGATCGGGAAAGTACACCGACCTGGAAAGTAGACGAAATGGGAAATTGACGAATCGGGAGAAACAAGTGGACTGATCGGGAAAGTAGACGAATAATGAAAGTGGACCGATCGAGATAGTAGACGAATAATGAAAGTGGACCGGTCGGGAAAGTAGACCGATTGTATCGAAGGGAAAACGATATTGGACAAAGCACGGGCTAGAAACGTCAGTACACAAACGTATGTAACAATATAATGTGACGTTCAATAATCCGTAAATAGCAGCGACATCCAAGAATAGTTTCTTCGCAAATAAAAACCGTTTTGTAGCCTATGTGATGTCCAAAATCCTATAAATACCAATATACAAGCTACAGTGTAAATATGACACTTTCCTGGCAAGATACAATGGCAAATCATTATTTCCTACGTTCCTAGTGGCAAAATTAGATGAGCAAAAAATTCTTGCTAGAGCTCCACATCGACTTAATAAAAAATATCAAAACAATAAATACAGTTTTTTATCGATTTCTGTACTTAACCAGCATATAGTTAATTTTCTATTTCATAAATGTTATTTTATAAATAATGTTAAAGCTGGGTGTTGAGTTTGTACAAACAAATTCTGACACTGCAGCTTTAGGCACCACGTCTATAGAGAACGAAACTAACGTAGCTTGTTTAGCAACGAGTATTTTCACTACGGCGGTCTAAGGGCGCCTTCAAATTGGGCGTTTATAGAAGCGCGCACCGGTGCAGTGCTCCTGTCGTGCCTCGCGCAGTTGCAGCCACTTTTGCAGTTACAAATAAACGAACATTAAAATTATTGACGCGCGGCTGCCGCGCCCCTGCATCGCTTCACCTAAGGGGCTGCATCGCGGCCCAAACCCGTAATAATTTGCGTCAAATTCCCTCGGCTGGCAATAAAAAGGACTCGTTACCCGAGCTACTAGCAAATTGTTCACAATCCGCAATTCTTAACCGCCACAGGCATAAAGCTAAACCTACTAAATTATTTGAAATAAAATGCAATATTAATTCCATTTATTCGGCTCTGACATCTAACATTGACATCATTTTCATAGCCTCTCAAGTCTTTTCTGGAATGGGACGCTAAAAGGTAACTAGTTGCTTTAAAACTAGCCAAACGCCTACATAAATAATTATCTACAGAATATCTACAATAAATATCGAATTACAAGAAGATATGTGTTACCTTTGAAATTATTAAATACTGGAATGTGAAAATGTACTTTTGGAATTAACGAGTATTGGAATTTAAAAAAAGTAGAAAAATCTTCGAATATTGCAAATATATTGTTATGTGAAAACTGTCTACACTCTTCAGTTTATTTCAAGTAGAAGTAATTTGTGAAAAAAGTAACCAGTAATGTAGTTGGTTTCGATTAAGGCGATTATCACACTGTACCGGGCCCCGTGACGGAGCGCGGAGCTGCGTTTTTCAACTTTGTACTGAAGTAGAGGTACTTACTTAGTAGAGGTACAAACTGAGGAGTTTGTATGGAAGACGCGCGGTCGAACACACAGACAACGCTTCTCCGCGCGCGGTTTTACCGCACCCCCGCGCGGAGGGGCGCCGCGTACCGCAGGGTAAGGCACACTGCGCTCCGCACTACCGCGCAGATTTTTAAGCTTAAGGACAAGTTCAGTTTTTTACAATAGATGTAGAAAACTGAACAAGTCGATCGACCAAATTTATCTTCATATTTTAGTAAATAATTGCAATTTGCAATTTTGAAGTTGAAATTATCTATTTATCGATGTTCTGTATTATTAACCATTCTTGGCAAAGAAGAATCTCGGCTACATATATAATCACTACGGCGATCAACTGCGAAGCGAGCACTAGATTAAACGCGTTGACGCAGATCTGCGTCTCCGCCACCGCGGGCGCGGTGCAGTGTGTTCATCACCTTACAGTAGATAAGCAACTTTAAAAATGAACGAATACTGAAAAAACGATTCCCATATTGGATTTGCGTATAAAATAACTGAGATAAGTTGGAGAAAAAGTTGATTACTCCGAAGTTGAGACAATTTAAATGTACGAGTTATTAATAGTAAGTTCATCCATCGCGGTTTGAAGTTTCTTATTCGGCCACGTAGACACGAATGACAAGTGGACCCTTACAAAGGTTCAGAGTCGTGATGATAACGCTTCCCTTTATCCTGGTAACTCACAACTGAGAAAATGGTCTTTCGTTTGGAATTTCAGAATTCGGTAACACGGAGAGGGTTCATTATGAAGCCAATTCATTTTCTTCACTTACAACCTAAACATTGCCTGGCCACTAAACACAATGGCGAAAATAATTTCCCAAGTGAGGTGTGACAGCAGCCGGTTGGGGTAGAGCAACGCGGGCTTTACAACAAGAGCACGGCGTGGTCGCGGTGCAGGCGCCTGCGCGCGCGCAGCGGCGCGGCGGCCAGCGCGTCCGAGGGCGCGGGCGGGCCGGCGGCGCGCGACCCGCGCTCCTGGTAGTACACCTGCGCGCCCCCGCACGACACGCCCACCACCACGCTTTCGTCGCTCCTGCAACCGGTTATTACCAGTACACGTTACGAGGGGTTCAGTGAGGCCGTCTTCCTCGTTTCGTGGACACTCGTCCAGGCGGCAGGGAGACCGATAGCGGACCGTGAAAGCCGATCTTCACCGTTAAGGTTAAAAGGAAATTGCATTCTATAGAAAGGGCGATACACCTGTAATAGATGTGTTTTATTTGCTTATACGTAGTTAAGTTGTTACCTTAAAATGAACTCCGACAACTCTGAATCCTCGCTAAACTCGTTATGTATAAGGCCCATAGTGGCAATATCCAACGCGGCCCAGGGACCCCCTTTCTTGACTGTCCCCCAGTCGGGGTCCAGCGTCAAGTAGCTGTAGTCTGTGGGTTCCATTCCTGCGGGTAGTGGCTCCATGCATTTTTCCTCGATTGGGCCTAGAGCGTTGAGGGAGATTTCCCACTGGAAACGTAAGAGTCTATGAATGAAATTAGTAACTTTCAAATCAATCAGTTGAAGAGATACACGTGTTTTGTACTACGGGCATTGGAATGAAATTCTTTGCCTGGAGATTTGTCCCCTGAACGCTATAACAAGGATCTTTTCACGGCGAGAGTCAATGGGCATTATGTAAGCGTGCATGCTTCATCGTCGACCTCATCGTAACTTCATCAGGTGGGATGGAGGGCAAATGCGCACTTTTTTAACTATAGAAAAATCACAGAATAAGTCCTTTTCCACGTGCTGATTGTATAAGTGGAAAATTTCCATAAAATCTTACCAACGAATTAATAGTGTCAGCATCGTTCGCCGCGTCCGTATCGATTAATGCCAACAAAGCCATGTTGTGCAGTCCGCTAACGAAGAGTCCGCATTTGACAGAGTGCTGACTGTATTCTGGAAGCACTTCAAGGTCGCAGTCAGAGTCTGCGTCGCTATCGCTGTCTTGCCGTTGCGTTTTCGGTCTGCGGACGTAACGATCGTCAAAAGCTGATTACATATGCCGGAGACTTGGCCGAAGAGTTCACTCCTTTGTAGTAACTATTTCAAGAATCTTTACTAAGATATCGTAACAAACATGTAATTCAAAGTTTACTCAAGACCGAAAAACGGATCAACACCTGTGCTGAAAAAGGCTAGACCGAAAAACGGATCAACACCTGTGCTGAAAAAGGCTTTCATATGGGAAATAAAGTCTTCCAATCATTGACGTACAAATAAATGGACGACGGGTCTAATACAAAAACCACGAAAAAAATGTCCCAAGTCAACTTATTCGAAATTTAAATTGTAATGTCATCGCAGTATCGCGCTGTCAGTCGAACAAATGAAGACTAAAGCGGAGTTTGGCGCTCTGTATACGATTTTGGCGCCTTACAAGTGCGGACACTTTTTAGCGCGGACCCGACGTCCATATAATTGTAAGTCAATGCTTCCAATCCATTATACCAGAAAAGTAAACAAACCACTTTGGTTAAAATTCTAAAGAAATCAATAAATGGAATGAGTAACATTGGAAAGTATTTATTTTCAAGATTTCGACTTGATATTTTTCCAGCAATATTCATTTGAATAAACATGTTAAATAAAATCTTATTTGAAAAATGTTAGTTCAAAAGTGAGGTTATTTTTCAAATATAGACTTGTGAACAGTCTATGGTTGCATAGGCCTATACGGAAATAACCATTCGGTTCATTCAATTAAAGTTTTTGTGATCGATTAGTGAATAGATAAATTATCTAAGTGTAAGAATTTGAAGGTGGATTAAAAAATAGATTTCGGAAATTTTATATTAGCTCTTACAGGTTATCTAAGAAAAAATTCTAATCTCATATATGAAATATCATCACTCAGTGAATGATTGAATTACATATTTTTTATAGTAATCAGTAGCGAAATCGCAAAGCCCATTTTATTATATGAAACCCAGTTATTCCAACTGATTCAATTAAACAAATCGATTCATTCAATTAATTCATCGATTTGTAGTTGGCAGTACAGTTGGCCATCACTAAACTGTCCATGGTCGGGTCAATGATCTGTTTGTTTTCTGGTACAATGAATTGGAGCACTATAATTGAGACTTGACTATTAAGAGGGGTAGTGATGTAATTGAGCAAAGCCAAGCTTACCTATCTGAAAATGTAACTTGTCTCTCGGTTGCAGGTGTCAAGAATTCCCTCAATTCTAAAGGCGTCATCACTCGACTGCTATAGCCGCTAGATTTGTCAGAAAATGCCAAATGACTCAGTTTCTCCATCAGGGGAGTCAACTGTACCCCAGTCAACTTCTTTTTGAAACTTGTCGCTTCGGAGTCCGACCCTATTTGAGAGTCTGAACTTTCAGATAACGACTTTAGAGGCAACGACAGAGATTTTCTTCTAGATTGATCCGTTGACAAAGTTTTAGTGGAATCTTTGGCTATCTTCTTGGACGTTCGTTGGGGAGATTTCACGAAATCCGAATCGAAATCTTTAAAATTATCTAATTCGCATAATTTCATGTTAAACGTAAACATATTGTCTTCTTTCTCGTCTTGCTTAATTCTTGCATAATGTTGCTCTAAGTACTGGTTGAAAAGAGACTCCGATATCGCGACTCCATCGTCTCTGAACACTGGGAAATAAGGGTCATTTATTGTCATTGTACTGTGTTTAAAAGCACGTTCTGGCGAATTTTCGTCGTCAGGAGATTTTGACCGCTTTAACTTGAACTTCGATGTTGCTCTATTGGATACGCGTTTAAATGTCTCTTGAATGTCAGTGACACTGGCCAGCTTTCTCATTGGTTGAGGTTTATTAATATAGTGGTCCGCAATACAGTTCATGTCTAAAACAATTTTGTTGTCTCGTTTATCGTTTTCAAGGTTCACTTTGGCACAGTTTTCAATGTTCTTGAGGACGTCTGGTTCTATGATTTCTTTTTCTTGGTTCTGGCTTTCTGGGTTTTGGCAGATGGATAATATGTTACCATGAAGGCGTTTGTATTCCACCATGGGTGTGGAGCATACACTCGTTTGGCCAGTGAAGACTTTTTCATTTTCTGTCGCGTCTTCATCAACTGATTTCTGTGTTTTGAAGCTGAGCGATAGTTTATTTGGCCTTTGTCGTGGTTTATTTGTGAAAGGGACGACATCTGGCATGCTTGGAGGTTTCCTATCTTGGTCGGTGTGCTCGTCTCTGTTGGGAGGCGATATCATCGTGTGGTCCTCTTCTGGTACGGCGGTGAACAGCAATGACTTGTCTCTCTTCATCCCTGTTTGGGGAAACTCACGCATTTTTTCACGTTCCGCCTCTTGGTTCTGGAATAAAAACATCGGCATGTAGTTCATACCATTAACTCTAATCGTGCAGACCACGAAAAGTGGACACCATTTTACTGTATTAATAAATACGAAAGTTGAAATAGAATGATAGTTTCATATCAAACGAACTGTCACAAGTGAGGCAAAAATCAAATTCATATAGGCTAGTTTTAGTAGTAGGTTAATTTTCGGTTTTAGTGAATATTTATATAAAAATACAAGTTGAAACGCGTTACTTCCTTGTGGAATGTGATGTTAGTATCTATTTTATGTTTGTCTGATGCATTTTTACACTCATTTACCGCACATTTCGTCATTCTTAGCTAAAATTCTTGATCTGTTCGCGGTGCAAGTTGACCTTGAGCACTGAAGGCCCGCCCGCTCGTGTAGGCCCTTTTGGCGCGCTTCAATTTGCCTCACTTAGTGTGTGCGGACTAGGTTTCTATGCGTTATTATTCCAAGGTTATTAATTACTCAATCACAGAATACCGACTGAACCAATTTTAGGACTGATTAACACGTAATAAATTTATAATTTTAAAAGGCAAACGAAGCGACGGGAAAGCTCGTATAACAAGTTACCTTTCTAAACCTTCCAATCATGTCTTCGCCGTTTAAATAAAACTCCTGCAACCTCTCAGCTTGCTTCTTCAGATTCTCGTAGGTCTTCTTGCCTACGTAGACGACCAGTAGCTGTGCGCCAAGCGGCAGTGGCGTCACCGTATCCAGGGTCTCCGCAGGGGACTTTATCCGGTACGGATCCACTACTGTGAGGTAGGACGTTAAGCCTGGAGGGAGCTGCGTCGCTATTATTCTGCGTAATTATTCATAAGTGATGTTTATTTCCATACCTTCCATACTTAAAATCATGGTGTTCAAGAAACCGAGACTGAATATTATCTAAAATCTTTAGTGACATTTATACTATAAACAGATATTTTGACAACTCCTTCGTTTGACTTATAAATACGGGCTTAACTTAAAACTGAGTGCAGGAAACATTTCTATCATTCTCATAACTATATTGAATTAAGTCAGATATAATTATGGAGCACCATAGTACAATGCCACAACATACGTTCTTGGGGCCAACTTATAACTTAAATACCGGTATAGATGAAACGTCAAATCCTGTACTTTCTGAAATTCATCCTTTCAAGGTCTCAAGTCCAGAATGGGTTTCTGACATGTGGAGTATTTCAAACCTCAAATTACCGGTCTTGTATAATTTAGGGGCACTACATTTATCGTTGTCTTACTTGTTATTGTACAAAACGACACCTCCCAAAACGCCTTTGCTTTTCCGACACTGTTCTAAAATCTGCATCGACTCCATGTAAATTGATGTGGCGCTCTGCAATAGACAAAAGCAGTACTGATTTATTATTATATTTAACTGCCTTAAGCCTTAGCCGGTGTCATTTGTGGTTGTCTACGTGTGTGTGTCCATGACATCCGCGATACAGGGTTTCTCTAGTGCGGTGCTGAGTGTGTGCGTTATTTTTTTTAGACTCTCGCCTCTCCCTATTATCATATTATTATTGTTGTTTTTATCCATTATGTTTTAACCATTGTAAGGCAAAAAGTAGGTCAGCGCTCCAGCGAGTCCAGAACAACCAACTGATAGCAGGCTTATTCATCCCAAAGATTACAAAGACCAAACTAGAAGAACGCACTAGAGGTCGACAAAGATTAAGCAGAATTACTGTCTGAATTTGATATGGGCGCTGAGTTTCTTATTAGCAGTCCTCCCAATAAACGTAGCCGAAATTCAAGATTGTCGGAAAGACGGAATCCGTGTAAATGAACTCTGGCCCAGTACACTCGTTCTCCATCTGACGTCCGTCCGAAACAATTACAATCAAATCAGTAACATTCGACCAAAATTAAAAGAAGCATGATGCGATTCATTGGCATTATACTTGACACTGCTTTTTATTTTGGTCGAGTATTATTTATTCGACAGTAATTGTTTCGGACAGATGGCGGACGGTGAACGAGAATAGATCCCCTGTTACGCTAAAACAGTCGACGAATCTACGTAACCAAATACGTGTCACCGACCTCAGGCAAGGTCAAATTTACTATGTCCACTGTCTGTTTGTGAAGTTACCCTTCTTGTCTTCTATATGGTATAAAGTCCGCTCCACATTCTTGTCAAAACTTCACGAGAACAGCCAAATACGAGAGTGTAGTGATCGTTTAGTCTCGCCTATGTTCGTGTGGTCTCCACTTCGTGTCGGTATTTCGGATCCGAATCAAAGGGCTCTCGTGTAGTTTTGTGTTTGCGCGAGACCCTTTCCTCCACATTTCCGTCACGGCATTCCGCCGGCAGTAACCGCAGTATTCTATTGCGATGTATTGATGTCATCCACCATCTGCGTCTATTCCAACGTCTCTTAATAAGTTTTTTTTCTCGAATTAACAAAAAAATGTAATATGCTATAGCACATAATGTTGCAGCAATAGACGTATCTAACACGTCCATCTTGTATGACTACCGAACAGACAACTGTGCGGGCGAGAATGTGGAGAGCCACTCTCGGTCACGTCCTGTCTCGGCGAGACCTGAGACCTGGATGTCTCGACGAGAATGTAGAGCGCACTTAACTCTCAGCATTTTCCGAACGATACAAAAATGGATCTTTTAAGCAGAGAGTGAATAGACATCATTTAAGTACGACACTTGTACACATCTTCACTTATCGTATGGTCAGATTGTGGACAAACGTAACGTAAGGCTATCTTTACACATAAAAATATAAATAACTTTTATGATTTAAACCTTAGTTAAGAATATACTACTAACTTAATAAATATACAAATTGTCCTATTTACTGAGTTAATATTTACCTGTCTGATAAGCCGCAGGTTAAGTGTAAATGTTTATTAAGTAATTACAACTATCTTATCTGATGCCTTGGTTTGTTGGCATGTAATTAGAATACTACTACTTTTTCCAGTTCTTGCTTACACACTGGAGATTATTTTTTCCGGATTTACTTTGGTGTATATATGTTTTTCAAACAAACCAACGCTTACAGACTCCATGATCACAGATGATGGCTGATAGTCAACCGGTCCCACTGTAGGGTAATTTTCCGAAAAAATTTTCTATGTCTGAGAGTGACGGACGCAGAGGCAGTGCCTTCCAAATCTTTGTAATTTAAAGCTATGAGTAGCACTGAAGATATTTTTAACCGACTTCAAAAAAAGGAGGAGGTTCTCAATTCGACTGTAGGTTTTTTTTTGTATGTATGTTACGCGATAACTCCGGTATTTGTGAACCGATTTTCATGATTCTTTTTTTGTCGGAAAGAAGGTACCTGCATAGCGGTCCCATTTAATTTTGAAGAAAATCATCCACCTCTAAGGGTGGCTGTTCACGCACGAAGATTCATTTTTATAAAAAGCGCCTAAATTTGATTATAAGGAGCAATTATTTTAATGCTTGATTTTACTATTCTCCAATTCAAGGCGTTTGTCTCTCTCAATATACTTTGAGTAGTGAGAGCCGATTTTTATTATCTCCTGTGTCAAGTCCCGTATAGTGGCCAACTAGGAGATGAATTCGGGTTTGCGCGCTTTCCGGTAACCGATCTCAATAAAACTTGGTAATTATTTGTAATTCCACGTACTTTTGAAGTCTGTTTTTTTAGCACTCTGTACTGAGATTATTGCTCGACTTGCTCGTCCCGTCACTTTATATCATAAAAAGAAAAAATATGGACGAATATACCCAGGATAAATTATTATTAATGTTGTTTGTTAGTGCGTACGTATATTTATAAAGTATATTTTGGCAACGACAACACATGTAAAGCACTTATAAACAAATTGATGTTTGAAATCAGGCTCACTTGTATACCATATCTTTTGCATACTATACATTTATTTAGTTATTATTTGCTGTCCTCTAGACGTCCTCGTCCTGATCCAATGTAATATAAACTAAACATTCTATATCGCCGCCCACTGACTGAAGTTTCAAATATCAGTCCGGCCTTGTTAGATTATTGTATAAGGCTTCTTTTGTTCAGTTTGTCACAGTAACTGTGTTATGGAAACGGTGACAAGGTTAAAGGGGTCATATTGACGTTTTGTTGTGATAGATTTAGTGATTTACAGTATTATTTTGTAAATTAGCAAAAAAAATTAACCATGGCGCAACGAAAATCTGTGTAGGTTAACAGATTTGTTCAAGTTTTCGAGCATTTGAGTTGAAATCGGGTGAATATTTACTGAGGACATTGTATATAAGGAGTTAAAACTTTTAATTGATTGATTAAGTACAGTCACGTTCTCACACCGACATACATATATGTACATGTTTTCAAGAAAAAAACGTCTGCCAATTCAAATAAAGAATGTTATTGCGTAATCTTAACTGAATTTTAACATTAAATCGAATAGAATAGAATAGAATAGAATAGAATCGTTTATTTCATGTTATCAATGTCACAATATTACAATTGGAAATACAATGTCAAGGGATAACTATGATCGTCAGTAACAAAATAATAATAATAATAATGAATATAAAATAAAGTAGTATAACTACTGCTTGTCGAGTAAAATGAAATTAAAATTGTTTCAAAAGAAACTCATCGACACTGTACAATTCAATATCCAATAAAAGGATTTTTAGTCGGGTACAAAACGTTTCATCGTTTCTAACACTTTTCAGGTCTGCGGGTAGATGTTCGTAGAATCGGGGACCTATTACTCTAAACCCTATTAATCTAAACAATGAAGGTATATTTTTAATTGCAGTAGGGACCTGATGAGTAATGGTATACATGCACTAACACTAAGCATGTCACCCTGAAATATAAATTGATAAGCCTCATGTGCCTGTAATTTCACCAACACCCATACTTTTCAAAACCAGAACGCATTAATGCTCACATTACAGCTTGGCGGCAGAAATAGGTAAGGGACATTACTTCCCTGGACGACCTGATTCACAAGCTGCTATACTGCCACGAAGTACGTGAACGAAGCATTGATGGTTGTTGAAAGATGTGTGTCGGTATCGTAGGAAGTGAAAGGTTGTGGTCTCTTGACTACCACGTTGCGAAAAGGGTGTATGTTACAAATGTGTGATAAAACTGGAACAAGAATTTGTTTTACCTTAGGCAGAGTGAGCATCGGCACTCGCTGGAATATGTGTGCGCCATATTGCAGCACCGGTAGATACGTCTCGAACACCTGTTAAAAAATTAGTCTGGTACATAAGGTGACATTATTACTGCCCTCTATATCATAACTAACATAATCGACATTTTTGGGGAAATTGAGTAATTAACATTATCTGGAACCAGTGAAACCTGATCTACAACTCGCTATAAGGGTTTTTTTTATATATTACAGTAATACCCGCTTTGTGCGACCCCGCATTTCGTTATAACGCGATTTTCAAAATTCGCGCTAAATTACCCCGATTGACGCGGATGCATTGATTTGATTGATTTAGCCAATTTGAACCCGTAGCTTCTCAGTTATTAAAAGTGCATTGTCACAGGTATTTCTTTAGATATATTATTTTTATAACAATAAATACAGAATATTTTTGGAATATACGGACACGTACACACAGGTCAATTGTTAGCGCCTTAGAATAATAACGCATAGAAACCTAGCCCGCACACGCTAAGTGAGGCAAATTGAAGCGCTCCCAAAGGGCCTACACGAGCGGGCGGGCCTTCAGTGCTCAAGGTCAACTTGCACCGCGAACAGCTCCAGAATTTTAGCTAAAAATGACGAAATGTGCGGTAAATGAGTGTAAAAATACGTCAGACAAACATAAAATAGATACTAACATCACATTCCACAAGGAAGTAACGCGTTTCAACTTGTATTTTTATCACTAAAACCGAAAATTAACCTACTACTAACTAGCCTACATGAATTTGATTTTTGCCTCACTTGTGCCAGTTCGTTTGATATGAAACCATCATTCTATGCGTTATTATTCTAAGGTTAGCGCTATATTATTTCAGCTTATAATTTGCAATTTCAGCGCAAACGAGAGTTGACATTTAAAAGTGATATAAGGCAAATTTGCCTGATGAGTTGCCAGGGTTGGATGGCCCTCATTTCGTCTCTGTTTCTGGTTATATACTCGATGTTTCAACGTAATTTCGCTGGCAATTTTTATTATTTAAGCATTATATTTTGACGGTCTCTGTTTTCGAGTGACTGCACACGGGTTTTTATGGTGTCGTCATCTCGGGTCAGTACTTCCCTGGACGAACTCTTTCACAAGTTCCATCACTTGTCAACTTGTCTCAGGGTAACGGGGGCGCAGTGGCAGTGCCCCTCGGATTTTTTGAGATTTGAACATCCTGACTGTCTCAAGCCGACTCTGCCTCGATAAGTGCCTCCTTGGTTGGTTTAAAATGTCTGCTACACCAGTTTATTTACCTGAAAGAGCTTTTCAGATAGTCGTTTAGGGTCGTCCATCTGTGCAGCCAGCGCTTGCAGGTCTCCGTGGTACACTTTTATCATGGATGTGAGCAGGTTCGCGCGATTCTTTAGCACCCAATCTGGGATGTTCCGGTCGCTACCTACAGCCTGCGCAAAAGACATACAGGTTGGTTATTATTAAATGTATAACATACAACCGAGAAAAAATATGTTACTTAAAAAAACACTAAATATTAGACAAAAAGTAGAAAGGTAGAAACAGATGAAAAACTTTTTTTATTTAACTTCCTAAGCGAGTTTGCGAGACTATAAACATTTAGAAAACTCGGACGTCCCTTGTGTTCTAAGTCCTATTCGAATCCGATAAAATGCGAATATCACTTGGACACTAAGGGCCGTATTCCAGAACTGTGCTCAATGCTCAAGTCAGGATTTGAGTATGATTCAAAGCACTAGAAATCATACTCAAGTCCTTGCCATTAGGGTCGTATTTCCAGTGCTTGAAATCATACTCAAGTCTGCTCAAATCCTGACTTGAGCATTCAGTAGAGTTCTGGAATACGACAAGAGTCGTATCTCTAAGGAGAGATAAAATGAGCCTTGTGACATTTCAGGCCGTCATTTCTCGGATTCAAAACTCGCCCTGCAGCACGATTTTCTTTGCCTCTCCCGATCGGAAACTGCGTCCCTTCCGAGTCAAGGCGCGTAAATGCGATTCACAACTGGCCGATCGCAAAACTTTTGTCATTTCTAATCGGAACAATAGGTGATTTAACTCACAAATTAGAAACATATAGTAGGAATCAGGTTCATCTTGTCGCTCGGAAACCCATCTAATTTCCAGACTACCCGATCGCATCGATTCCAATTTGAATCAAAATCAGGACGCTGTACTCTTGTTCTCCGTGCGACTAAACAATTACTGTCAAATAAGTAATACCTACTTGATCAAATTAAAAAACAATGTCAAGTATGAGGCTTCATTCGCATGATGCGTCTTCTTTGGTCGAGTATTGCTTATTTGACAGTAATTGTTTCGGACGGGAATGTCGGGAATGAGAGTAGACCCCCTGTTAAGAATCGGACGTAGTGCACAAACGCTCTAAGGCTCCGTGTACTGTGTAGATATGAGCGCCGATAAAAGACCAACCGGAGGCGACGCCGACGAAAAAGTGTCGGCGGCGGCGGCGTTTCGGCGGTGCTAGCGCTACCATGAAACGAATTTGTATAACGGTGTCTGTTTTTACAAAAACCGTTATACAAATATTTTTTCAAAAGAAAACAGAAAATAACGTATTTTCTATAGTAATCAAATTTTTATCAGCACGCGCACGCTTCCATATTATGTATGCGTAGTGAAAATGGCGACGTCAGAAATTGACAAATTAATGTTTTAAATAAAACATCTTCGGATATAAAGTCACTAAGTTTTATCTTACACAGAAAAAAAGGATTTCTACTAATAAGAAAGAGCAATTTCTCAAAATATTTGCTAATTCTGAAAAAATATTTATTAAAAGTAATAAAATATTGTCACTACAAAAATACTGCTTATCTTTTTCTAATACAATTTTACTCTTAACTTTATTCTAACTTTGAGACAAATACGTTCACTTCAAGATTTTATTTCATTTCTAATCAATTAATTGGACATTACTTATATCAAGAAATTTTTACCTCTTACATCAAATTTAAATAATCTTAAATGAATTCAAAATTTCTTGGGTGTATTTTAAGAAAATATATTCTTAAACAAAAAAAGAAGTAGTTTTCTATTCAGATTAATATTCTAAATTCTAGAGTATATTCTTAAAGCAACATTTCGTTGCGTTTTCATAGTCAATCTTGTCGTGACATGTCGCCGAAGGCGCACGCGGTAACGATTACTTTTACTTGTGCTTGTAATCATAAAAATCATAAACAGTCATTTATCCAAAGAAACAATACGTAGTATCTCTAGTTTGTTAGGGTGTTCTTTATAGTCATAATTTAAGAAATTTGGTTACAGCATGAAATCAAACTACACTTGTAACAAGCATAACATGCAATTAGTTCCATCACGCCACTGCTAGATGGCATTAGATGTACTCTGAAACGCGCTATCGTTTTGTTAACTTCAATAGTATAAAGTCATCTCATATATTTGGAATTGTTAGTGCTTTCTGCCGCTGTAGCATTTATACGGCACTGGATGGTCCTCAAGTATTTGAGAAGATTCCATATTTCCATCCTATTTCTGCTACTTTAAGGTTTGGCACTGTTGGGTCCATAACCCTGTAAATTTATCCTTTTTGATATTAGAAAACAATAAATCTTCAGTCAAAAAATTAAGTACATCTCAATTTTTCATCTATTTTTTTTCAAATCAAAATCGGACATTTCTAATAACAAATAAATATTTTGTTGAATCTAGAGTGGCTTTGTGACTTGAAGTAAATTAATTTGCTCTTGGATTAAATATTTCTGTCTTGTAACGAAAATACACTTTTGAGACGTTTTTTTACTATTATCAAGTAATTATTCTCTAGCGTCTATAGGGAGAGAATCGTTTTGTTGGATTTAATAAATTTGTCTTCATAAAAAGAATTTTGTCTTTTTCTAAGTAATCTGTTTTTACCGTGAGAAATGTCAATTTGTGGCGTCGCCATTTTCATTAAACATTCACAATACGAAAGTGTGCGCGTGCGCACGATCGGAGCGCCTGATCCAAGTGAACTTGAACTGACCTGACCGGCGTGCCTTAATGATATGGAAGAATAGTTTTCAAACAAATTAAATGACATTTCGTCTCTATTTCTGGTTATATATTCGATGATCATATGATACATGCCGCATTTTATTATATGGTAAGGGTCTGGACTTACCAAGATATATCTGCCATATTCCCTGATGATGAACTTGCCGCTCTGCAACGTGATGGCCACTGGCTGCGAGAACAAAGACTTGACGCAATGCGCCGTACCCACAACCTGTTAACAAAAATACTTTCCGTGACATATATACACGTATACAAGTGACTTTGGTGAAATGTACGTCTCACGGCGCGTGCCCATTATGTCGTGAGATAGTCGTGCAGTTTAAAGTGTTGTGTATATTTAAATGAAGTTGTTCACACATAGAACAACACGATTAATTGTCGTTGACGACTTTTTTCACGTTACGACAACAGATTGTTGTGACAATGGGAAGAGCTAGAACGACAGTCGTCCTACAATAAAATAAAACGTCACGACAAAAATGTGACGACAGATAATCGCAGCATCAAACGATTCTGTCGTGCAAACGACAAGGCGGCTGCCGTGAACCGATAAATTGTTGTCGCGATCTAGTGGGAACAGTTAGACACGACAGTAGTTCAACGATAAAATAAACGCCCACGATACAGTCACGACAGATAGTCGTGATATGGGAACAGGCTAGACGCGACAGTCGTCCAACGATAAATAAAACGTTACGACATAATGGAAACGCGCCGCGCAAAAAGATAATTGGGACCTAACGACAGAGCGACAAGGCTTATCTTGGGACCTGAGAAAACTGAAACGCTCTTTCAGATACCTGGGAGACAGGATTATGTAGAATGTTGTAAAGAAGAGAGACGATATGTAAGTTCCTGCGGAGACGAATGGGAAGCCACTTGAGCTGATTGCGATTGTCTGAGATTCGATCATATTTACGAAGGTCAAACATGAACCTTATACAAAGATTTTGCAACCGTTCAAGCTTATTTAGCAGTTCTTCAGTAGCATGTAAATAGCAGGAATCTGCATAGTCTAAGAAGGGTAAAATATGAGATTGAGCTAAACGGATCTTGGTTTTTAAAGGCATAAAGTTTTGGAGGCGCTTAAGCGAGTGCAAGGAGAAATGGACTTTTCGACTGACTTCATTAATATGTTATAGACAGATAGATAGATAACACGTTTATACACATTATCCATTTTACACACTATTACACTGTATACAAAGTCTAGGTATCGTATAAAATGCCAGCAGTAGATTTAGAAAGGTATAAAGGTAGATAGACAAAAATATAAGGTAGAAAGACAAAAAAAAGTAATAGTACATGGCTGAAAGCTATAATAACTCGAGATTTGTAATTTTTACCACCAATGTTTTTCATCATATTTGCGAGGAAAGAAATACAATGATAATTTATTTTTTGCGTGAATAAATATCGCTTCACAACACTATAATGAGTTTTGTAATCGGCGGGATTTGTGTTTTTTTTTTTCTTATAGAACTGTGGAGTTCTGCACCAAAATCATATTTCATCACAACTGTGTAACTTATTTAATTGAAATTAATTACTTACCTACATTTTTTTAAAGTGTCATTGAACATTAGCAAGCAATTACCTCATCTATCACTTAAATAGTAAAACTGGTTTCAAGTTATGCAGTTTGTTGGAAACCAGTATAGTTTCCAAATATTCCACAATTCAAATTGGGAAATTTCTACAAATTTTTGTAATGTTCTAAATAAAGATATAAGTACATTTTGGAATGCTAAGTGATATTTTTTTTCTTTATAAAAATAAGTTTTTTTCTCCACAAAATACATATGTACAGCTAGGATCAGTTTACACATTGAGTTTCAGTAAACAAGATTTTGTGGGAGACTGGTGCCTAAACTAAGCATAAAAATGCCAGTGCGTCACCCCACCCGGCTCCAACGTCTCAGAAATATAAGTTAAATAACTATTCAAACAAGGTATTTTTACACTACTAATGTCAACAAATAATATTGATAAGTTGCTCCTCACTCCACAGATACAAACATGAAATTAATTTTACAAATTACAATTTCGAAAAGACTAATTAGTCATGTGTAAGTGTATAATAAGGGGTGTTAGTTTATTTGTTAATTGTAAAGTCACTTAACTATTGAAAGATTTGAATCAAAGACTAAAAAAGTCAAAGACGTAATAAAACAGCAGAAATGGCGTTGGACAGGATGTATGAAGAGAAAAATTGATAAGTAGACAAGGGATATTGCGGAATGGTACCCAATAGAGTGGTAAAAGGAAGAATGGGAGACCATACTTTAGATGGGAAGACGATTTTAAATATGTTGCTGGAGGAGCATGGAGGCAAACAGCGAAAGATAAGGAGAAATGGAAATTTCTGGAAAAGGCATCCCAAATAGTGAAGAGCATTGCTTTTGTATCCATAGTACAGGGAATTACCTAGTTTGAGACCAAGTAATGGTGTGATTGTCTGGCACATAATTAATATTATATATTATTACATCATGTGAAGCAAATTAAATATAAACAAAATTTACCTGTCCCGCAAGCGCATGTCTCTGTGTATCAGACACCCAACTTGGATGGAAGTACAGAACAGCATCAATAGGATCATCCTCCTCTGATGTGCAGCATTGTGTGTCGTACACAAACACTATCATCATTTCCCTGAAAATTGTCTCAGTGATCATATGTTCAACAGTAAAAGTTATAAATAGGAACAAGAATCATGTCATATTACATCGACACTGGAAAGGAAAGTGTGTAACATGCATTTGGAAAATATTACATTGTGATTTTTTTTTGTTCACTGTATAACCATGCCATCATAATCGCTTTGTGTACTTAAGATCGAATTTCTTCCTTTACTTTGTTGATTTTAGGTAGTGATGGACTTCCGAGTTGCGAATGAACCAGGCCGTATCAGAAATCTGCTTGAGGATGGAATTTTCAGCTCTTAGTATTAGTGCAATATTTGAATTGCATATGGCACCCCAAAGCTGAATGCCTTAAGTCCATACTAATTTAAGGACAGTCTTATCTATATGAGAAGCTTATCGTTAAGAGACAGCACACTGTTCCTTTTAAGCAGTTAGTATAGTTCGCAAAATCAGATGTTGAGTTCATCTCTTTTTGCTCAGACATAATTCCTATTTGTTATAATATGGAAAACTAGAAAGTTTCAGCTATATGTGACAAAATAAAATTAAAGTTTTGGTTTCTTTATCTTAAAAAAAATCATTTTAAATCTCTCTCCTGTAATAATTTCCAAATGCATGTTAAACATTTTACCTTTCCAATGTCGATTGTAAAACAACAATTTCTTACACAGCAATGGTACTTGGTTGTTATGTCTGTTAGTTATTTAATTTTTTCAGAAGTGTTTTAAGTTTTGCTTTCTGCTTTATGAATTAATGCCAAAATTTGAAATAGGCAAAGGACATGTACCTAAACGTCATGTTCTATATACAAAAGATAAATGCCTCCCTTTGAAACCCTCGAATGAATAAATTTATAAAGTTATATACAACAAG
>NW_020654466.1:21418450-21443111 GCF_003589595.1 Hyposmocoma kahamanoa
ACTAGTGCAGTTTAAAGCAAATAATTATTATGGAAAAAGATGTACACGCTATTTAGTTCCAAAAATATATAACGAAATTGATTGGCTTAGAAATGATACAAAATTAAGTAAATATGCACTAAAACGTAAGTTAAGGACGTACCTCTTAAAATAATCTTTATCTTTTATTAAATAAGTTAGTAGTTCAATTAATACTGTATAATGTTAAATATAGTAAAGTAGGTATTATTAAGTAAGAGTGCACATGTCGCCAACAAACTGCACAGCAGTTTGGCGACTTTTTGTAATAAGTACGAGTAATACGTTGTAATTTTGAATAATAAATAAAAAAAAATAAAAAAAAAACAAAAAAAACATATGTATTAATCGCAAAAGTCTGAGGGGTACTATCAATGTGCCGATCACCCTGTGACAATTAAGTTAACAAGTATCTTTGTCAGTTCTTAAGTTCAATCAGCTCTATTAATATTTACGTTAAAAAAATCTAAATTCTATCTAGTGGACTTCTCTAACCTCTCCCTGAAATGCAAAAATTATTGTGTGTACTTTGTTCTACATTTTTGTTGTGTAACTAACAATTACTTTGTTACGGTAGTGTATGTAGAAAAAGAGTTTTGTAACTATTTTTATTACTGACACAAAGATCGAAAAAAGGCAAAGAAAAATTCCTTTTGATCTGACTGGACTTGAACCAGCGACTGTTTGCCAAGCCGGGGCTACCGCTATCCCAGCTGATCTACGGAACGAGTCAGCAGACCTTGTCGGAGCAGATCGCTAAAAGGTCGGATTAGAGCGCTTAGGAGAGGTAGGCAGGTATGAAATCAAAGTATGGATAATGATAAAGTACAACAATACGTTTGTATCCAAAAGAACCTGAGAGTATTATGTAGGAGAGTAGAGTGGTATAGTGTGTAGACATCGAGTATATAACCAGAAATAGAGACGAAATGCCGTTTAATTTGTTTGGAAACTGTTCTGCCATATCATTACTGTGACAACTGCGTTCCGATTGGCCAGCCCGAATTCGAAACAATTGACGGGAGTCGTCAATCGGTATCGTCAATTGTTTCACTTCTAATCCACCACTCGAACTTGAGCTTTGCTGTAATTGACGAAAATTGCAAAATTACATATTTAATTACCGATGAAATTTGATTCCGTTTGTTTTGTAATTAGATGTTTTGCTGTTTTTCCCCACACCACCAAATGGAACAGCATTCTATTGTTAGAGATATTATCTTTATTGCAATAAATACAGAATATTTTTGGAATATCTGGAGACGTGCATACAGGTCAGTTATTGGTGCTGTCTATGTTTCAGTGCAAACGAGAGTTGATATTTATAAGTGATATATCACTGATGTGTTACCGGGTATGTAGGGCCCTTATTTCGTCTCTATTTCTGCCTATAAACTCGATGCGTGTAGATGATGAAGAAGAAGACAGAAGTTGGATATACGGAGTTTAGGGCCTCTGCCCTTCAAGTTGGAGACCGCGGGCAGAGGTGTAGAGCCGGAGAGCAGCGGGTTTGGCGTGGAGGTGGAGAGTGGAGAGGTTCTCGTAGAAACAGCGGCGATTATGCAGCACTGGCTTCAGTTGCTCCTGAGGCGAACAGGGCGAAGGGCCCAGTCCAGATAGGCAAAACGTCAAGGTGTGAGCAGGTTTAGGTGGGAAACCGAGGAACTTTAACTAAAGTTTAGGCAAACGCTTAAGGGCGGCGGGAGTACCTCCAGGAGTAAGAAAGATGAGGCTTCGTATATTTCGTTCTGAAGACCAGATAACTCGAAAGTCGGTACAGAAATCAGAAAAAGTAAGTGCATTTCCTAGAAAATGTATAATGTGAGAGATGAAGATGATAGGGGGTCCGTAGTTTCATACTACGAATTTCTCTATGTGCTTGATAGAGATCTTTCTTTTGGGTTTTAAAATAATGTCCCTTTGAAGCAAATATCCACATATTATTTAAAGTACTTTCCCTTTCCTTTTGGGCTATGTCGAGTGTGTGCGTTATTATTATTATCTTTATGTCTCATAGCAGTGGGGAGGCGACGGGGTGTATTCTCGTTCTCCGTCCCGCCTGAAATAATTACAATAAAGACAGTATCAAGTGTGAAGCTTAATTTGATCCAGTATTACTTATTTGACAGTCGTTGTTTCGGACGGATGTTGGACGGAGGACACCATATTTATTAAAAAAAATATTCAAATTACATACAAATGTACATAACTTTGAAATTTAACTTGTACAGCTTCTTGTGAAAGAGAGGAGGTTTGTCCTAACTTATTTCTGACGACAAGCAGTGATGTGAGCATATACTCCGTTCCGGTTTGAAGGGTAAGCTAGAGAACTGGTGAAATTGCATGCCCATGGGAGTTGTCAACGTACGTCTCAGGGTGACGAGCGCAGTGGAAGTGTCCGAGGAGCTACAACTGCTACGGACAGGCTTATCGCTTACCGTCACGCGCACAAGTTGTTTGTCCCATCACTTCGTATTATAATAATCTCCGTACAGAGTACTAAAAAACTGTCCTCTAAAGTTTGGAATTACAACTATTTGCCACCCGTAGAGGTGAAATATTTTCTTCAAAATGAAATGGGACCACTACTGAGGTATCCTCTTCCAAATAAAAAAAGAATCATCAAAATCGGTTCACAAATTTTCGCGTAAAATAGATACACCCCGCCACTGCTACGAAGGCATTTTTTTTCGGCATTCTTACTGTATCAGAAGTTCGACATGTTAAGTTCACTTGGAATATATTAAAGGTTCAGAACCCGAGGTGAGCAACTCCTTCCGAATCGAATAACGAGCTCGTACGTGACTGTCATATCTTTCTAAATATAACTGTATTCTTTTTTGTTTTAACTATAAGGCGGGTTTCACAGCTGTGGAGACGGTCATCACAATGAACACTTGGGTGGCTTGAGCGGAGTTCACGGAGAGCGTGATCCGTACAGAGCAATCCGCGTCACTGTAAAACGATGTTCTAACGCCACACGTGTTACTTCGCTCTGATGCTACGCGCGGACGGTCCGCCGATAAATTCGCACTAGTCTGAAAACATTATATTCTTATGAAAATAAATAATAAGCACTAGTTTAAGTTTTATTTAATGAAATTTTGTCTTAGAAATGAAGATTTTAAGACTTTCGTGGTTATTCACCAAATGATTATCACTAGTATCAGGTCTCTTACCACGGTATGACTTCTTTTTATTTTCCCGATATTTCGGAACGGTTGCACGCTCCATGGTCACGGGTTGACTGGACGGCGGCAGATGACAGCTTTAAGAGCAGACATATATGCCTACCCTCTTGCGCTGTCGACGACTACCTTCATCGCGATTTGTTGTGGCGTTACCATTGTCACTCACTTTTTTCACACAAACCACACTCACTGTATCCACACGCGAAACTGAACTCGAGGTGTTTTTGTTTTTATTACTGCACGCACTAAGGACCGGATTCCATGCACTGGACAGTTTAAAACCATAATCACGGTTAAATGTTTTGTACTTCGTGATCTCGATGGCTTCTCGTACCAACCGTGATATGTAGTGACGTTCTGTCGTGAGTACCTGGGGGCTATGCAACTCGATCCAGTGGTTAGTGTCAGTCTGTGTAAGATGTTGTGCTATAGCCGAATTCTGTGCATCATTGTTTTTTACTGCTCGGATGTGTTCCTTCATACGATCGACAATTGTTCGTTTAGTCTGACCGATACGAGCTCCCACAACTGCAGTTCACTTTATAGACACCCGGTGTTTGTAAAGGAAGGTGGTCTTTTGGTGAACGTAACATTTTTCCTATTTTGGTTAAGGGGGTGAAAACAGTTTTTATGGAAAACTTCCTTAGCGACCTGGCTATTTTATCTATCACCCCTTGTACATAGGGCAGAAAAACTGGTAGTCTCTGTACGTCAATTTGCTTCTTCCTTTAGTGTATTGGTTTAAATGTTTTTATTTTGTAACGTGCTCCTGTTCCAGTGGTAGGTGGTGTGAATAATAAAGATCATAAGCTCTATTGGTTAATGACCTGACGACCGAATGTAGGATTTTTGGGTGATGATGTGAAGTGGCATGTAAATATTTGTCCGGCTATGCAGTGGAATTCCCTGCCTGCAGACTTGTTCCCTGAACTTGGACTTTTTCGAGAGTGAATATGCATTATTTAGGTGTGCATGGTCCATCGTCGGCCTCATCATCACTTTCCATCACGTGAGATTAACGTCAAATGTGCACTTACGTTTTTATAAAAAAAGATACTCTAAAATTAAGTCAATATTTTAAAATTAAAATTAAAAACTAAGGCCATTTAGCTTTCGTTTCAACGTACCAACGTTGAAACGAAACTATGTTTTATTCATTTATCTACCGTTCTAGAATCTTCAACGTATATCAAAAAAATATATCTTCTGGTACGACTACGTGTGTGGTTATCTGAATAAAATTGTCGAAGTTCATTTTATATTGGTAGTAGAACAAGTTCACTGACTTTCCCAGAATTCCGAATCGCTAGTCGCATCACGGAGGAATGAATAATATGGAAAATATCTTCGTTCTGTTAACTATAAGACTCTACAAATAATGAAACGTTTACAAAAT
Source organism: Hyposmocoma kahamanoa (assembly GCF_003589595.1). Classification (NCBI taxonomy): domain Eukaryota; kingdom Metazoa; phylum Arthropoda; class Insecta; order Lepidoptera; family Cosmopterigidae; genus Hyposmocoma; species Hyposmocoma kahamanoa. The sequence continues at coordinate 21,423,056 of NW_020654466.1, forward strand.
ATCCTTTTGTAGTTCGAAATCAAGTTTTACTTGGTTTTCACAGCTTCTTTGATTAACCGTTGTAAAGTGAAAATAATACAAATTTATATTTTTGTCTTTATTTTGTTTGTATTGCTTTAATGTTTTGAAAGCCGCAAATGTTGGTTGTTTAATCGTGATATGAGTGTAAAGCAAATCTGTCGATCTCTTAGTCGCTATTGTGTTTGGAATGCCAACGAAGGAAGAAAGTTCCATGAGTCGGAAATATTATTGGTGAAAACGTTGAGTCTATCAATTCAATGTTATGTTGACGTCATTATGATTTTGCACTTATTTGACTTGGTATTGACGTACTTGTGCACTTGTGCGAACAATCGGACTTCTTGTGAAAGGGTTCGTTCAGGAAAGTTCTGCATTATATCTATTTCTGCAGCGAAGTTTTGATTTTTGAAGGGTAAGGGTTAAATTACAGGCACATGGGATTTGTTAACTTATACTGCTCATGGTACCACGATTTCGTTTAACCAAGGTAAACGATTCTTTTATGACGAACTGTATACGTTACAATAAGATTCCGGAGCATATATTAAGATTATCATTTCCTAAGTTTAAAACTTACATTAAAAGTATTTTAATTGATAAGTCATATTACAAAATTGAAGAGTATGTGTTAAATAAAGATGCATGGAAAGACAACATGAGTCTAAATTCCACACAATTATGGTTCAAAGTGTATTCCATAGCATTTAAGTTTATTTGAAAAGAGCAATCCCTAGAGTTTCTTGCTCGTTCTTCTCAGGGAGGTCAGCGTAGTGAACGAGCAGTAGCTTAAAAAATGACTTTTTCAAGTGTGAAAATGTTACCTATGGAATAAATAATTATGTGACTTTGGCTTTGACTATGTCTTAGGGTGACAAGCACAGTGGCAATGCCCCTCAGATCTTTACGGTTTAAAACTCAGAGAGACACTGCAACTGCTATACATAGGCGTGTCGCTTACCACCAGGGGCACAACTTGTTCGTCCTGTCATGTGGTATTATAATAATCGCAGTACAGAGCACTAAAAAACCGACCGCAAAAGTTCCTGGAATTATATCTATTTGCTAGGTTTTATTGAAATCGGTTATCTGCAATTGTGCAAAACTGGATTCATTAACTAGTTTGCCACCCTTAGAGGTGGAATATTTTCTTCCAACAAAAAAGAACCAACAAAATCGGTTCACAAATGCCAAAGTTATCGCGTAACATACATACAAAAAAATACAGTCGAATTAAAAACCTCCTCTTTTTTAAAAGTCGGTTAAACAAACTAGACAAACTCGCAACGCGTGTGATTGTAGCCAAGCGTTCATAATTTTTCATAAAAAACTTTGATGACATAAGGACGAAGTGGTTCCAGTCTTTCTAGTAGACCGAAGAAGGAACAGAAAGTAAATAGTAAAGGTCCTGGTAAAAAAGGCCAACGCTATTTGCATTAATCTAATTGTTCTTTAACATAATCTATATAGCGACAAGTTGACAACGTGACAGTATGACATAAACACTAGGTTACTTGACAGGTAGTAACGCAGCCCTTCTCTCGATCTAGCCTTCACGTGTTCTAGATCATGCGTGCTGACAAAAAGTATAGGAATGTCGTTCACCGCGCAACTTATGATTAGAAGGTGGATTTTATTCAAAACATTTTAGTTGACAATTACTATAGTATATAGGAAAAGAAACTATTTGTTTGGGATCTGAATGGTGTGTATTTGTTTTTCAAATAAACCAATATTTAAGGCCCTTTACAGGTCCCATGGTCACGGCGATTGACATCGTAAAATATCAACCAGTTATATCGAATATTAATGCAAACCACCCTATTTCTCACTATAGTTACAAAAGTTAGTAAATAAATGCCTTATTTTTAAATTTTCCAAACAACATTCCAATTTACGCTACATTTGATTTACAAATTATTTAATTTAACTTTATTATTAATTAATAAAATTGATATAAATGACAACATATTCATTTTAGTGATTACTTTATCACATACTTTATATCTAAGGTTGATAACTTTATCATCTCACTCAGCCGTGACCATGGGATCTGTAATGGGCCTGAAACAAAAATAAATATATACAATTTAGATCAAAAGAAATCTTTTCATTTCCTATGTGTAACAATCGGGAAAACCTGAGAATTATGAAATGTTTTCATTTGCATAAGATATGGTTAAATAAAAGTTTAAAAAGCAGTTACTAATAAACGCATTATCTAACCGAACGTCGGCATGAAAAAATTCAGACTTACATTTAAGCTTAATATTAATTATTTATTAAGAAATAGGTAAACGAAAAAAAAATCTATGCTGCTAATGGTGTAACAAAAACCATTTATAACCAACTTTTCGATTCGACTGTATCTTTTTTGTGTGTATGTTATAGTGAATACTCGGGACTTTGTGAACCGCTTTTGATGATTCTTTTATTGTTGGAAAGAGTTTACTTCAGTATTGATTCCAATTAAATTTGAAAAAAATATTCCACCTCAAAGGGTGGCAAACTAGCGGATGAATCCGGTTTCGAGCACTTTCCGGTAAGCGATTGTTAACTTTTTAGTTTTATTTTGTATGTGCATATTAGCAAAGTTTGAAGTTATTCGCTTTTTTTTTTTAAAAAATTATAGTTATGGTTTGACCGTACACCGGCAATTCACCATATAAGCAAATAAATGATAAGTTACAAACGAAAGAAACAAAATAATAATAATAATAAAGAATACAAACAAAAAAAAATATTTATAACACTATCGTGACTCATTATTCATACAGTGTTATAAATTTATTCAAAAAATTCTTTAACGCCGTAAAAACAATTTTCTAATAACCATTTCTCTAGTTTTCTACACATTTGATTTTTTAGGCAATGCTTTTAAATTATGTTGTGTTAATACGTAACATTAGAGAACATGACATACGTTGCCCTGATCCCAAAGTCGCCAAAGCACTTGTGTTATGGAAATCGAAAACAACGACGGTACCACAAAGACCCGGACCTGAGACAATATAGAAAAGTAAATTTTCTACACTCACCCGAGATGTCGACACCATGAAAACCAGCATGCAATGTAGTCGAAAACGGATGCCGTCAAAATATAATGCGCTTACAAAAATTGCCACCAAAATTAGGCACTTGGGTGAGAAGAATCTGTGGTAGTAACCCGTTTATCTCTTGCAAGTAGTCTCAATCAAAGATGTTTGAAATATTGTTAATGTTAAATGTATTCAAATGTATATTTAAAGGAGTTTCTTGCTCATTCTTCTCAGGGGACTCCGCCTTACGAATATGCAGTAGAGTTTAATTAATAAGACGATTTTAATTGGCTCAGTTACGGCATCATTCTGTGGGGTAACAGCACGGATGCAGCCTCTCTATTCACCCTTCAAAAGAAGTTAATTAGAATAATAACCAATATTGACCAGACTGATAGCTGTAGACCATATTTTCTTAAATATAAAATATTAACTTTGTCCAGTTTATATATTTTGGAAATAAGTAAATTTGTCAGGAAAAATCATTGACTTACAAATAAATGGACGACGACGGGTCTAATACAAAAACCACGAAAAAAATGTCCCAAGTCAACCTATTTAAACGTAGTGACATGTAAAGGAATATGAAAAAGCTAAAACGTTGAATTTAAATTGTAATGTCATCGCAGTACTGTCTAATTTTGCTTGCTTCGCTGTCAGTCGAACAAACAAAGACTAAAGCGTGAATGACGCTCTGTATACGATTTTAACGCCCTATAAATTCGGACACTTTTTAGCGCGGACCCGACGTCCATATAATTGCAAGTCAATGGGAAAAATAAACAATTTTATAAAAAACGAGAAGATATCCCATGTAAGTACTCTTTACGACTTAAAAATAAATTAGTATTGCCGACTTCACGATTAAAAATTAACTCCTCTAGTACCTACAGTTCTTCTATTAAAATTTATATATATATACATAATAAACTACCTAAAAATATAAAAAATGAAAACAATGACAACATTTTCATAAAAAAATTAAAACTATTTCTATCCGAAAAATGTTATTACATTATTAACGAATATTTAATAGATAATACATTCAGAGGCCACGCAAAATGATGATAAATATAAAGGTTGTTTTTAAATTAAATTTTATAACAATATAATATAGTATATAGTACCTATGATAAATACCAATAGAATACTTACTATATATAAAATACTACTATAAAATTGCGGTTCCTCTCTCCTAGCTCCTATGTTGCGTGCCCGACAGGGCCCGTAATACTGATCTCACTACATTTGTAACATCTTATTATGTACATTATGGTTTTGCAATACATTATTGAATTGAATTGATTTCAAGTGTAATTTGCTTACCTATGAAATAAAGATTTTTTTATAATATCAAACGACGGGACAAACAAGTCGTGCGCCTGATAGTATGCTAAACGCCTGTCCATAAAGCCAATGTCCATAAAGCAGTGCCACTCAGCTCTTTAGATCGCAAAGTTCTGAGGCGCACTGCCATGTGCCTGTAATTTCACCAGCACCCTTATCCTTCAAAATCGGAATACAGTAATGCTAACATTACTGCTTGGCGTCAGAAATAGATAAGGTGGCAGTACTTCCATTGACGACCTCTTTCACAACGAACTCTACTGCTGCTACTACGACGATTCGAGGTTTGAAGAATACTACTCAATTACCGTTTACTAACGAATGAGCTTCCGATGCTAATGTGAATTTTACGTAAAGCAAATCAGAAGATATTTTTAAAATTCTAAATGCATAAATGATTATTTAATTATACCTATTTATAATCGTTTAGTTAGAAATAAGATTCTATAAAAAAAAGCACCAGTATCATAATGATTAATTAAACAGTCATTTGCATCAACATCATCAACCCATTTATATATCCCACTGCTGTGCACAGGCGTCTAACTCTAAATAGTGACATACATAATTAACTGCCTCCGTGACCGAACGGTTACCACGCCTGACTGCCACGCAGAGGTCCCAGGTTCGATTCCCGAGCCGGGAGAAATATTTGTATGGCCTACATTTATTTCTCTCGTGAGTTTGGGTGTAATTTGTGGTTGTCTATTAATACGAGGCATAAAAATAAACTAGCTGTTCTCGACAGTCGTCTTCATAAAGTCTCAAATTCATTTAAGAGGCAATGTATACATTCTATAGTAAGATTCCGATTGATATTCAAAATATTGCCATTTACGAGTTTTAAAACTATAGTGAAACAAAAACTTTATACTAAAGGTACAGCTTCTGCGTACTTGGATGAGAAAAATCCGTGGTAGTGACCCGTTTAGCTCTTGCAGGTAGTCTCGATCTAAAAAGACGTTTGAAATAAATATTGTTAATGTTAAATGTATTCAAATGTATATTGAAAAGAGTTTCTTGCCCATTCGTCTCAGGGGAATCTGCCTTACGAATGAGCAGTAGAGTTTAATCAGTATAAAGATTTCATGTGTAATTTATTTATCTATGAAATAAAGATAATATTACTTTAAGTTTGACTTTTCTCTCAGGCGAGGGTTTATATTTACTCGCTACGCTGGTCCAATGCGGGTTGGCGACTTCGGCTACCACGGTTTTTTCAAACAGAATCAGTATAACGTTCCAAAAGAAGTAACGAACTTAATTAACTATTGTTCCACATGTAAGAAAACAGTCGGGAAAATCGTAAATACAATAAGAACAGCATCTGGGTCCTCCCTGCAATGTTCATTGTTTTATTCCGACTTTTAATTTGAAGCGTGCTGGGACGCGAAGCATGAAAAACGGCCTCTTACAAACAACGCAGTGTACCAACACAGGAAACAGACATTATGAAAACGTCAAAATACAGGAATACGACTTGCATCTTACTGCAATAACAGGGCCTTTTTTTGGAAACTCTTTTGCCTAATGGGGATAACTCTGATGTGGAACGAGATCTTGTAGTTGGGAAAAGGTAAAAAAAATAATTACGGAAATCGAAATTAACGTAAGTTACATCGCTCAAGTTGCGTTACGTAAAACTTTTTGCTTAATTTCAGTCGCATACACCGTAAGGTCGTAGAAAGTGAATCGGCTCGTGTGAACCGTCAAAAAAACGCTCTGTGTTGCCAGTCTGTAGCGCGCGCTCCGCGCTAGTCGTCGTTTCCCGCCTAAACGAAGAAAATTGGAACATCGAACGCGAAATTTTTTTTTTTTAACTTTTTTTCACGTGCGTCTCGCCGGCCAGTGTATCTATACCTGGAGGTCCTTTATAGTGCATTGAATTCTTCTGTGATTTTGTGAATTATGTGAAAAACATTTCGTGTTTAAAAAATAAACTTGTAAAACATATTTTATAACTTGAATGTGGTATTGAAATTTGTACAATGGGGAATTTTGACAGGAGGAAATTTATGGATTCATTTTTGAAAATGGTGAGTACGTTATTTAAGTTACTTAGAATATTTGTGGAAGATTAATTTACATATTTATGAAATTCTTCTATAGTTGTTTTCCTTGTTCTTTTTACAGGTAAGTATGTACATTGAACAGTTTAAATACGGAAAACTATTTTTTATAACGCAATACATTATTAATTTAATGTGCTGCCAAACATTTCGTAACAGGCGATTATAAAGCTATTACCATACTAGTTATTAGGTAACACTTGGGCATCGCATTTTCTCAAGGGTGACGAAAGCATATCCATGGTTTTATAACTGGCCAGTTATAATTAAATCGAATACACATTCGAATATAATATTAATTTAATCGAGTTACTTACCGAGAGCGATCGTAAAGGAAATTTCTCCCGCTGATTTCTCTGTTTGGTTATGCGTAGATAGAATAGATGATTATGTATGTAATTTCTGTTTTAAGGGGACTTTAGACACGCTTTTTTGTAAGCTACTGTTATGAATATTAATAAAGTAAACCGAAATCAAATTTCCTAGGTATACTACATAACTACATGAGGTGGTCTCAACTTTATTGTCTATCTTTTTTATACTTCTATCTGTTTTCTTCTTTCTTCTATCCTTAACTGTTTGTACCACCTTATGTGATTTAATGTTGTTTAAACAGTCGTAACCATGAGAATTTCAATCTCATCTAAGCTTCTACTGAAGAATGTAGAAGACCATCCCATATTCATCCGGACACAAGCAGAAGAGTCTTCTTTCGTTGTAACTCCTAGCAAGACCCTTGCTTGCTTAGAACCATATTATTGTATTGTAGTCATTGCAAGTTCAGGAAGCTCTATACAATAATGTTCGATCTTATATTTGGATATTTTTAGTTTTTATTTTTTATAAAATACAAGTGCGCATTTGACCTCCATCTCACCTGATGGAAAGTGACGGGGCGAACAAGTCCTGTAAGTTATACGCCTGTCCAAAGTAGGTGCAGTGTCACTACGCACTGCCACTGCACCCGTCACCCTGAGACGTAAGTCGACAAGACCCGCGCGTCTGTAATTTCACAAATATTTTTACCTTTCAAAACAGAAACGCAATAATGCTTTTGCTTGGCGGCAGAAATAGGTGGTGATACTTCCTTGAACGCACTCTTTCATAAGGTGTTTTAAGGCTATTAAATAAATAATAATACTTAATGGCATTAATTAAGTACAATGCGTAAAAAAATAAACCAATATTGAGAATCGTGATTTGACAGTTTCCCGTTAAATTATATAATGGTTACAAATTCACAAGAAACCAAATACATATTCTAATACTTAGAACACTTTCATAGTTCTTTTCATAGACTTAAAAAATACCATAAACGTTAAGAAAAATAATGGATTCGTCTCATTTAAAAGGTAAATTTACCATGTTGGTTGAATGAATATTAAACTAAGCCTAAATTAAGCCCGTCAGGCGTTTCATTCGCCGATGGGCTCCTGCGACACTAAGCTTAATTTACAAAGAAATTTAGAAACTTCGATTTCAAGCCAAGAAAAGACAAAAAATGTACCACAAATATATGCACTGGAATTTCAAAATTGCAACCGTAAAGATGTAACGATTTCCCGCCAAAAATTACAGAAAATTTAACAACTGAAGACACAATACGATCTAAAATTTGGCAGTATGGCCAATTGTGCCTACTATGCAATAAGTGACTCCTGAATTTAAATTTATTATAAAACCCTTGAAACTTTTAGTACTTCAATTGTCCTAATGAAATTTAGTATTCAACACTGTAATAAAGTCATAACTATCTTTATGTGTTATATTGTCACCATTATTGTTCTTTGACATAAAAATTATATTTATTTATAACAACATTCATCTTTATAAAGTTCGGACTGTCTTGAAACGAGTCTTTGAAATAAAAAATAAATTATTGTCATTTGCATACGGTTTAAAGAACAGAGAAGTGTTAATAATTTTTAATCGTGCCTCGTTCTAAATTACTGAAATAAAAATTGAACATATAATACAGTAAAAAAAATTGTTAATAAAATAATCATAATTTGATAATAAAACATACGTACATGCAATTTAGGTCTATAACTGAGCTACAGAAGGCTATGGATTATAAAGAATTCGGTAATATTCTGCCATAGCCTATAATGGTTAAGTATAATGGTTATATATACGAGTAGAAACACGCGCAAACCAGAGCAAAAACGAAAATTAAAATATAATAAAAAATATAAAATTCTTAAGAACAACTTTACACATCAGGTAGGTACGAAATATGAGAAACCATCCCACTACGCATTTAGTTGCAAGGTATTAACAAAATTGTACATTGTATTTAATAGAACTTACTATAGAGAACCAACAGCTATTGCTAATTTTATAAATTTGTCTAAAATTTTATTAGTTATTTATAATATTCTTTTTGCAGTGGAACAAAAATGCGCCGTAAAGTGGGAAATATGGAAATAAAACTAATTTTAAAAGGTTAAGAAAAATGGCGTGTTTTGTTGTAAAATTTTTAAATTAATTAAAGTTCGGTATAAGAATATTATGTTTTAAATTTCTTATTTATTTCTTACTCTTTTAAGCTGATGCTCTGTAGCCAATGCTCAATAAATAAATAAAAAAATACTCGTTCCAAATTTAAATAATTTATTTTTGGCGGTTTTTTTTTAAATATATTTTGTTAGCATATTGCTATTTATTATTTGTAAGTAACATAGTGTAGTTGATTTAATAAACTATATTAGTACACTTTAGTTAATCTTGCTTAGTCATCGGTAGCTAATGACATTGATACAGGCAGCTACACCGTCACTGAAATAAATTTCTTTCCGTAGCATTATAAATTAGAAACATAGCTTATACTTTACAACAAGTACAATGGTCGATACATTATAAAGTCAAGCACAACGTTTTAACAAGCTATATTTTGTAGCAGTGGTAGTTGTGGTAGCGGGTGTCCTTGGGACTACGCCAGCGTACATTCCCCGGCGCGATTCCGCCTCAGCGATCGTCGCTATATTGCTATGCGATGTTTGAGTGTTATTATGTACACTCGGCTGCAGGTTAAATATTGTAATATGTCACTTTTAAGAACCGCAACCGCAAATTTGAATGCTACTATTTTCTTCAAAGTATTTTCACAAATTGTGTCCTAAAGTGTGGCCCATTAGTACTTTATAATTTTTTATACCAGTACAACAAAATGTATTATCGTTTTCTGAAGAGAATTTACAATTAGAAACTCTAGAAAAATTTGTCATCGAAAATGTCTTTCTTATATTTTATAAAAGCACTGAGAATAAGAATGAACAACATTAGGAATTTAAAGACGAGCAAACATTGTAAGGTTCTAAAGTTAGCTTTGATATTTAGTTTACAAACTAAGTTAAATTATATTCTTATAACGTGTGTCCAAAAAAATATAATTATAAAATATTTTAAAATAAACAAAAAAAACTATTTCATTACAAAAGCTGACTTCAAAATTATGAAAGTCCGTTTTCATTGGAATTACATCTATGTGCCAAGTTTTATCGAAATCAGTTAACGTTGTTAACTGTAATTATTAAAATTAAAATAAGTTTAAAAAGTTGGTGGAATTCAATAAAACGGATTCATCCCCTAATTTGCCACCCTTAGAGGTCGAATATTTTATTTAAATTTGAATGGAATCACCATGAAATTATACTCTTTACAACAAAAAATATCGTCGAAATTGGTTTGTAACACACAAAAGACGAATTGAAAACTTTTTTTTTAAATCGATTAAAAAAATATCACATGTATTCTGTTTTTAAAACAAAAAAACACAAACACTCGTAATAGTAATCTGTGACATTTGAATTAAAGTGAGAGTACTCTAGTGTACACTACTATTTGTTCTTGTACCAGCTTACAACAAAACAAACTTACCTTTTCAACTGCAAAAATTCAACACTTTACTTAAGTTGGGAAATGCAGAAATACGTGGACGGCAATGATAATTTGATGGTTAGTTCACAATGCTATTCAATCAAGCCTCAAGTACAGAAGATTTATATCATGTAGAGCAGGTCCCTTTGTGCTATTGTCGTATGAAAAGCTTTTGAGATTTTTGTCATATACGAGGACATTTTCCTTGTTTGGAGGCAATGTATTGTTATTTACTGGTTTGCGATTATTTTCAAAGCAGCAACAAAACAACAAATCTGCTCACACACAATGGCAATTCAAATTTAAAATAGCATGCCAAATAAAACAAAAAACCAAGAAAAATTATCGACATTTATGCTCATCTAAAAAAGTACCCTATCAAGAACGCATTTTCTAAACTAAACGAAAAGTGTCATTTTCTTTTTTTTTTATACAAATGTAAGAGTGTATTTGACCTCCATGTGTGTTCCTAGTCCTTAAAGAGATAAGCGCTTTAAATAACAAATAAATGTTATTTAATTACGAATATGTTATAAGAAAGTAGGAATAATAATTATATAATTTGTAGTGCTCTCCTGATTTGCGGCGACCTTGCAGAGTGTCACATGTGTGACTACTGCATTATATAATTATATAATTATTTTATAACATCTTTTCTGAAACCATGTGGCAAGCAATAAAGATACGAATATATGTATTATATAAAGGTCTCGTAGTAGCGTAATCGCTTCATACAAACGACATCAACGAACGCCGGCGTTCTTTTTTATGGTGTGACTTTTTAATATTTTCCTTTTTTAAAGAAATAACTGACAAAAATAAAATAAGCTTAGGATAAAAAACGACATACATACAGATTATTATTTAAACATTAAAAAAGTTCTACACGCTCTTGACATATTATAATAAGTGTGGTAATTCTATACAAACGTAGCAGCGCGGCTTGTATGTGTGCACGCCCGCCGCGCGCCGTGTGCTGACGCACACATTCGCATAATCTCGCGGTGCACTCACGTAGCATAGCATGTGCCATTAATTGCTAAATTCAAGCAGTCGCTTTGTGTTCAAAAAAAAACATCACATAGTAGTGGTAGTGTAGTAGATCAGAATTACTCAGCATTACATTTCTATTTCATAATCACACATTCGCGATACTGGTATAAAAATATCAGTAGGTAAGCACCTACCGTATTTACCAGAGGTTATTTCAATATTGCACGAGAATATTGTGATGAACACCTTATTTTGTTCAAATTATGTTCAGCGTCGAACAGGAGGGAGCTGCGCTACATGCTCGTATTATCCTATACTCTTACTAAACATCTTATACTCAGTATTCAATCTTTATTTATTAGCAATAATGTAAAGTACAGGGTCAAGAACACGTCAAGCTTGACACTTAAGACTTAAATCCAACTCTATGACGCTTACGAAAACAACGGTCCAAAGTACAAAGAGTCAAGCTTGACGTGATCTTGACTGTACATATTAAAATTTACAATACGTGTACCTGTAAGGGTGTATCTAAAAATTAAACATAGGATATAATCAGAGTAATAAATAAAAATAAAAAATATACTTAAATTAAAAATTGCAGAACAAAATTACTGAATTCCTTTAAATAATAAATAGTTTAGTAAATCACTCTCTATTAAACAATGAATATATGCACTAACTATTATTACTAGCAACGAATAATTTAGGGATAGTATATCTCTGTATCGCTTAAAAATTCTTCTATTGAATAATAGCACTTTTGTATGAGAAGGGATCTCAATTTAGAAAGAACACTTATTCATTTTTCTCAAGTGTTACATAGCGTGGGCTCTTATGATATTGACCTGTAATATGGTCTATTATTAAATAGGGTAAGTTTAGGTCGGGGAAGTGTCAGTCTATGTTGCCTACGTTCATTTGTTACATGTTCAAAATGGATTATATTTTTTCTTACAAATATTGCTATTTCATAAATATATAAGCATGGAAGGGTTAGGATATGTTGTTTTATGAAAAAAGGTTGGCAACTGGCTGTATGTCGTAGACTTAGAATTACTTTGAGGCACTTTTTCTTTTGTACGACCAAGTTTAGATAGGATGATTCTGTAGCGAAGCCAGGCTGAGCTTCTTCTTCTTCCGACCTCGTTTTACCGCATCTGCTATCCGGTTGTGAAATTCTTACAAAGCGTGTTTACTTTATTGAATCTAGTTAATAATTTGATTTCAGTACCAACATCCATACTGTAAAGTCATGACTTATTTTCGTTGACTTATTTCAACCGACTTCATCGTGGTCAGTTAAAAAAGCAATAAAGACATTTATGAGAAAAAAATGGCGTTCACAGAGAAAAAAGGAAGCGTTCATGGTTTGCCTTGAATTTAACGATAATCTCCGAAGATGTTTTCCAACGGTGGCTTTATATGGAGAGCGGTTCGACAAGTGACATCTTGAATTTGTGGTTATTGCAAACCTTGGGAGGACGAGTTCCTGTAATTAGCTCGAAGAATTCGTAACCTTGGTATAATAAAACCACATTTGATCATACATTACATGTACTTTTATCAGATTAAACTATGAAGGTAATACTAAGTATATGAAAATTATATGAAAAAATAATTAAACATGTTATAATGATAATAATAATAAGGTCCTCTGAAAATCAGCGTCATAGCCTTTTCTCGGCGGTGACATTAGCTGAGTGGATCCTTTTACACACGCCACAGCCGCACACATGACATCTACTCAGTACACAACAGTGTTGACTATCTTTGTGGTCATTTCAATACCTTTTACTAAGATTTTATTTTTAATTAATTTTATTTATTTTTTGTTATTCTATTTTATTTTTGTTTTAATTTAGCTTTATCTTTTTTTTAAATTCTTCCTGTGTATTTTTGTGTTGTGGCGTTTTGCAATAAATGGTTTCTATTCTATTCTAATAAAATAATTTATTTCATAGCCCGTAAGCCCGTGTTAGTTACAAGAGAAAGCGTTAAAAGTATGTTAGCACAAAAATTAGGAAAATGCATTTATTTCGCCAGCGACCTTTACCCAAAACTTTAAAATTGTACAATTAAAACGATGGACAAACATTTTTGGGATGCCACTGTCACGCACTCTGCATTAAGACTCGATGATAATGTCGACTCGGTTCTTAAACTTATGAGTGATATTAATGTAATTAAATGATCTGGAGTGCATTATTCTGTAACGTTTGAGAGTGATGAAGCTTCCTGTTGCTCAACTCAGTTGTCTCGATCTTATGATGTTTGAAATAAATCATCATCATCATAATATCAGCTGGAAGGCATCCACTGCTGAACATAGGCCTCCCCTAAAGATTGCTAGACTAGCCGGTCGGACGCAACACGCATCCATCGGTTACTCGCCGCCCTTCCAGGTCATCCGTCTATCTAGTAGGGGGCCGTCCCACTGAACGCTTTCCGGTTCGTGGTCTCCATTCGTGAAGCTTTCTGCCCCAACGGCCGTCAGTTCTACATGCTGCTGCCATTTCAACATGCTATACTTGAAATAAATATTGTAAGTATATACGTGTACAAATGGAATCTGCTATAAGAATGAGTAGTAGATTATAATCAATGTGACGAGTGTAATTTGCTTACGTATGAAATAAGAAGCTCAAGATTATTTGACTTGAATTAACTTAAATATAGTAAAGATATTACTTACTCCGCTGGCGTAGCGACCCGAAATGAGATTATGCCACTATGTTCACTCCTGTGTAGTCTCACGCCAATAATTGGCCTGAAGTTCGCGCAAGTCCGTTACCACGGCGTCGCTCCAGCGACACCTGTGGCGATCAAATAGTCTTCGTCCTGTGGAAAAAAAATCCTATTATTATTATTTTGTATGGCCTTTCTAAAACAAATGTTTACTTTGATTGAAGCGTTACACTAAAACATGTACACATACACTAATATTCGTATCCGCACATGCATTTACAAATCGAAAAGGTTAATTTAGATGCACTATTTATACTTTACTACATTTGGAGGTATTCTTTTTTTGTGAGACACACTTTTAGACCACGCAATAGATTGCTTCTGCCACTATCTCAGCTACACATACACAGCTCTAGTTCCCACTCGATGTCGGTGAGGATAGTCAACGAGCTAGCCCATTATTAAAAACGAGGAAAAGTATTCACTGTTTGTAAATAAATTAAAATTACATCTTATTAATAAATGTTATTACAATTTCAATGAATACTATGATGAGAAATAAAAATAATAATATTATAATAAATTTGATTAAAAAATAAATCTTAATTATACACATATTAGAGCATAACTTTATATGCTATTGATGGCTATTGTAATCTAATTAAATTCAAACTTTCAAGTGACATAATTCTGCTTACAATATGACGTATTTCTTTCTTATTATATGACATACTTTTTTTATTTTATATTATTATTTGATAAATAACAATTCTAATTAATAATTGAAACCTCGGCCTACCTCTGCTCTTATTGTTATCCCTAATAAAGGGCTCATATGTATAGCATTATTTTAATTTGAAGACATGTATGTACCATATGAATGCAATAAATATATTGAGTATTGAGTATTTCAATGAACAATTTCACTCATAGGGTCGTATTCTAAAACTCTACTCAATGCTCAAGTCAGGGTTTGAGTATGGTTTAAAGCACTCGAAATCATGCTCAAGTCCCTGCCATTAGGGTCGTATTTCCAGTGCTTGTGTTTCCAGTGCAATCCTGACTTGAGCATTGAGTAGACTTCTAGAATACGACTCTCAGTCGTTTGTTTTACCTTTCCTTACAAATAACTTCTACATTTATTTCCTCTCGTTGGTTCTGCCAAAAAATAGCGCCTTAGGGAACTTAGTCAGCGCCCTTTCACTGCTATGACAAAAATGTTTTAATTTTCTTTTTGTATTAATCTGTATTTGTGTCGTGTGAGTGAATAAAGTGTTTATCTATTTATTTAATATTAGTCACAAGTTACTTCTTGTTTATGTTATGAATTATTATAGTTATTTTTGATACAAGTGCGTAAAGTTAGTCATTATTCACGAGTCTCGAGGCAAGTGAAAATGACAAATCCGCATGTGTATCAAACAACGTTTTTTAATACATTTGCGAAAAACCTACATTGAAAGTAAAATAAAACAGTATTTAAAAAAAACCTCATTTTATTCCTTTGTCAATAATAAAATCAAATCGTAAAAAAGATAATGAAACAGGCGGGAATGTAAACGATGAAAAAAATTAGCACTTTATTTGGCCGACTTTTTTCAATATGGCATCTGTTGCCAGTATTCAGCCACATTAAAATTACTATTTTATATTACTTTATTTTCTACATAATCGCTACTAAGGAGCATTTACTTCATAGGTGTAAAAATGCGGTCTCTCCATAGATATAGTATAGTAATGACGAATGACTTACGTCACAAAGCACATAAATATGAAATAAATATACAATCTCTTAATTCTATGTTAAAGACTTAAAACAACAGTAAATTAAAAAAAAAACTGGAAAAGTAAAAAGCACTAGTGCGAGAAATCCAACTTTCCGCACGTTTTGTAGTGCGAAAAATACCACGTTTTGAGCAACTGTTTTAAAAAAAAAAATTCATATTTATTTATTCACTACGAGCTTTTATAGGTGTATTTTACATCTGAATATGATTTTTTATAAACTTGTTGCATATTTACAGCCATTTTAAACTGCCAACTCGTTACCTGGTTCACCTCAAGGGTGTGGCCGCTTCGCAATGTCAACCGGGTGCTAATGTAATCATATATCTGCAGCATTTGCACTATTTTTTATGCATAAACTTGTAATATATATACTTTTTCTTGGGTAACTTTGTGGCGATGTATTTTAATGTTTAAAATCAAAGGAACATCCGAAAAGTAATTCATTGCTAACTTTTTTGCGCACATTCATAGCGCCGCATTAGGGAAACCCAGCCGCGGGTGACATGGATACACATGCATATGCATCCACAAATTACAACCAAACTCACGGGAAAAATGAATGATTGGCGTTCACCATATAGGTAAATGTGTAAGCGAAACGGTTGGTACGAATCTTTGTACAGGAAATTCCCTTGTTTGAGAAATAGGTAATGTTGTTGCGTAGTTGTCTGGCACTTTATTGTAGAACAAATTTTTTTTATATTGTCACATATATAGACATACTCTACTCCAGAATCCAAATGGCATAACCTGCTCCACCCTGTATTATAAAATGCCTCTGCAAGCTTCGTTTGAAAGGTCCCATAATTATTGGAATTACACAGAATTTGTAGAAGCATATAAATTGGATTTTTCTAGAAAACCTATAGTGTACATTGTTAATCTTCGAAATTAATTTGTATTTTCAAACCTTGAAACCGTTTGTGCCTTCAGATAAAAGCATTGTAGTAAAGGAAAAGGAATTGTAGAAGTGGTGTTTTTAAAACCTGTTAAGGAATAAATACCCGCACACCATTTTAAAAAGTTGCACCGGTTTTCCTTGATTGACCTCTTAAAGGAAGGAAAAGGTAGGTGTCGTTGCGAAAACAGAATTTAAAAATTATACTATTTTTAATAATAATAATAACGCACACACTCAACATTTTTAAAACATATTCAATATGCAAAAATGAAGTAACATATTTTGTTCAATACAGAACCTGTAAAAGAACAAAATATTTAAAGAAAATGCTTTTTTTTTAGAAACTTCTTTGTCTATCATTGATAGGAACAGCAAGAGGGTGTTTATTATCATAAACGTAGTACACTTTATTACAATATCTTTTGTGATATCAAGAGACGAACAAGTCCGCCGGGCGGTAAGCGACACGCCTCTCTATAGCAGTTGCAGTGCCACTCAGAACTTTACTGCCACTGCTCCTGTCACCCTGAGACATAAGTTGCCAAGTCCCATGGGCATGCAGCCTGACCATTCGAAATCGGAGCCCAGTAACGCTCGTATTAATGCTTGGCGGCAGAAATAGGTAAGGTGTCAGTACTTATTGAAAATGTCAGGCCCATTAGAAGAACAATACCTCAAGAAAACACTTAATAAAATCCAGACAGATACGTCATAAATTAAATGTACGGACACCAGCCTGTGCAAATAACTGCGCCCTGAAAGGTTCCGTCCGAACACACCACGCATTTCGGTGAGTTCAGCCTCTGCATCAAATACAAAAATTTGTTTAAGTGAACGTGTCCAGACAGAAGCCTATGCGCGCTGACAATTTGACCCCAGCTTCATTTTACATGGTGAAACTTCTCACCTCGGTCTTGTTGGTGCAAGATTCCTTTTTCCTGGGACCTCGTATCGAAATATTTCTTCCAACGAGAATGGAACTTGTCTTATAGTTTGCAACCACTTCAGAGAAGTCAGACACAATCAATAAGTCAGTTTTAAAATTTTTATTTCAGCTTTATTTATGTCATAGATATTTATCTTAACATTTGTTAAGACCTTTCTCTGCGGTAAATTTAATTTCAGACCAAAATCAACTTTAATTAAAAGCAGTTAAATTACTCAGTTAATTTGAACAAATTCATTCCACTCTCACTCGACATCCAAAGATAGTTGGTGACAAATTGGAATGAATCTGTGAATAATTTATTATTATACGAAGTAATTTTGAGGTTCGTTATATCATTGTCCCATTACAAATTTTACCTATCACTGTGTTATGTAAGTATTGTATAGACAATTTATACTGAAAACATCATTATATTATTACGTTGCTGACAGTTAACTTCGAAATGCCAATTTAGCACCCTTACCATTGACTTACAAATAAATGGACGACGGGTCTAATACAAAAATCACGAAAAAAATGTCCCAAGTCAACCTATTTAAACGTAGTGACATGTAAAGGAATATGAAAAAGCTAAAACGTTAAATTTAAATTGTAATGTCATCGCAGTACTGTCTAATTTTGCTTGCTTCGCTGTCAGTCGAACAAACGAAGACTAAAGCGTGAATGACGCTCTGTATACGATTTCAACGCCCTATAAGTTCGGACACTTTTTAGCGCGGACCCGTCGTCCATATAATTGTAGGTCAATGACCCTTACCGTTCCTTGTGCCGTCTGTAGCTGCTATTAACTGTTTTTTTACTTGTAATACACGTTCCTATTCTCATCAAAATATATTTTTTTTATAAAATGTAAGTGCCCATTTGATCTGTTGAAACTGACGACGAGGTCAACGATGCAGCCTGTACATTTATATATAATGCCTATTCACTCTCGACTTGAAAAGGGCACAAGTTATAATGTTCAGGGAATAAGTCAGCAGGCAGGGAATTCCACTCCGCACCCGTTCGCCATATAAATGTGGGACTGAAACGCGCGAAAGGAATCCTTAGAATATCCCTAACATAGGGGTGCAACCCAAGCCTACGTCTAGTCCCCCGGTGATGGAAAGGGGAAGGCGGAATTAAATCCTACAATTCCATTGCATACTCTCCGTGATATATCCTGTAGAATACCAATAAGTAGACAACTTTACGAAAAACTGTAATACATGTACATAACGTATTATTTAATCAACCAAACCAAGTGACAAGAGATCTTTTAAAAATATATGTACGAAAACAAAAGGACACCCATTAATTATTATTTTCGGTCCATTGCAAGGCTTTCATACAGCCTCACACTGCAGCAAGGTTTCCATATCACCTCATGCAACCTTCTCATACAAACTATTGTCCATATATTACACTACGTATCTATCTATTGTTGCTTTCAAGGCCTTTTAAAGACTGTAATTTGATGATATTGAAGTGATATTTTCAACCGGAAGGTATTTGTTGAAGGGTGTTTGTTATATTGTATTTTGGGCGATGGTAATTGTTATTTTATTGTATGTTTTAACGATGTGCGAATGGGATTGTTGTTATTTAATTACTTAGATATTTTTCTATTTGCTTATTGTTTTCAACCCCGAAATGTCTATGTTTGTGGCATTGTAGTTCCTAAACAGATGAGTAATCTCAAAGTGGTTTTTTTATTATTATTTATAACATCAAGTGATGGAACGAACAAGCCGTGCGCCTGGTGATAAGCGACACACCTGTCCATATTAATTGCAATGCCACTCAGAGCTTTATTAAATCGCAAAGATCTGACTGCAACTGCCACTGCGCCCGTCACCCTGAGACATAATTTGATAAGTCTTACTTATTAAAAGTAATGCGTGGTAAAATACATACGCATGATAGTCGCGACACACGCGATGAAATAAATAAGTGCGCGCTATTGGCTGTCTCAATCAGATCTAATTTAGATTAGACGCGCGCTTATTTCAATATTATCGCGCGCGTCGCGACTATCATGCCTGGCCTTGCTACGGAGGCTGGTGTTCTTTCTGCTTCTTAATGCGCCCCTCACGCGGTGTCACACGACATCTATTTATTCAATTGTTTTCTCAATGAATTAGCACAGGCAGCATATTGTAAAATTTCATTTGGTGGTACATATTAAGTGAGTTTGTTCATTGTTGACGTGTTTGAAACTAGTTAGATAATTACACTATGGTATTGGGAAATACATCTGTAATGGTAGTTTAGTATTCATAATTGTTGCTTTACTATCGCATAAAAATTAAACCTGTCATGATAGTTTAAGTGATTTTAAAAATAAATAAATAAAAGTCCTGTAATTTCATTTCAAAACCGTGGCATGGGTTTCTTAGTACATCAA
>NW_020654466.1:21443121-21453594 GCF_003589595.1 Hyposmocoma kahamanoa
TTACTTACTTACTTACTTACTTACACAATCTCAAATGAAATTGAACCTTTTAAAATTGAACTTCATTTTACGATGATATTTTACTAAACCACATACTAAAATGGCCCTCGAACTTTCGATATCATACACCGTGCGCGGGTATATGTGCTACACTGTTTGGCGCGGATATAAGAATATTAAGAAAATGTTGACCATACCTAATACAATAGTAGCAGAGTCGAATTTCCGTTGGCGATACTCGAAAAATACGACCAAAACTTTTACGTAAAAATAAAATGACTTATAACAAACACAAAGTGAAACTTTTTATTATAACTATGCCATTAAAATAAGCCCTGTTTTCGCCACCGCCTGACATAACAAGTTTGCAATGAAAACCACAATCAGCCGACTTGGATAGATTATTCTGCTCTACCTAGGTCCTAACCACTAAACCTAACCACAACTCTACAGATACAGTCCACCTCACTTGTGACACTTTTCGCTAATTTACAGCGCGAATTTTAACTAAGCAGTAGATTATTGGCTAATATCAAAATTGTGTGGTTACTTGTATAATAGTATAAAAGTAGGCAAACAGTCTATCACACTCCACGCTCAATTTATCGCGTAATTTCCGAAGTAAAAGTAACAGCGGTGAGGATTAGCCTGTGCGGTTGGTGTACTGTAACGCTGTGAAATTGGGGAAGTTATATCAGTAGCCTAATAGAGTTAATGAGTATTTGAAATGGTAGTTGGTGTATAAAAGATTAAAACGTCTCGTAACGCGAAGTAACGAAAAATCAACTCATCCGAAGAACAGAGTCCGAAATGATTATATAGCGAAAAGAGGATAAGTTCGTTACGAGAATAATTTCGTTATTCAAACTAAGGTCTATGTAAAGGTGTTTTGAGAATTTGTATATCTTATTTCATTTCGGAAATATGAAATCGAACAACGGTCGATCTGGTCCATAGCGAAGAAGAACGAACGTGTACTATGGTCCTGAGAACAAGTAGTCTTGCACATAGATCTTTGTTCTACGGATGAGTCGAAATAATGTGGTAAGTCGTCGACTCATTGTACGTCCCAGTGAAGTGCTTCTCTTCTCTAAAGAGAGGACTTTAGGCCAGCCTTTTTGTCTTCGACGCTGACGGAACGAACTAGTCGTGCACCTGGTGGTAAGAGACACTCCTGCCCACAGCAGTTGCATTGTTACTCAGAGCTTTAAATTGCAAAGATCTGAGGGGTACTGCCGCATCGATACAGAAAACTTACTAGTTTCACGGCACTACGGTTTGGCGGCAGAAATAGGCAAGGTGGCTGTAATGCACTGAACGAACTCGGCGCACGAATTGTTCGTCCCGTCACTTGATATTATAAAAAAGAACTCGACTGCCACTAAAATGACTTTTTTTGTGTTTTTTGTGTATTTTGTTATAATTATTGGAATTGTATTTTTTTTTATTTAATTGACTTCGTATGCCATTTTGGGTTATTGCAGAGATTTCAAATAATAGTAATTTCTTATGCAAGCTGAGCGTAGCGAGGGTTTCAAGGCACGAGACGCAAAACAACTTTGCTGCCGAGCGAAACACATAACTTTTCACCTCACTATAGCGAGGAAAATGGTAGATGAAAGAAAAATAATTGAACTATAAAACATCAGTTTTTTGAATTAAAAGAAAGAGTTTACCTTCGGATGCGTTCTGAATTTACACCTCATCAATTTTTATTCTTGCTTGTACATTTATTTTGTGTGATTAAGAGAAAATTGAAATTATTTTAGTTATTTTAGTTAGTAGTAATATCAACCATAAAAAAAATGAAATATACCAACGGATTACTATTACATAAGTAAGTAATGTACAACAAGTCGCTTATTTCAACGTGTCATTTTTTTTTAGTCCATCGTCAAGTTCGAATTCCAAAAACCTTTTTCACGCTAACGGGCAAACAACGCTTTTGCGCGCAGATTTATAAGGAGAAAGAAAGGCTTTACGAGCTAATGAGGTGAAAATACATATTATTATCATCTATACCCTGTACCTGTAATAACAAATTAATAAATGAATTGAAATTACGATCCCAGCCAGCTGTGATCATGCGACACGTGATGTACTCGTAAAGTAAATTTGTTTGAATAAAACACATATACGCTATTTTATATACACACGAACCTAAGAACTCCGTTTTGTGGCAGTACTTCTCTAGACGAACTCTTTCACAAGGAGGTCTAGTCCTTTTTTTTGTAAGTTGTAACATCGCACTGTCTACAGGCCCAATAATTTCACTTATGTGTTTGTCTCTGTTTATAATTATATTGTATAATATACAAATATTTTTTTAATAAATAAAGTAAACCTACAAATTAAATATGCAAGTAGGCACCTTAAAGTTTCCCATGCGGAACTGAATAATGAAATTAACAGCTATTACAGCATCCATTACTTCATTTAGGTAAACATCTCTTTTGCTTTGGGAAGCAAACATCGCAATGTTAGCTTGCCCTACTTTGTGCAATGCAAAGTTGGGTAATGACATCGATTGTTAAATGAAAAGAATTCGGCTTTCTTTTGTTTGATTTGTTTAACCTTTTCATTATATATGTGCGGTGTTTGGTCTAGTAGCATCTTCGTCGTGGTTTAGCGAAATTGCTGCAACATCTTGTGGTTTAATGATAGTCGTAATTATACTAAAGATGCGACGACGGAGTAAAACATCTGCTAAGTGTTTTCGACACATAAATAAAAAAACGTTTCAAGATTTAGATCCAAAAAATAGTTATATTTCCAACGTGTTGCAATCGCGAAAACCGAAGAACTTGATAATAAAGATTTTAAAATATCAACTACCATCGAAATAGGCCTCTATAACTCTACATTTTAAATGTCAAATTGAATACAAAACATAATTCTATCTGTAACATTTTCGATTGTCAAAGATAAAAGATATAAACGTAACGAAATTCAAAAGGTCAAAAGTAAAGTTCCAAACAATGGTTTAATATCGTAACGATCAGGACGTCCGGTCCTTCCCATGTTCCGTATCGTTAGAACGCGGACAATGGGTAATTATGAGATAGAGAACATGTAAGTGTTAAGCTCAATTTACATTGTTGCGGAACGCAATCGAATCGAGTTATTGTAACCATAGCATAGTGACCTTTTTCTACTCCTGTACAGATCTGTCAATTATAATTTTGCTAATTAAAATATCAAATATGACGCTACTCTAACGTTCTACTACCTCCAGATTGGTTAAAATGTAGCGGTACTTGTCCAATTACGGACACTTCTACTCGATCTCTTTGCTTTTTTGTTTTGTAACGTTTATTCAGCTATCGATTGAACTTGTTGTCGTGGATTGTTAACAAATAATCTTTTAATATTGGTTCTGTTTCATTATTTTCATTTACTAGTAGAAAATGTATTGTATGCAATAATTACATAATTAGGTGTTAAAATCTCGTACCTATTACTTTGTAACCTATTACTCGGATTTAAGAACCCTCTTATGCAACGATTGCATAAAATACTATCAGGTCTATTGTGTAAAGTGCAAACAGAGGGTTTCGTCGTGCAGGATAGAGGGTACTAGACTACGCGGAAAGCACCAATGCGATGGATCGATTAAATCAAGTTTGCTGTGGGCGGGGGAGTCCAGTAACAGGGAGAGATGGCGAGATGTCGTGTGGCGAGTCACATCCCCTAATAACATACTCGTAAAGACCACGACCGCTGTGTTAAAAAGAAGAAGAAGCAATTAATGTACAGACTAGACACGATACGGTAAATGCGGAAATTTCCGAAATTGAGCAAGGATTTTCCGGATGTTGCGCAATTGGCATACATTTCTTTATGCTATGGTTACAGAAATTAGCTCCAATTCCGTTCCGCAGCAATGTAAATTGAGCCTAAGACAGACACATGAGTGGCGAAGGATCCATATAACACGATCCTCATTGGCATACCTTTTTATTCTGCTATTCAGTTCTTGTAGAAAGATCTAATTTTCGAAGTCTTGTGGCGGCATATACCTATGACTTTAATATCTTTATTACTGCGCCTCGCTGCTAAACATAATTTTCTGAGACATTGTTCTGATTATATCATGGAGAGTATTCTAGAGGATATATCATGGAGATCATGGTACAGAATTGCACGATTTAATTCCGCCTACCCTTTTTCATCATCACGGATTAGACGTAGGTTTAGATTCCACCCTATGTTGTGGGTATTCCAAGAATTCGCACGTAACGTTACGCTTCCACATTTATAAGGTGAACGGCTAAGGAGTGTGATTCCTTGCCTCCAGATTTAATCCCTTAACGTTATAACTTGAGTCTTTTCAAGGTGAGAGTGAATAGGCATTATTTAGGTGTGCATAGTCCATCGTCGACCTCATCGTCACTTACCATCACTGTATTATCGAGGTTTTTCGTGAAATAACGCCACTATGTAGATTTATT
The DNA here is from genome assembly GCF_003589595.1 of Hyposmocoma kahamanoa. Classification (NCBI taxonomy): domain Eukaryota; kingdom Metazoa; phylum Arthropoda; class Insecta; order Lepidoptera; family Cosmopterigidae; genus Hyposmocoma; species Hyposmocoma kahamanoa. The sequence goes on from NW_020654466.1 coordinate 21,447,573, forward strand.
ATGATTATTAATCGAACACAGAAAAATTTCTTCGACCCGGTGGGACTTGGAGTTTCCTGTGTTCGATCTTTGTATTGTTAATAATAATAAAACTAGTGGAGTTATTTTACAAAAAATCTCAATAATTTATTTGATCGTTCGTCAGTTGAGGCATCTGTAAAGACACCGGAACGTTTTTCAAAAATCTTTCACTAGATATCACTAAAGATCTATAATATAAACACATATTTGGACAGCTCGGTAACTGCGCGTGTACACGCTAAGAAATTCGACGTGTCTGCTACAGAAAAGTTGAGAATGGTCTTGTACACGACAAGAATTTTGTTGGATCTAGCCACGAAAACATGTCGTGTCTGTTGCAGACGAGAAAATGATGCGTATGTCCACGATACGAACGCTTTCGGACAGACCGACTCATCCGAAGAACAAAGTCCGATGTGATTATATAGCGAAAAGAGAATAAGTAAGTTAAGAAAATAATTTCGTTATTCAAACTAAGGCATACGTAAAGGTGTTTTGAGAATTATACATATACCTTATTCTATTTCGGAAATATAAAATCGAGTAACGGTCGATCTGACATCCACAGCGAAGAAGAACGAACGAAATGTACTATGTCCTGAGAACAATTAGTCTTGCACATAGAACTTTGTTCTACGGATGAGTCGAGACGTGTGTAGGGTAAAATGTGTCAGCGCATTACGAGTCTTCCAGGTAGCTGTCGTTTTACCGACTGTTAGAATAAATAATGTTGTCGTATATGTTGACTCCTAAGCAACACCCGTCCACGGGCATAAACGTTCTTTTACTGACAATGCACCTCACCCCGCCCCATACAATGGCGGCAGGGTGCGTCATGTCGGGGGTAGACTAGATTTTTTCATATCTGGCGCCGAGGCAGTGTACACAGGTCGTGTGTAGAAACAACATGAATTCTTGCATAGACCATAGATCTTGATTTTTCTTAGCGTGGACACGCACCCTAACTTGATCTGTAGCTCAGTTGGTATGAGAAATGCTACGGTGCAGCATGGTCGTGGATGTTTGTATTAATAGTCATAACAAAAAGGTGGTTCATAATACCATCTTGTTAGTTATGTGCTACAATTATTAATAGAGTAAGTATTTTAACACTACCTTCTCCAATTAAAATTTCCAATAAAAAAAGCCTTTTTCTGCATTGACTTACAATTATATGGACGTCGGGTCCGCGCTAAAAAGTGTCCGAACTTATAGGGCGGTAAAATCGTATACAGAGCGTCATTCACGCTTTAGTCTTCGTTTGTTCGACTGACAGCGAAGCAAGCAAAATTAGACAGTACTGCGATGACATTACAATTTAAATTCAACGTTTTAGCTTTTTTCAAATTCCTTTACACGCCACTACGTTTAAATAGGTTTTTGTATTAGACCCGTCGTCCATTTATTTGTAAGTCGATGTTTTACTGGTATTAAAAGAAACTTCCATTATAATTATAATCTATCACGTAGCAAGTGCACGGCAACCCAGTCGGTCGGGGAAAGCCTTGGCGCACGCAATTTAGCAAATAGTCGCCTACGTGTCGAGGCGGCAGTTTTCGCGTTCCGACATTGAATATTATGTTTGTAATTTGCTACGAGTTATTAGGTATTATACAATACCATATAGTTCGCTTTCCCGTACGGGTAAACCCGGGGACATAAAATTATATACATATATCCTTGGGAAAAAAGCCACGAAGTTACGAAATATCGTTTTAGGAATGAGTTGTAGGGTCGTATTCTAGAACTCTACTCAATGCTCAAGTCAGGATTGCACTGGAAATACGACCGTAATGGCAGGGACTTGAGTATGATTTCGAGTGCTTTAAGCCATACTTAAATCCTGACTTGAGCATTGAGTAGAATTCTAAAATACGACTCTTAGAGTGAGTTAATTTTTTAGGCTATGGAAGAGGCGACACTCTAAAATACATATCTATACATCATCTAATTGCCTGGTCCAAACAAGGAAATTCCCTGTACTTTCAATGCCACACAAAAACGAAATTAGAAAAGTTCATTTCCCAAATTGGTCTTACCGAGAATCGAACCCAAGACCTCCTCATCCAGCGCCCATAATGTACAGTAGCACCTTGTTCTATGGTTTTAACTCTGCGATGATAGCCGTAACGTCACGATTAGGGGATTTCGCAAAAAATATTGTGATTCACGTACTCTTTTGCTTTTGAAGTTTTTATCACCAACTTTCGTTTATGCGTTGGTGTATTTTTTGTAATAACTTTGGTCTTTCTATCTGCTAAAGTCCCGCTGTTTACTTCCAATATGAAACTGTCAAAACAGTCACGAATTGTATCAAACAATGATCAGAAGAAAATAATAAAAATGCCAGTTATATTGGTGCTAAATTATGAGTTAGCTGAAGCGAGAAACTTGGTTATGAAACTGCTTTCTTGATCCCTAATTTGTACTTACTCCACGTTGACACGTGTTCATCGATCATGTACAATGCACCGCTAAGTTTTAACAGGCTACTAACAAAGTTGCTTTAAAATAAGTACGACAGTAAAGTACGTACATTACTTACCTTCAGTGGAAAGTTGTACATGTTTATTTCGAAGATAAACATCGTAACGACGCTTTGAGTTATGGTTAAAGCCTTTTATTAATTAACAAGGCAATTGTTGGTAAATAGATTGTGTAATAAAATTTATGAATGGATCAATATCGTAGACGTGCTTAGAACACTTAGAACTGATATCGGAGCACCAATGGTGATTCTAAACGTTAGGCAATAACAAAACTTCCAATTTTGAGAGCTTCAAAATGGAACAAAAGTACCGGCACGCTATGATGGCCGCTTTGACGTTTGTTCGCTCATCTAGTTTCGTATTAATTCATAACTACGTTGAAGGAACCAATTGCTGTACTTTGTTGTCAATTGTGACGTGCAGTAAAATTTTTGGATGTCTAATGTCGTTTTTCGAAATTCGAAATTTTTACCACATTTTAATTTTCGTTTTATTAAAATTTTTTAATCAGCTACCCCTTGTAATACTAGTTATAAATCTAAAAACTGTCGCTCAAAAAAAGACTCGCACTTGATTACATTTTTTTCGATAATGAATTGAGATTTGACCTTTATATTGTAGTCTGTCCAAACGGCCATCATAGCGTGCCGGTACTTTAAAGAAGACAACAGCTGAACATCTCTTAAATATGTATTACTTTATACAAATTTAAAAGCTGTTGTTTCTTGAATACTCTGTGAGTTTCTTGTGAAAGAGCTCGTCCAGGGAAGTACTGCCACCTTCCCAAATAATGTGAACATTACTATGTTCCGGTTTTGCTGGGTAAGGGTGCTGGTGAAATTACAGGCACATGGGACTTGTCAACTTATGTCTCAGGGTCACGCAGTGGTAGTGCCCCTCAGATTTTAGCGATTTAAAGCTCTGAGTGGCACTGGAACTGCTATGGAAAGGCGTGTCGCTTACCACCAGGCGCACAACTTGTTCGTCACTTAGTATCCCAAAAATAAATGTCCCCAAACCACATTGGACAAGGATGGCGTAGCACGGGCACGAGTATATAAAGCAGGGATTCTTAACCTATGGTCCATGCAATGAACGCCGTAAGGGGTCCGTGTAAAGAACGCCGGGAGTCCGTAGTGAGTCTACCTAATACAATGCATTAATGTAAAAATTGGTATACAATAAGTTGTGAAGAAATAATTACAGTGCGTGTGCTCGTTTTGAAATTTCGGCCCCTTTGACTTTAAAGTTTAATCGCAAACAATAAAAGCTGGTAAAAGCTAAACCTCGTTTTATTATTTTCTTGGAAGTGGTCCGTGGGCTCTTTGAAATATTTAGAGGAGTACATGATTGAAAAAAGGTTAAGAAACAAAGACCTAAAGGTTTTTGTACTCGTGGCCAACTTTAAGAATTATTAAAATAGAAAAAATAAAATATTTTTTTTTAAACATTGTAAAAATGATTTTGGTATACACCCATTAATAAATTTAATATTACTTATTACATTATATTACATTACACTACATTACATTACAATTAAATTGAATTTTATTAACGAATAATAGTCTAATTATAACTAATTTATTTATAATTTTTAAATGGCGTGTTCGCTTACGAAGTAGCACGTGTCGCATACTGAGCTTACAATAATATCATAAATCAAAACGTGTTGATAATGATTTAATGGAATGTAAATAAAAGTTTTACAAAAGTAAATAAATATCTCTACAGTAATCTATGCCATTTAAGTCCAAAAGTTAAGACCATCAGAACAATACGATCTTAGATTGCGATAGCCTCCTGCGTTCCCACAGAGTCGAGTCAGTCGTTAACAAGCGCCTGACAAGTTACAATGGTAAATCACTTATCTGTTTCTAATACGGTGCAGTTTAGAATGAGTTTAATGCTACATTCGAACGTTAGGCTTTGTGAAATTGTAATACAGGCCTTGTAAGTGTACCTCTTTGTTAGATACTGTTTCGTCGCGTGGTTCTTGATCATGATGACGTTCTTGAAATTCTTGTATATAAGAAAATTTATGGGTACCATTTTTATGACCTATGAAATTCTTCCTTGGCTTCTTGGGATTTAATTCCTTAGAAATTAGATATAATTATGGTCTTGTGTAGTCCGCAAACTAAGTGAAAAAATGGTCCAATATCGTTTTAAAAATCATAAGATAGAGCACAAAATTATCTTTTAAAAAAGTTAAAATTAGTTAAGGTGTCCGAGTTATCAGAACTTACCCTAACGACGCGTAGCTGAAATATCATTAAACGATCTCAATATACTATTATTGGGTAATTAGTTTTTGATTATAACTCAAAAAAATATTTTATCACTTAGCCCCGTTTTTGTTAACGGACGGGCGGTAGCTATTGCTGGTAGCATCGTGTGAGGAGATTCCGATTTCCCAAAATTGATGGCGCAACTAATGCACCTGTTCGTTCCCCCGCTAAATAAATTTAATCTATGATGTCGCGTTCATCATCTGCTGGCAATACCGGAGGGTGCGCACTGTGTCTCATAGTAAATCACCGCATGTCCGCGCTCTGTACTATCTTAATGCACTTCTCGAATTTACACCAGACTGCGATGTTTTTGCAAGTATATTTACTTTATTATCGGGGTGGCAGTGTGTAATGAATATTTGAGGTTTTGTGAGAGCTATGTTAATAAATAAATGATTTGGGCTACCTCTCCTTACAACAAGATATTTCTTTTTGTTGGCGTTGCAGAAATAATTATATAATAAACTTATTCACTCACGCAAAGGCAATACAATAATAGTAAAAAAGAATAATTTAGGAACCTTTGTGAGAGTCTAGTATTCGTACTGGGATCCCCTGTATGATGGATCACAAGGAACTCGCTTCTACAGTTGGACTTCATAAAAATAAAATAGATGAACACTGTGAGTTAAATATAGTAAATTAAAAAGCAAAACAAAATGGAGCGTGTGTATGGTTTTATTGTGTGTGGTATGTGCAGGTGACTGTTAGTGTAAAACAAGTAAATTAAGTTTTTTCTATTACTTAGTCCTCTTTATACTGAAAAGAACGTCTTTTAAAAGCAAAAACAAGAAGTTTAGGACATAAAATTCTACCTAGTTTGTAATAAGTTAAATGTAAGTAAACATTACGCAGTAGGGCTTCAAGGAAGCGATACAAAGGTTGTATAACAGTGTCTTGAAAGGCAGTGGCTCCTAGTGTCTTGTTATATGGCTAATGGGCTTCATTCTTGACCACTCGGTTGCCACATTTATGTCAACGTGTTTAAGGATGTAATAAAAGATTATTGGATAGCACTTTGTCGGTTTTTTAAAGCCCTTTAAGGTGAGTTACCGGTGGAGAATCTGGAAAAACTGTTTTGCTACATCAAACGGTTTAGATATTTACTATTAAAAAACTGTTTTTATGAGAAACATACGATATACCTAAGGATATTGTCTAAAGAATGTGATAGTGTATCGAGTTCTTAGGTTTTCGCGATTGTTATACATAGGAATGAAA
>NW_020654466.1:21488594-21535917 GCF_003589595.1 Hyposmocoma kahamanoa
ATATATGAGAAAAATTGTATTTGATATTTATTATTATTAATTATATACCTAATTAACTACTACTGTTTGATATTAATTATATATATTATTATATATACTTATCATACATTAAGTTCGCTTGTAAACATTTTATTGTCAAAAAGTTATTTATTTTTTTATTTCATATGGAAAGCTATATATTAGTTTCATTTCGTACATTTATTCTCTCAGCTTTGTGGAGATCTGTGTCCAGTAGTGAGACGTAAATCAGTTGATTTAACGCAGAACTAATTAATTGGCAATCTAAATAAAGGTAATAGCATAGCAATCTGCCCTAAGGCTGTTTCCACACTTCCGCTCTGTAACAAATTACCTGTCTCTCTATTGCTCAAACACTGTACGAAAATGTTATGATTTATTATTATAAATTGATGGTCCAATGCAGAGGTATTGTGTACACATCATTCTATATACAGGGTGCTAATAAATTAAATACATACTTTTAAAGCCTATTGCTTATCTCAATATGATCACTTTGAAGTTCGATAGTCATAATAATTGTGTACGAGCATTTAACACTAATTTAAGAAAACTAGAAAATCACTAAACAAGAACTTCTTCAACGTTGTCTTATGAAACCTTTTAACTACAACTGGGCTAGTACCTTGTTCCCCGACTAATAAACAACTTACCACTGGAATTAAGCCTTAACAACCACTAATATAAAAAATAACTTTAAGACTTAGAATAATACCGCATAGAAATCTAGTCCGCACACGCTCAGTGAGGTAAATTGAAGCGCGCCAAAAGGGCCTACACGAGTGGGCGGACCTTCAGTGCTCAAGGTCAACTTGCACCGCGAACAGATCAAGAATTTTAGCTAAAAATGACGAAATGTGCGGTAAATGAGTGTAAAAATACGTCAGACAAACGTAAAATAGATACTAACATCACATTCCACAAGGAAGTAACGCGTTTCAACTTGTATTTTTATATAAATATTCACTAAAACCGAAAATTAACCTACTAGTAAAACTAGCCTACATGAATTTGATTTTTGCCTCACTTGTGACAGTTCGTTTGATATGAAACTATCATTCTATGCGTTATTATTCGAAGCTTTAAGATTACTTTATACAACTTACAAAATTGTGATAAAAATTGGCTGCGGTGGAAAAGGTTCTAAAATGTCCCACTAGATGTCACTAGCGACGCAGATAACCTGACCCGTAGCTCAGTTGGTAAGAGCAATACTACGGTGTAGTATGGTCGTGGGTTCAAGTCCCATCGGGTCGATAAAAAAATGTATGCGTTCGATCTTTGAAATAATAATCATAATAAAAAGTAGTGGAGTTAATTCACATACAATATATAATATACAATACCTAATAAATTTAATTGTTTATTGATGTATTTACCCAAACCCATTTCAGTAACATCATTTTGGTTCATGATGGATTATTTATACAAATTACGTAAATATTATGCTTTTTCTGTTAGCAAATTGAACACGTGTATTGTGTTAATGCAGTTCGCATTATGATGAAAATGCTTCGACTTCAGTTTCAAAAAATCAAAATCAAAATTAAAATAGTCTTTTTTTTAATAGGTAAGCATTACACTTGATATCGTCACATTGGTTAAATTCTACCACTCATTCGTAAGACAGATTCCCCTGAGAAAAATGAGCAAGAAATTCTAGGGGTTGCTCTTTATAAATAATATTTACAATATTATTTTTTTTATTTGAAACATCAGAGATCGAGTCTACCTCCATGAGCTAAATGGGTTACTACCACGGATTTTTGTCATCCAAGTACGCAGAAGTTGTATAATAACATTTAGTATAAAGGTTTTGTTTCACTATAGTTTTAAACCTCGTGAATGGCAAATTTTGTAAATCAACCGGAATCTTGTTACAGAAGCGTATATATAACACTGCCCCTTAAATTAATTTGTGACTGTGAAGACGACTATCAACAACAGCTACTTTATATTTCTTCGTATTAATGTTATGTCTATCACTATTTTTCATAAAGAAATTACTATTTGTCTTAACATAAATTACATTTTCATAAATGTACTGTGACGCTAGTGTAAGAATGTTAATTTCCTTAACTCGTTTCGCGTGTCGATACAGTGAGTGTGATTTGTCGGAAAGAAGTGAGTGACAATGGTAACGCCACAAGTAATAGAGACGAAGGTAGTCGTTGACAGTGAAAGAGGGTAGACAGATATTTCTGTTCTTAAAGTTGTCATCTCCCGCTGGCCATGGAGTGTGTAAGGGCGGTAAGGGCGCGTGTCCACGCTAAGAAAAGACGCCGGGTCTGTGCAAGAATTCATGTCAACACGAAGTGTGTACATTGCCTCGGCACCGGACAAAAAAAAATCTTGTCTACCCTCGACACGACGCGTTTTGCCGCTATTGTATGACGAAAGTTTATGCGCGTGGACGGGTGCTGCTTAGGAGTCAACGTATACGACAACATTATTTATTCCCACAGTCGGTAAAACGACAGCTACCTGGAAGAATCGTAATGCGCTGACACATTTTACCCTACACACGTCTGTCCGAAAGCATTCGTATCGTGTACATAATCATTATTGTCTCGTCTGCAACAGACACGACATGTTTTCGTGGCTAGACCCGACAAAGTTCTTGTCGTGTACAAGAGCGTTCTCATCTTTTCTGTAGCAGCGAGTCGAATTTCTTCCGAAATATTGGGAAAACCAAAAGAATCATTCAAAGTAAATATATAGAAAATTTAAAACTAAGCCTTAAGTCATTCACTCAGGGTTTTTATATGCAATATCAAAAAGTAACTGTGTGGCCGCTTATAAATATGTATACACCATTAATCGTTCATCTTGGACCACACGTAAACTTTTGCAATGCGGCCTGCATACTGATGTCCCTACTAAAATAATCACCATTTAACTATTACAATTTAAACCGTACCCCAACGGCTTAAGAATTCATTTTTACATTGATGTAGTGTTGCAACGGTAAAGAACTTAAATCCTTGTATGAATGGCTTCTACAGCCTAAACACGGTTTTGTAATTAGAACGATGCCTTCGATGGTTTAAGCCACCGTTAAAATTGCATAGTTAATCTAGATACCTTAACGGATTGTCTTAATTACTACTTTGTATTGTCTGTACGTATTAATTTAAGAATAAAATCGTCTCAAAGGAACCACAAAAATCAATGTTTACAAACATTGACTTACAAATAAATGGACGACGGGTCTAATACAAAAACCACGAAAAAAAGTCCCAAGTCAACCTATTTAAACGTAGTGACATGTAAAGGAATAGGAAAAACCTAAAACGTTGAATTTAAATTGTAATGTCATCGCAGTACTGTCTAATTTTGCTTGCTTCGCTGTCAGTCGAACAAACGAAGACTAAAGCGTGAATGACGCTCTGTATACCATTTTAACGCCCTATAAGTTCGGACACTTTTTTAGCGCGGACCCTTTTTTAACCCAACCTTTCCCAAAAAAACACTTGTGATCCTCAAGCATGTCACTCATGAGCCTCGAAGCCAAATTACGTATGATAGAAAGCTGTATGGTGATGACGCAATCCATGGACGATACGACCGCGCCCTCGCCGCTTTCCTTTTGTAATTGACACCTCAGTTGGCGGGAAGGACGTTCGAACTTTGAACAATGATCGGTTTTATTTTTGGAATACGATAGGGCGGGACCAATAATAATTTGAAATTATTCATGCGTCCGGTGGTGAGTGAAGAGAGTTGTTACGTTCAATAGTACTTATTATTACGTAATTCCCATCGTTTTACATTAAACTCAAGTTCACTGTAATTCCCACTATTACTCAGTTTCCTATGTTTAAGATGGATGAAAATCTATTTCTTTTTATTTTTGTTTCAGGTATGTTTCGTGGTCATCTTAAGTTCAAAAACGAAACCGAAGAGTACGTATGTCTATGTCCGTGTACCTATCCAACAATTGTTGTAACAACATGTGCACGTTGATGTAGACGTAAAGGTACCAATACCCAACTATCTCCGCCCGTTCACATTCTTGTAATTTTTCTTGTTTAACCGTTCCTTTCCATTAGCGATTAAGTAACTTAAAGGTAGAATAGAATGTAGTTGGTGTTAATTTCTTGCAGAATTTAACACACTTAAGACGTAAACGCGGTAAAACACTGTTTCTTCTTTCAGTAAGCAGATTAAAAAATATGTCTCCAATTATTTTTGCAGGAAGTTTGAAAAAAGAACTTACATTTAGATTCCATAACTATCCCTACCATAGCATCATGCATACCATTGCATCCAACGATGAATGCAACAGTGCCGTAGCAAAAGTAGACTTTACTAACTATATATTGACAAATTTTAGGGATAAATATCAAAATTACAAACTAAAGAATTGCGTGCAAATCGGAACACTAATTGTTTATGGTTGCGTTATAGTATCGTCATTGTGGGAAATCGCGAATATTCGATAAGCCACTGACGGAATCAGGAGGTTGAATTACGTTTTATGTATTAAGTTGGTATTGTTTTATTTCGTATTGTTTGGTTGGTAATGTTTTTTTATAGTAGATACAATTGCGAATTTCCATAAGTCCACTTATCAACAGTCAAAGTAGTATCATTAGAAAAAAAAATTGCTTACACTAAAGTTCACGTCCTCTATTGTAAAAAATCTTCATCAGTGAAACAATAACAAAAAATTTACTTAACTCAGGAATAAAGTTTAAATATAAATTATATTTCTAAACGTTTTAGTTCGAAAATCTTTTTCATAGCGATATATTTAAAATATTAAACATTATATCCAAATGATCAATGATTTCAAAATCACCACAGTAAACAAAACCTCAACATTTAAGTAGGTAGAAATATTTAATATCTAAGCGGTTATTAAACGTATCGCGAATGAATCACATCAACCGAGTTTATTCCCAGCGTGCGAATGTTTTGAAACCTGCTGTTGCAACTGGCTATTTGCATCGCTCTATTGTCTATGATGCTAAGTCGTTCCCATTTTGAAATTTTGAAAAAATTGCTTCTAATTTTAAGTTCTTTAAACGTTTTGGTTTCTGTTACGTTTTATTTGTATTTTTAACTTAGAGTATGGAAATAAGGTTCCTGGTATAACCATCTTCTGTACATCTGTCGATTTGTATATTTACAGCTCTTTCGCTCAATCGTTTACTGTCATGAAAGAGAAAAAACGGAAATATGTATTAAAGAACCCGAACGGGCTATCGTTGGTTAGGTCTTTTGAACGTTTTGACATATCTACTGTGAATTTTTGAATAATTTAAGTATTATTATAAATATAAATTTAAAACAAATTAGGGATGCGCCTTTTAGTCAGTACTTTTAATTAAAATTCTAAAAGACTTAGTAAAAGACACTGTAGTGACGTTTTCTTATTTAGCGTCTTAAATATTTGGATGCAATAAAGTATATTTCCTTAATTCAGACATGGCATCGTAAATGATTTTCGCTAATAATAAATAAATTTTGCATATTAAAGATGAGACGACCATGACCGTTTTCGAATGCGTTTCAAATGTAGAATCGTGATTGGTTTGACCTTGATACCGTTTTGAATATGAGTTATGATAATAATTTTTTTTTGTCATAATTTAGAATATAATTAAGTATAATTATATGGTGTCACACACCATTAAGTCTCACACAATCACACAGATTTTAGTTCTCGTGAATATCTGAGTAATTTAATCATATTTCATTACGTCTGTAGTATTAAAGATGTGATATATAATCCAAAACGCTTGTATTAAATTACATATTTAGAGTTCAAAATTGCATAGATTATCTTTAATTTTACAGATAGCGAAAAAACAAAATTTTAATTGAGGTTTCTAATAGTGGCAGTATGGGCAATTTCTCGCAGCTATATGGGCAATTTCCTTGGCCCGCTTCACTACGGTTGTAGTGCAATGAAAGTGAGAGTGGACGGAACCGGCCGGCGTGTTGGCGCAAAATATGTACCTAGAGGCATGATGACGTGTTTAAGAAAATATGCCCATACATGCAGCTTTTGTGTTATCGAACAACACGAGAAATAATATTATAAATTTTGAATTTACTTCAACATTTATTATTACTTTTCATTCATTTCTTTTTGCTACGGAAAATTAGGAACGGAATATCACTTCGCACCTTTTTAAAGATGGCTGCTCGGTTGGTATGCGCGCGAATATATATATTCCCTGTTTTCGGCTTCGGCTACAAGTAATCTTATATATAATTTTAAATTTTTGGTATTCTCCTGACCGTTTTCGGCCACGGTAAGTGCTTCAGCTCCGCTGTTGGTGGCGCTCGTGCGCTCTCACGTTTAAATTAAAAATTCAATAATAATAAATTGTAAAAAAAAGAATTGTAATTTTATATGTCAATAAATAGGCTATAAACGAAACTTAGCTTAAGGAGTTCAACAATTGAATATTTGGAACTTTATTGAATCGCATATTTATTAATAAGGAACATTAATTAATGGCCACGGCAACTAATGGATTTTTTATTATAATTTAGTATAAAATATGTGATTTATTGACTCTTAACATATGAATGTTAATTAATGCATTTTTTAAACAAATGATGATAAATAAAATAGATTCTTCTACAAAACCTTGGGAATATCTTCCGTTATTAAAAAAATACGCTAATTAAAAAGGCCTAAGAACATTAGGCATCCTCAGTGAAAAGTGAACTAATTTAAAAAGAAAAATTTGTGGAAAACTGAAAAAATTAAAATAAAAAAATTACATATGAATTCAGGACTTGGGTTTGCGCGATTGCTGACTGTCAGCTGTGACCACAGAACCCAAAAAGAGTCGGAAGCGTTGGTTTATTTGAATAATTTAATTTACAATTACTCAGCAGATAGAACTAGTAAATCGTCCTCTTGATATAATAAAGCCATGTGGCTTTATTATAGTGACCATACGTCATCAGTGCTCGTATCAGATGAAAGCCTTAACTTTATAACTCTCCTACTTAAGCACAAAAAGAAGAAAACAGTTGTTAAGTTTTCGCGATTGTTACATAGGAAATGAAACTATTTTTTCGGACCTAAATTGCGTACATTTGTTTCATTTATTTCATTTTCATTTTGATTTAGATTAGAAAAAATAGTAACATTCCCGAAATGTTTAAAAATATATTATTTTTACATAAAGTTATTATGTTTTTTTTTCAAATAACGAGATTTTTCCTCCGTGACGTCACTGCGTAGCAATTTTGCATTCAAAACCACTACACGAATATGTTGTTGGTTTTACCCAATGTCAGTTCTTTAACCTTTCGCTTGGGTATGATTCAGAACAAAATGTATTCATTACAAAATGAATATCTTGAAAAACAATGTGCTTTCATCAATTTTGTTATGCTACTTTTTGTATATTTGTATATTTGTATGAAATCTCTTGTACATAAATTCGGTTTGGAACCGACTTTAATGAAAGGAGAAGGTTATACGTTCGTTGTATGCATGTTTTATATGTTTACAGATTTCTCCGTCAATTTTAGACCGTTTTTGAAAATTCATTTTTTGTTTGAAAGGGTGCACTCTCGTGATGGTCTCATTGTTACCAAGTCTGAATCTAATGAGGGAATCCCATGAAAATCAAAGGAAATCCTTAAAATTTATAGGCATGCCCGTGTATTCACCAAATTCTCCATCAATTGTGCATTGATTTTGAAAATTCTTCTTTTGTTTGAAAGGATATACTCTCGAGGTGGTCCCTAATTCTGTTCCGGGTTCGTTTCGGCTATCACAAATTACTAATTATTTTCCGCAATTAAAAGTAAACTTTATTCTTGACACAGTACATGTAATCAACAAATCACAGTCACCATGGCAACAAGAAAAGATGAAAAATGTAGAAAAGAGTCTGTAACAGTCTCATTGTCACCAAGAAGTCAGAATCCGATACGTCCCCTTATCAGTCCCTGTATCCGGTCATCAGTCCCCTCGTCTCATCACATGGAAATTGGAAAAAGTCGACAAGCAAACTTTTGAGGTCTATTTTTTTTAAAGTTAGAAAATTATCGTATGTACTTAAAAATTACAACATTCAGAAGGAGCTTTTTGTTCCAAATTATTTAATTCAATACAAGGTGTCAAGTCCTTTTGCGTTGAGTGTAGTTTTTAATTAATATTATTTCTTTAATGGCGGCCACTTTTTTTATAAATCGTTTTAATATTACCACATCGTGAAGTTCCAAAGCTATGATTAACACCTGTCAAATGTCATATGAACAAGACTAATTTGCGTGAACAGGAATTCAATGAGCAAGGTAGTCAAATTAGTAAGGCCAATCAACACATGAGCTATTATCATATTACAAGGTAAACAAATGTACAGTCGTCCACAATGAAATCGTACCATTGATTTATTAAACTTGATGTATTGGACTGTTTCTGTGGCCGAAGGGTTACCATACTGTACTGCCACGCGGAGGTCCGATTCCCGAGCCGAGAGAAATATTTGTATGGCCTACATATATTTCTCTCGTGAGTTTGGGTGTAATTTATGGTTGTTTATGAGTGTGTCCATGGCATCCACGATACAGGGTTTCCCTAGTGAAAATCATAAAAGTAATACGAACAAAATAAATTATATACATAAGTATATGTGAATTTTTATTAATCTCCTATTTAACCCATATATGCCCAGAACTTTTTATAACACCGATTTTTGTAAATTTCACACATGTCGTTTATTGATAACCGCAGATGAGGGTTGTGGTAGTAATTTGCGGTTTTCAGTTTTGAAAGTAGATTTTTTTCAGTGGGTCGAAAACGACCCCTTGGGCACATAAGGTCGTACACCAGTATGGAGAGAGAATCGACGAAATAAAACAATATTATAAGCTAGTCATTTTTATTTCTAGTTTAGATAAGAAAAATAGTAACTTTGAGTAATTAAAATGGGCTAGTAAGGTACATAAGACGTAATATCATTTATGAATGGAACGGATCGAAGCATTTATCATGCAAATTAACGTCACATTTGCGGCACATTTTCACTGTTTTGTTTTTACACAGTGCACATCTTCTTCTCACCTGACCGGTGACGATAATATGCTGAGCTGCATGTTTTCTTACAGAAACAGGTACAGTTGTCCTTACTGGCTTCTGTGGTCCAGGCTGAGTTTTGCCACTCCCATATTTCTGGAGTAGATCCCTTGCAATAGATCGGCGAAATTCCAGCGTGTCTACGTTCGCCCCCAGTGATCTGGCGAGCAAAGAAGAATTGTTGACGGTGACGTCAACTAGCCACATCAAAATGGGAATATACCATTTCTTTCCTCTAATGGCAATCCTGTAAACTCCGATATTAGCATCTAATCTATCTACTCCACCCATATATCGATTGTACTGGTGTACAACATTTGGTTGATCAATATGAATTTTCTGTTTGGCAGCAACTGAATATCGGCGGGCTTTTTGAACAGGGTGTACGCCAAATTCATTTGACAACAGTGTAACAACGCTGTTGTCATTCCAACGTATGGCGCAAATATTATCGTTAGTGTCCAGCCTGTAATCGTAAAATCCTCTGGCCTGCTTTTTACAAGACTTTACCTCCATTAGTGGACATTTGTCCACTCTATTTTGACGAACTGTTCCAGTAATTTTGACATTGCTACTTTTTAAAGCACTTAATAATCCAGGTGATGTAAAAAAATTGTCACAATACACAGAAAACTGTGTGTCTGGAAATTCGCTCTTTACTTTATTCGTCAATTTAGTGACAACATGTTGCCCTAGGCCAGTATCTCGCGGTTCTGATCGTCCCACGTATAAGTCTACTTGCAAACAGTACCCAAGGCGAGTCGCTGCAACCCATGCTTTGAATCCAAAACGGATAGGTTTTCCATGAATATGCTGTTTACAGCCATGACGTCCATAGTAGGGTATCATTGATTCATCAATGCTGAAGTTTTTTTCAATGGGAGCGTATACGAGAAACTTTTCATTCATGATGTTGAACAATGGCCTAATTTTTGCCATTTTATCCGCTGTGCATAGGTTCCTATTATCAGCAACATGAAAATATCTAAATATTTCCTCAAATCGATTACGTCGCATTGATTTGGCCACCAAAACATTGTGGGTATCTTCGTTTGACTCCCAATACATACGCCGTCTCGGCAAAGGCGCGTAACCACTGAGAATTAAAATTCCAATGAAGCAGTACATCTCATCCCCTGAAAGACGAAAAAAAGTAGTATTGTGCTTTTCAACGGCGTACATTACCGTGTGCCTTACTATATACCTTATGACGTCTTCGTTAAAAAATAATTCGAAGAACTCAATCGGTTCACTTTCTTTGGTGAGTGTGAGCACAACATGGGGAGGCGGAGGTGACCACTCATTTCCTTGAAGACGCAAATCTCGTTTTATCCATTTTCGTGGCCTGATGTTGCTCCGTTTTCCACGACGAGGGTTAGCGACGGTCACCGATGCCGTAGAAATGGGTTCGAAGATTTGAGCAGTACTAGTAGGGTTGACTAAAACTTCATTGTCGGTGGTGTCATCACCATTAGTTTCTTCGCGTTGTAGTACTACCATTTCAGCTGGAGCAAGTAACTGATGTCGGTTCAAACGATTTATATTGTCACAGTCCTCCTCACCTGAATCGCCGTCCGATATGCTACCTCCACAAAGCGGATCAAGGTATACGTCGATACCTCGGACATCTTCCTCGTCGTTAAACGACTCCAGGGCGTCAATTATTTCGTTTGTAGAGAGCACGTGTCGAGACCTAAAAAACAAAAACATATGAACATAAAACATGGGATGTGCCCACGGGGTCGTTACCGACCCACAAAAATATTTCAACTGATTACAACTAAAAAAAACTATTTTTAAAACAAAAATTGTTACTATATCTCTTAAACATCTAATTTAGTTTATTATAAAACTTATTTCGACAGTAAAAAACGTAAATCACACAAAATACTTACATTGATTTGCACTCGGTCGCAAACTTTTTCCAGAAATGAACGTGTACGAAGTTGCACTAGCACTGGTCATTAAAAATTATTTTAAAGTAGAAATGATACTGCGCCGTCCTTCAAAATAGTTCTTTTATCTATCGAAAGATGGCACTGTAATAAAAATTTATACAATATTTCGCGGTCAGGGTGCGTTAGAATTATTCAAGTACTTTTGGGTCGTTATCGACCCCCTGGGCATATATAGGTTAAGCACAACAAATTATCGGAGAAGTAAAAAAACATTATTTAATATTAAAAATAATATTTGACATGTTAGGACAAACGCTAAAAGAAAATTTTATTGTTTTTCCAGGCACATTAATAGTAGTTTGTTGAACTTCTGATGATGTGGTTGAAAGCGTGGGTTGAATTACTGTATTTTCGTTATCGTTCTTCTCACTAGAACTCATTTTGGCTACGAAAATATAAAAAAAAAACGAAGAAACAAAAGAATACCAAAGCAGTAGTTTTACCACCATTTTCATTTTTTTTAATAAAAAGCGGTACAGGTAGATATTTTTAAGTCTCGCAACTACGAACATTTGACAGTTGGCTGTATGAGTTTTCCCTTTGCCTGTTGTTTTAGATTTAAAAGTTTAGAGTAGACAGTAATGGATTTTCATCATATTTTCCTTAGAATAATAACGCATAGAATGATAGTTTCATATCAAACGAACTGTCACAAGTGAGGCAAAAATCAAATTCATGTAGGCTAGTTTTAGTAGTACGTTAATTTTCGGTTTTAGTGAATATTTATATAAAAATACAAGTTGAAACGCATTACTTCCTCGTGGAATGTGATTAGTTTCTATTTTATGTTTGTCTGACGTATTTTTACACTCATTTACCGCACATTTCGTCATTTTTAGCTAAAATTCTGGAGCTGTTCGCGGTGCAAGTTGACCTTGAGCACTGAAGGCCCGCCCGCTCGTGTAGGCCCTTTGGGAGCGCTTCAATTTGCCTCACTTAGCGTGTGCGGACTAGGTTTCTATGCGTTATTATTCTAAGATAGTTTCATACTCACTTTGCAAGCCAAAGCTGGGAAGAAGTCGCATGGCCCGTAAATGACAAACTTTCCGTTTTTTGAAAATAATTCTAACGTTTCTGAGAATATTTGAGAAAACTAAATTTATATTGAAAAAAAAAACCATAACAGTCACCTGCATAAGTACCTAAACAATGTTTGTTTAGGTAACTTAGGTAGGCTGAGGCTAATTCGTAATGACTTGTCAGGTAACAGGAGCCTTAAACCAAGGCCATTTGACCGCCTTGCCAGCGTCAGTGCCGGTGGACACGATCCGGTCGCAGTATTTTATAATTAGATCACCTGCTCCACGATTCGTCACGATTACATTACATCAATATATTATTACTAATTTGAATATGATACAAAGTAAAAAGCCATTTTCGTGTAATCCTAACAGATACAAAGTTTAATTTTAATTTAAGTTTAATTAGGCGTACAAATTCAATCATTAATTCGTTGTACGTAGATTATAAAGGCATTACAAGAATGCATTTTGAAACACTGTTATACATATACTCTATACTTAGGCAGTATAACAAGTTTAAAAAAAAGAATAAAAAAACACGAATAAAGTCGTACCATTAGGGTAATAATGTCACATCTGCAAAATGACAACTTTTCAAGAAAGAGGTTTAAGAAGAAGAAACATTTATTTGCCAGAATACAGTATTTCTACAGATCTTGAGTAAAATAGATATAAATAGACGCAGGTGTGCAAATGTTAATGGTATTTCACATTAGTCTCTACAATTACAAATCAATTTGCATTTCGAATTGATATCAATTGGTATTTGTAACTTCTAAATATTCTTTATACTTTAAAAGCAATGTTTAAAGGTTCTACGTACAAAATTAGTCGATAACTTTTTATGCCTAAATGGGAAAATTGTAAAATTTCACATAATATATAAGTGATAAAAGCACTTTTGATGTAAGGGCACATGAAGTCTACAATGTTGTAAAAAGCGGCGTCATTGAGATAACTAAATAATGACTTCTTAAATTCTATACAATTCTTGAAACTTCTAATTTGATTTGTGAATCCGAGCTGTGATTACTAGCTCTCCTATAGTTTTACCGCAAGATTACTTAACTAGTACGGCGTCTGTTGTACACTCAGTCACATATCAAGCATTATGTCAACGACATAAGTTGCAATTTTTAATCAAGAATTCCGACAGTTTGCACAAATCTACACAGCTTATTGGGCCAAAGGGTCAACCACACTCTATATTGTTTTTATTTTACGATACCAAGTGGCAGGATGAACAAGCCTGGTGGATAGCGCCACCCTGTCCACAACAATTGCAGTGCCACTCAGAGCTTTAACACGCAAAGATTTGAGATGCAATGCCACTGCGCACTGAGACGTAAGTTGAAAAGTCCCATGTGCCTGTAATTTCACCAGCACCCCTTCAAAACCGGAACGCAGTAATTGCTCACATTACTGCGTGGCGGCAAAATAGGCAAGGTGGCAGTACTTCCCTGGGCGAACTTTTTCACAAGAAGCTCTACTGCTACGGTCTTACTTATTTGTTAATAGTCCTTTTTTGCTTCTACATTGTGAGAAAGAAATTAAATGAAACTAGGTGAAATTTGCGTGCTTTATAGTATATAATTCTTTTGCAAATAAATGCTAATCTTTGTCAAACAACTATCCACCATGCGCAATGTGATGTTTCGCCATGCATGGCTACCGGGCACGCAATAACCGAGATGCTCGTCAGTTATTACGGTATCCGCACACGGACGTGAGTTCAATTGACCTAGTTCAGAGATATTATAGACGTATAAGTACCAATTAATCGTAATAAATTTTGAAGTTATTATAATTATCAATAATAAAATGGCGTCATTCGATAAGTCGCTTTCTTGGTGTACGAGTAATAAAGCGTCATCCGCAAAATGACAACTTTTCAACAGTGAGATAACTTTTTATGCTTTATTTATTTTGGAATCTAAGGGCGTGAGTATATAAAAAATATTTATACGAGGTTCAAAACTATAGTGAAACAAAAAGTTACTAAAGTTACATACAGCTTCTGCGTACTTGGATGACAAAAGTTCGTGGTAGTGATCTGTTTGACTCTTGCAGGTAGTCTCGATCTATAAGATGTTTGAAATAAATATTGTAATGATAAATAAAGAAAAATTACAGAGAACAACCCCTAGAACTTCTTGCTCATTCTTTTTAGGGGAACCTGCCTTGGAATGAGGAGTAGAGTTTAACCAATATGACGATTTCAAATGTAATTTTCTTACCAAAGAAATAAAGATGACTCGTGTGTTGTTGGTGATGATGTTAAAATTGTAATTATACGTTGTATTTAGCAATTCGCTATTACGCTACTTTTCATTAGCATAATAGCAAATTTACACAATCACGTTCGCCTCCCAACGAAACGTTCGTGTAACACGAGCCGCTGCTTAAGTTTTACGCCAATGTGTAATAATCGCCTTGTGCACCTGTTTGATGTAAACGAGAGGGCAAATTTGAGTTCTAAGTTCGTTGTAGTATCTCGTCGTTCGCGTCCGATAATCGCTCCCGAAACAAGAGCCAATAGCTTAAACACAAAGTCAAATAATCTTTATGACATAGGTAAGCAAATTATGCTTGAAAGCGAACTGTTATACGGGGCTTAGTAAAAGTCTTTTAAAAAAATAACTCAATTTCCCGAAAATTGTATAATTCGGGAAGAACTGGTGATCTAAGTACAATAAAATTAAAAATAGTATAAGAAATGGAAATGGAATTGGTACGTGTTTAAACGTCTGGAGTTTGAATGGAGCAGAACTGCTTTGTATGGAGTTTTAGTGATGTTTAAAGAAGAATATTGACTAGGAGAAGCGGCAGGGCTGATTCTAGTAGTTTAGGGAGTAGGGTTGGGATAGAACGGTACGATAGCAAACACAAAAGTTAAGGGTAGCCGGATTGGTGGTAACGAAAATACCGTTTACTATTTAGTTACGGATATCAAGTAACGTGACGAACAAGTTATACGTCTGGTGGTAAGCGCCATTGGTAGGCACCAACAACAGTTGCAGTGTCACTCAGAGGTTTAAATCGCAAAGGTCCGAGGAGCATTGCCACTACGCCCATCACGCGCCTGAGACATAAGTTGACAAGTCACATATGCCTGTCATTTCACCAGCACCTTTACACTTTACGCCGTGTAACCAACACGGCGACTTATAACAGCGATGCAAACGCGCAATTTTATCAATACAGTCGCTTATTAACCACAAGTTCACGAAATCGCGCGTTTGTACCGATGCAGTCACGCGTTTAAAAGCAGTTGGTATAAATAGATAAGATGGCAGTACCTTCCTAGACGAATTCTTTCATAAGGAGCTCTACTGCTACTTAATATTTCTATCTAGAAACTAATATTTCTTGTCTTGATAACAGCCGATAGATTTTTATTATAATGAAATTACAAGTACTGTACAGGGACTTGCAGTGTTTGGGTTTGACACTATAGGTTTGCAGTGCCATTCAAAGCTTTACGTCGCAAAGACTTTAGCCACCGCGCTCGCCTATAGTTTCACCAGCACCCTAAAGACCGGAACTCAATATTGCTCACGTGCTTGCCGGCAGAAATTGGTATTGCGGCGGTACGAATCTGGGCGAACTTTTTCACAACAAGGTGTGTTGCTTCTAAATACAAACTCGCATCATTACTCCCGCAATATGTACACACTATATATATGCACATCACACTGTAAGCTGTCGTAGATAGTTGTGTCTGTCATCATAGATACGACGTGAGCTCTCTTGACCCAGTATCGATTGCGATCGTGTTACAGAGCCTATGTTAATCATTCTTTGTTTAAACTAACTCTTTGCTTGCGTAATATCATTATAAACGATGCATATAGATATACTTTTACCAACAGCAGAGCTCCTTGTGATAGAGATCGTCCAGGGAAGTCCTGCCACCTTACCTATTTCTGCCGCCAAGCAGTAATATTAGCATTACTGCCTTCCAGTTTAGAAGGGTAAGGGTGCTGGTGAAATTACAGGCACATGGGACCTTTCAACTTATGTCTCAGGGTGACGGGTGCAGTGGCAGTGCCCCTCAGATCTTTGCGATTTAAAGTCTGAGTGGCACTGCAACTGTTATGAACAGGCGTGTAGTTTACCATCAGGTGCACGAGTTGTTCGTCCCGTCACTTAATATTATATAAAAAAAATATATATGTATATTGTATTGTACAGAGTGGGACAATATCATTTTCTTTTTAAATTTGAGCAACTTCTGCTGTCGCGATGTTTTTTAAATATATTACAATGATCGTTATAAGAAACTGAGTCTATCAACGTTAAAAAAAATTACAATTGTATTAGTTTTATACGAAAAACATTTGATTATATTTTACCAACTTCTGCTTTCCCGATTATTTTCCACCCATACAATGAAATGATCTTTATACGAAACTGAGTCGATCAGTACTTAAAAAAAATTTGGCCTATTTTATTCATTTTTGTCGACAACACACTTGACCAATAAATTGACAACGTCAAAATTGATTTCACAAAAAAAGACAGTGATTCTTATGACAGTTTCCTTATAACTTCTATGGTGATTTCCCATTGACTTACAAATAAATGGACGACGGGTCTAATACAAAAACCACGAAAAAAATGTCCCAAGTCAACCTATTCGAAATTTAAATTGTAATGTCATCGCAGTATCGCGCTGTCAGTAGAACAAATGAAGACTAAAGCGGAGTTTGACGCTCTGTATACGATTTTAGCGCCTTACAAGTGCGGACACTTTTTAGCGCGGACCCGACGTCCATATTCAATGTGATTTCCCCATACTGTTCCATTAAAAAAAAACACTTTGTATACCTTAGAGGATGGTTACTCATGAAATGAGAATTATTATTATTATTATATCGCACCCCTCATGGAAGAATGGTAAAAGCGAAGTTACGTCAAAAATGTTTATTACTCCTTTAGATATAGAAAAATATAACCCACATCCTCTCCAATTCTTGTAACTCTATCGACCAATATTGTAGATAGAGTTACAAGAATCAGAGAGGAGAGTTCAGTCTCTGAGGCACTGTAGTTCCCTAACGGATGGATGGATCTCAAAGGTTTTTTTATATGTTCTATTTGCCATTGAATAATGAGTTTTCTGAAGTGGTAGTAGTTTTTCATCAAGTAATTTTGTAGAATGGAGCCGTGGTAGCCTATTGGTTTAACTTATCGCCTTTTAAGCAGAGACCTTCGAATCGTGACTTCTTTAGTAGGTCACTGGATTGCATATTGAAGGAAATGTTGAGTAGGCATAAGATTCTTTATATTTTAATTGAATTATTAATTCACTTCTATCTGCACCGTGAACGAATAAATACAATTTCTAAAATTGTTGCTGTTTCACTATACGTCGCTAACCAGATGACATCCCAACTGGCTGATGTACGACTTCCTCGGAATTTATGAGCTAACTTTAATTTGAAATTTACCATAAGCTTTTCGGTGAAGAAAAACACCGTGTTGAAACCATGAATACTGCACGTCGAAGAATGTTCACAACCAGCGGAAAACGCGTGAAGTCCTCAACCTTTACGGGGCCAGCGAAGCGGACTATATAACTGCCTCCGTGGCCGAACGGTTACCATGCCGGACTGCCACGCAGAGGCCCCAGGTTCGATTCCCGGGCCGGGAGAAATATTTGTATGGCCTACATTTATTTCTCTCGTGAGTTTGGGTGTAATTTGTGGTTGTCTATGTGTGTGTCCATGGCACCCGCAACACAGGGTTTCCCTAGTGCGGGGCTATTTTGAGTGTGTGCGTATGGCCTAAAACTGTGGGGTGGTGATGATGAGCTATTCTCTAGTCAAAACTCACGCATACTACTAGAAAAACATTAAAGGTCAGTGCTCAGTTTCCTTTAAAAAAATAACAATTCTAACACGTAAAAAGGTCAAATTCAAATGTCGAAATCAATTCACACTCTCGTTTAAAAACGTGATGGGTGCGCGTGCGCTGCGATATCTATGCGGCGCGGATAGGTCAAGTTTGTCTCTGTGTCGAAACTGAGAATTAGATTTGCATGCTGGAAGGGTGCTCCGATGGCGTGACATGGTGATATTAACATGTTTCGAAGGCTGTTCTAGTTGCATTATGCAAGTACCATGGATAAGTGACAATTGTATTGCAATTCTTTAAACGAGGAATGAATGAATTTCTAGCAATTAATATAATTAAACTGTACATTTCCGAAAGGGATCTCTCGATCGATATTCATGGAATTTGAAATTAGCATAAAAAATGCAACTCTATAGGCTACGACAAAAGTTAATGGCTACGACTGAATTTATGAAATTTCAAATCTATACCTGTCACCTAAGGTATTTACTATTGAGATCAGTACATCTTGTCTATGGGAAAAGTATTCAATTGAAAATTTTTGCGCGCGTAAATGTGCTGAATTCAGAAATGAACTAAGAAAAAAACAACAATTTCGTGCGTAAATATTTCGTTCAAGCTTTCAAAAAAGAAAAATAAGACAGGCCACTCCATTCCGGTAGACTTACCATTTCGTCTAGTCTATAACTACATAATTATTCTCTACTCTATTTTTCTCTCTTCTCTCTTCTCTATTCCAATTCGTATAATTTTTAGGTAGAATACACAGTTTGAAAAAACTGATTACACTTAGGATCGTCAAGCTAACCAATATTTATATCAGAATACGACGGCTTCCGCATTATTGAAGCTATGAAGGTCGTAAGATCAAATCCAGATTGTTTTTTGCACCATTTAATAACACGTATTAAGTTCCACTTAATTTGCTTTGGTCGAATAAATAAAACCATAAAGTTTTTGTAACAACAAAAATCTTTTTAAGCCAAATTCTCATTTGAGAAAAGATTTGATATTAGAAAAAACATTTTAATATTCTATTCTATTTCCTTAATGGTGGCCACACTGGCATTCTAAAAAAATAACCAAACAAAATTTAATGGCTTCTGCAACCAGTTTGTATATCAGCCATTATTATAAATAAAAATGCAAGGAGTTTTATTATTAATATTAATTGTTCAAAACTTACGTAAGTTACATAATGTGAATGTAAATAAAATGGTGAACTGAATCGGGTAATAATAACAACTGCATTCTAAATGGGTATTCACAGTCTGGTGGTTCTGAAAATTGTCACAAAGAAATACAATTCAATCGGAAACTAAGTTTCAAATAACGTTACGCGTTTCTATTGGCAGGGGGTTCTTTTTTAAATATCTATTGCCAATCTAAAATATAAAGTGAGTTTTAAGTTTTGAATAAAGTTTCTTCGATATTCAGTAACGGAAAGAACAAGTCGTGGCTTCGTGGTAAACGATATGACTACCCAAAACAGTTCTACCCTTACAAACAAGCAATTAGCAACAGTTAGAGCTCTGAAAGTACTCTTAGAAGTACTGCCGCCTTACTTATTTCTGCCACCAAGCAGTAATGTTAGCATTACTGTCACTGGGACTTGTCAACTTATGTCTCAGGATGATGGGCGCAGTGGCAGCGCCCCTTAGATCTTTGCGATTTAAAGGCGCATGATTTGTTCGTCTCTTCACCTGATATTATAAAAGAAAAACAAGCACATTGAAATATCAAAAACGGCATTTTGCTTACTTAGTGCAATAAATATTAAAGAATTATATCCTGTCCATAATAGATGCAGTTCTCCTCAGAGCTTCAAATCGCAAAGATCTGAGGGGCACTGCCATTGCATTCGTCACCGTGTAACGTAAGGTGACAAGTTTCATATGCTTGTAATTTCAGCAGCACCCTTACCTTAAAAAACCGTAACTGTTTGGCGGTAGAAATAGGTAAGGTGGTACTTCCCTGGACGATTTTTTTCACAAGGCAGTAGCAGTAGATGCTCTTAAAAACCTATTTCTACCTAGAAACTATTTATTTGTTTTGCCTTGATAACAGCCGATAGTTTCTATTATAATGAAATTATACAGGGACTTGTGTTTAGGTTTGACACGATAGAGTTGCAGTGCCTTTCAAAGTTTTAAATCGTAAAGATTTGAAGAGAACTGCTACTGCGCTCGTCATCCTTAGACATTAAGTTGATAAGTGTAATGTCCCTCTTGTTTCACCTCTAGACTCTTCAACCCTTCAAAATCGGAACACAGTAATGCCAACATTACTGCTTGGCGGTAGAAATAGATATGCTAGGAAATGAAACTATCTGTAACAATCGCGAAAACCTAAGAACTCGATGAGCTCTACTGCTATTAAATAATCATACTTAATCACACACAGTCACACACATGCCTGGAATAGCAATAGGATTACCTAACCTGATTTCATTATATTTCGCTTGTTTTTTCTTTATTTTCTTTATTTTTTATGAAATTTATTGACTGATTTTATTACTAATATCAAAGAAAGTATATATGTTCGTATTTATTTATCATCATGACGCATCGTTTACAATTTCCCGTAAATTATACAGGATGTTTTTAAAACACTTCCAAACCTCGCAGGACTACTCGTATATGACTAATAGAATAAATAACAACTTTTATCATAAAACAATATCTGTTTAGCTCAATCTCTTATTTTACTACTGAATAACGGTTACAAATGTATGTATAAGGTTCATCTTTGGTCTTCGTAAATATGATCGAATCTAAGACTATCGCAGTCAGCTCAAGCTTCCCATTCGTCTCCGCAGGAATTTGCATATCGCTCTCTTCTCTACAACATTCTACATAATCCTTTGTCTCACAGGTGTCTGAAAGATCGTTTCAGCTTTCTCAGGTCCCAGGATGAGCCTTGTCGCTCTCTCGTTAGGTCCCAGTTATCTTTTCCATCATTCAATTCATTCAGTTAATTTTTCCGGTTTTTATTCTAACTCCTTTACTGTTTATGCGATCAGACTTTGGAACGCATTTCCCGTTACTGTACATGATAGTAAATCCTTAGCTATCTTTAAACTGAGAATCAAGGAGCACTATTTAGCCTCTCTTCCATCCATTTTATAGATATTATAATTAGAAATATGTATTTATGTAAGTATTTATATAGTTTGTATTAATTTAAAATTATTGTTTTTTTTATTATTTTATTACATAATTTAATTTTGTTTTCTTGTGCACTAAATAATTAAATAAATAAATAAATTCACCAAAAATTAACTTTTAAGTTTTTATTGCACTATCTGACACTTTTCAGATTTGTATTTGGTAGAATAAGTTCAAACGGGCATGCGGCCTCTGCAACGAATCCCATCCCCGTCTTGCACAGAGTTACTACCGTTTAGAGCGATCTATTTAAATCTTTATATTTTTGTATGAAAGTAGAATTATTAAATGTCATGGAACAAAACTTGTTGTTTATGATGTTAGTAAATAGTCTTACGACGTTGTTAGTATTTTTAAAATAACCTGTATAATAGTTGCAAATTTACAAGAAACCAAATACATTTTCCAATACATAGAATACTTCTGCTTTACTGGTTTTTAGTAGAAAACTCTTTCGTAAGAAGCTCTACTTCTACGAATCATTGAGTCATTGAACTTTATAATTATGACTCTAAGACGTAATAAAATGTAACATTTAGAACATGTGCCAATTAAATAATTTCGATTTGTGAATTTCAAGTTAAACGTCGAACGTTAGTGGGTGATTTTCCAAATGTCTGTAATTAAAATATAATTTAGAACCAATTGCATTAAAATATTTGCACTGCGGTTTCTTTAATGGCTTGTTGCCTCGTTAATGACTTCAGACACTTATGAAGTGTTGCCAAATGCTTGTATAAATAATACGTTTTAATGGTAATTACTACTTAACCATACGTACTGTACGAGTTTAACCAGTATGGTTACCATACTGGACTGTCACGCAGACTTCCCGGGTTCGATTCCCGGACCGGGAGAAATATTTGTATGGCCTACATTTTAATATTTTTAGTTGGTAGTACAGCTGCCGCCAAGCAGTAATGTCAGTAGTACTGTGTTCCGGTTATGAAGGGTAAGGGTACTGGTTAATATAATAAAGTTACAGGCCCATGGGACTTGTCAATTTACGTCTCAGGGTGACGGTCACAGTGGCAGTGTTCCTCAGATCTTTGCGATTTAAAGCTCTGAGTGGCACAGCGACTGTTGCAGATAGACGTGTAGCTTACCATCAGGTGCACGACTTGCTCGGCCCGTCACTAATATTATAAAAAAAAAATCTCTCGTGAGTTTAAGTGTAATTTGTGGTTACACGGAATACACTTTGAATTAAATTTCTGTCGAATTTAGAACCATGTCGTCTTTCTACACATCTTTATTTAACACATCTTTATTTAGTATGACTTTTCAATCAAAATATTTTTAATGTAGGTAGTTTTTAAACTTAGGAAATGATAATCTTAATATATGCTCCGGAATCTTATTGTAAAAACGTATACAGTTCCCTATAAAAGAGTCCATTCCTTGGTTAAAAGAAATTGTGGTACCATGAGTTTGGACTTAGCTCTAAGGTTTACGCAAATTTGATAAACCCGCATAAACCGTACGGTAAACAATAATTGTGTCAAAATCCGTCACATTTTGTATCGTCTTACAACGATTCACATACATGAATCTACATACAAACAAAGGATGTTGGGTCGCGAATGAGATTAGAAACACGCGTAACTGGAGCGCTAAGCTGCGCAAGACATCCGCGCAATGCCACACAGTGCGCAAGCGGCTGTGTAATTACCACAGTTTTACTGCTACATTGGGTTTAAGACGTCACTATTGCATTTTACTTTATTATAATAATAAGCACCTTTTATAAATATATCAGGTGTACACAAGCTCAAATTTAGGATTCTTAGGTTTTAGAACTTCCTACATCGAGTATATAACCAGAATTAAAGACGAAACAAGGACCATCCATCCCTGGCCACTCATCAGGTTAATGGGCCTTATATCACTTTTAAATATCAACTCTCGTTTGCGCTGAAATCACAAATTAGAAAACTGCAATAGTCCAACGCCGACAACTGACCTGTGTGTACGTCTCCGTATATTCCAAAAATATTCTGTATTTATTGTAATAAAGATGAGTGGGGGCTGTTCCATTCGGTGGTGTGGGAAAAACAGCAAAACGTCTAGTGACAAAACAAGCGGAATCACATTTCGTCCATTATGGCAAAGCTCAAGTTAAACTAGTCGTTTTGAAGTGAAACAATTTACGACACCCGTCAATTGTTTTGAATTCGGTCTGGCCAATCGGTGCGCAGTTGTCACAGTAATGATTTGGCAGAATAGTTTTCAAACAAATTAAATGACATATCGTCTCTATTTCTGGTTATTTACTCGATGGCTTCCTACAACAAACCGTTTTGAAAGAAAAAATTATATACGCGTTCTAATATCCGAAAAATAGTTTTTCTACTCCTGTATTTTAATCTGTCAATATTATAATTTCATAAACCGTATCACAAAGACGTTCGTTTAGTGCTGAATCAAAATTCTATTTTTCTATGATACTCGCCACTGAACTGAAAAATTTAATAGATATGTAATTAATTTCAAAAAAAGAACGTTGTAGTGTTGCTAATTAAAATGTCAAATATGACTCTACTCAAACGCTCTACTGCGTCCATTGACCTAAAAGTCTTGCAACCAGGCCAAAACCTCCATAAAAAAAATTGTATAAAATGTAAGCTGTGCTCGACCAATTCTATTTTATCTCTTGGGTTTTTATTTTGTAAATATAAAGTATAAACAAATCTCGTACCTATTACTTAGGCCACTCGGCCGGTACTCGACTTTAAGAACCCTCATTATGCAATGATTGCATAAAACACCATTAATTTCCTAAATTTAAAAATCTTACATTTTGTATAATAAAGCCACACGTATTTATTGTTAAAAATGCTTTTATCACATGCAAGCCGTAAAAATATTACGAAGTACGAACCAGTTGAAAAAAATTATGTAACTAGTATGTGTTACACTTTGTTGAGTGTTTTTATTTTTCTTTTTTTTAAATCGGTTCACAAATGCCGTGAGTAATCGTGTAATATACACACAAAAAAAAAAACAGTCGAATTGAGAAATTCCTTCTATTTTGAAGTCGGTTACAAAGTACTTTTGACTATGACTGGTTTTATCACATCGGGTATGAAGTGACTCATCTATATTATTGTGATATGAAAACAATGTACACAACTATTTTATTTACAAACGTATTTACACAACCTTCCCACATGTATGATAAATGTCAATGGTGTGCACGAAAGGCGTCTCCCCGCACGATGTACCATTCCTTTCCTGTATGCCTGGTCTACGCCGATTGGCGTAAGGTACTCCTTGCTTCCGTCCTTTCACGACGATTGCAAGCATTATTGTGTATGCCATTTATACGATAAAAAGAAGAGCTCCTTGTGAATGAGTACTTCCAGAGAAGTACTGCCACCTTAAGTGTTTCTGCCGCCAAGCAGAAATGTGATCATTACTGCGTTCCAGTTTTGAAGGGTAAGGGTGCTGGTGAAATTACAGGCACATGGGACTTGTCAACATATGTCTGTGTGTCAGGCGCACGACTTGTTCGTCTCGTCATAAAAAAAAAATATTGGGTTGAAGCGAAGCTGTTAAGGCTATTAATTTTATTTCAAAAAGACTCCTGCTTTATACTTTTCTGTTTTTGATAAATATACGTTCACCATTTTTCCTACAACACATAATACCGTCATGAAGCAAAGTTTGTTAAATGATTTCAACAGCAAGGCAGGTGCTTTACGTATTTCCCCTGAAAACATAATTTTTCATTACTTCAATTATTAGTTTGATGGCTTCTTAACGACCCGAGACGGTGTCGTCTGAATATTTCACACCCATTACTTCATAACATTTCGCACACACGTGCATTGTGCAAAGAATAACGACCTGCGCTAGTGCATACCTTTGAATAGCTGGGAAGTCCAAAAGATAGACAACAGTGTGATACAGTTTAATAAATCACGGCTTTACTGCAATCCTGACTTGACACGCACCAAATCAGTTTAGGTAAATAAACTTCAAGGAAGTGGTTAATATATCTCTCTGAAATTCCGGAATTGTCACGTCAAGTCTCCAAATATGACTTTTTTTTGTTCGAAACAAAAGTACCCGATAAGATGTCGTGTATGGAGTACTGCTGCCACCGATAGGATGGCTCTGCTACATACCAACCACCTTGGATGCAAATGACAAGCGTATCAAGAGGCTTCTAGGTGACTCAGAATTAGTAGGGGCGAAGCGGCAAAGCCTTGAACACCGTCGTAAAGTTGCCTGCTTATCGGTATTCTACAGAATACATAACGGATGTGCGAGAGAATTGCGCGAATTAATTCCGCCTTCCCCTTTCCATCATCGGTGGACCAGACGTAGGCTGGGGTTCCACCCCTATGTTGTGGATATTACAAGAATCCGCACGAAGCGCTTTGCTTCCACATTGATATGGCGTTCCACATTTATATTTGTATGGAGGTGAAATTCCCTGCCTGTCTTCTTGTCTTCTTCCCTGAACGTTACAACTTAGACCTTTTCAAGGCGAGAGTGAATAGGCATTATTTAGCTCTGCATGCTCCATCGTCGTCACTTTCCATCAGGTGAGATGGAGGTCAAATGCACACTTACATTTGAATAAAAAGAAAATCACTTAAAATCCTGAAAACAGACTAAAATAAAGGCCTAAAACAAATTATTTAATGATAATATTGTTTCGTTGACTGTTTCGTTGATTGCATTCAAAGTTAGATATTAGGTCTTCTTTAGTTGTCAAATTGGGCCTCATAAATTCTGACGACTATAATGTGTGATTGAGTAACTTTAACTATCGGCAATGAGCCAAAGCACCATTGGATTGCCGGAACAAACGAAAATTGCGATTTGATTCGCCCCTATGTTCTGTTAGATGCGTGGGAATCACAAATGCCACTTACTAGTGATAATAAAGTAATAATAATACGTTTATTAGGCATAATAAGAACAAAAACAAAGCTATATTTCCAGAACTACAGTAGAGTGGGCAGGGCACATAGCTCGTAGAACTGACGGCGGTTGGGGCAGAAAGGTTCACGAATGGAGACCACGAACCGGAAAGCGTTCAGTGGGACGGCCCCCTACTAGATGGACGGATGACCTGGAAGGGCGGCGGCTAACCGATAGATGCACGCCGCGTCCGATCGGCTGGTCTGGAAATTTTTGTGGGAGGCCTATGTTCAGCAATGGACGTCTTCCTGCTGATATGATGATGACGATGACTAGAAATTAGAGTAGCGTTGATAAATTGCAGATTGTCAACATAAAACAAATTAGTTACTAGAATAGCTATTTGGGACTCGTCGCGACATGTGCACCAATACAAATTTAAAAGTTTTGCAGTCTTCTTGAATTAATTGTCCATGGTCATTGTAATAGACATTTCTAATCGAAAATATATAGTGCTCATTTTAAGATAGTTACAATCGAAGTAACAATAATTATCTCCAACATTTTTAAGATTCATGAACATTGTTCAGCACTGTGAATTGGAAAGAGAGTTTTTGTGCAATTCATTCTGTCCTAGATTATATGAATTATCGTCTAACATCTTTCCGCTCTAATCAGGTTTTCGTATCTCTCTGAGAGATGATTTATTGTTTTTAATTAAACATTACATAATGTTTAATACCTTTACGAGAGAACTCACTGTATTCTAGCGAAGTGTCGTTGTAGTATAACAAGCTGTTATTAGCAGTCATAACCGTTGACATCATACCTAAATGGTCGCTGTGAAACTCGGTCTCTGAACACTCGAAATTCAAGGCTTTCATATAATACTAGAACGTTTTGACGTCTAGTATTTTAAAAAACTTTCAAATAAGTATACTATTATATTGTATTTCTTTTTATAATATGAAGTGACGGTACTAACAAGTCGTGCGCCTGGCGATAAGCGACACGCCTGTCCATGACAGTTGCAATGCCACTCTAAGAGGCTTTAAAGATTTGAAAAGGGGCACTGCCTCAGTCCCATGTGCCTGTGATTTCCCCAGCGTCCTTACCCTGACCAGAACGCCGTAATGTTCGCATTACTGTTTAGCGGCAGAAATAGGTAAGTTGGCAGTACTTCCCTAGACGAATTCTTCGACAAGGATCTCTAGTTCTACTAAAAAGTGCATATAATTCGTATTATTTTTATGACATTCATGTAATAAAAGTGCTTTTAGGCGTATGACCTCGTGTGGTTTTATTATGTCAACCGTACGCTTTTGTAACATACAAACCACTAACACTGTGTAATTAGCTCCAATATAACCAGTTCGACGCCATGGCCTCTTACATATCAATCACAAATTTTTCCCAATTCATTGAGCAATAACACCACTCGAAGATATTTTATTTCCAAATAACCAATCACTCTAGTTTTCACTGTGTTTTAAATATCTTACATAAGATTTTAATACTTGATGTGAAATATCAAAATATATCGATCGCCCAGTTATTTTAGACATATTAATAGTTTTGCATTGACTTACAAATAAATGGACGACGGGTCTAATACAAAAACCACGAAAAAAATGTCCCAAGTCAACCTATTTAAACGTAGTGACATGTAAAGGAATATGAAAAAGCTAAAACGTTGAATTGAAATTGTAATGTCATCGAAGTACTGTCTAATTTTGCTTGCTTCGCTGTCAGTCGAACAAACGAAGACTAAAGCGTGAATGACGCTCTGTATACGATTTCAACGCCCTATAAGTTCGGACACTTTTTAGCGCGGACCCGACGTCCATATAATTGTAAGTCAATGTAGTTTTGCCTTAAATTATTACATTTTTCTATCCTTCACATCTTCCAAGTTCCACAGAACGTCAAATAAACGTTGCATAACTTTTTTATCATTCAATTTGGTAAAATA
The DNA here is from genome assembly GCF_003589595.1 of Hyposmocoma kahamanoa. Lineage (NCBI taxonomy): Eukaryota > Metazoa > Arthropoda > Insecta > Lepidoptera > Cosmopterigidae > Hyposmocoma > Hyposmocoma kahamanoa. The sequence continues at coordinate 21,516,524 of NW_020654466.1, forward strand.
ACATGTTTATTTTGAATGGAAAAACTGCTTATAAACTGTCGGTGTTACAACGTTGTGCATTTTTAAATAAGCGTGCTTATAAAATAAATTTTCATTTAAACGCTTTTTAGTTTGGAGCTTACAAAATCGTTTAGAAAAACGTTTAAGTCCATAAACTTAAAAGCTAGCAACATTGTATTGACAGCGAAAGGCGAGATTACGTTTTCAGATAAGTAATTTATTGTGTTTGTGAAACTAGAGTTTTATTTTTCATTATAATATAATTATTTTTATTTTTATTTATACTACATTGACTAATTAATTTGTTTCGAAAACTTAGATGGTGGGATTTGACCATTGACTTACAAATGATTTGACACTTTAGGCACGTTGTGAAAAATGTAATTGTTGAGTATTGAATGAGCAACTTACAACTTAAGATTATAAGCGTACATAAGTGCTTTTGCTAATTAAAACAACTTTTTAAGTGCTTTTAAACGTCCACCTCTATGTCTATACATTCTAGCCTTGAATAGCCCCAAATTGTAGGTTTCAGAAAATACATATGATCATAAATAATGTGCCCGTGTTGTACACGGAGGACACGAAATAGGCTTGTGTAGGTTCAAGGACTAAGAATTGTTGGGAATGAATTCCTGACACTGACTGAAAGGAATTAATTCCTTGTGCACGATCTTAATAGTTCACCTGTCTTTTTAGTTCTTTTATTCATTTAATTCACAGACGCGAGGCGAGACGGTGCAAACGAGACAATAAGAAGATTATCATTGCTTTTAGTACAAGTTCGAGTGAGATGCACGATTGAACCTTACCAGCCCATTTAAGTCTCAAATTATAAACATAAGTATACATTAAACTTGTTTCATATTTACTTTTATTTTCTTAATCAAATTTAACACACTTACACACCTTGTGTAGGTAGCTATATTACGTTATACATAATATATAAAATAACAAACTGCAATACAACAAATTCCTAACGTAAAATTAAATAAAATTACTAAGAAAACAATTGTAAATATGAGAAATTTATTCGAAAAATACAAAAATATGGCAGAGAGAAATTATGAAACATTCCTATTTAAATCAATAAATCGTTCATCCGGATCATTTCATTCCTGTGTCCTTAAAAGACCGAAACGGTTTCTGTTCCTTCCCAATTTCCAGATCCCACTGAATTAAGAAACTAAAGGAACTAAAAGACCTGCAGGAACTAAAACACCGAATTAGTTGTTCGAATGAACTAAATGGCATCGCTCCCTCTAAAGACCGAGCAGGCACAAATCTATCACGAAATATACGATGATATTTCAATAGTTCAGAACTTAATAAGGCCTTCCGTAAAGACTATAATTATTGGTGGAAATCCCGTTATTAGTAACTCCGATTTCCTGGTCGTAGAGAAATTGAAAGGAAATATGTGTGTAACGGACAAGTGGTCTCCACACCCGACGTACTGGCATATAGGCACGTGAGGAACTTGTACTGTACTTGATTGACTAGGCGTAGCTATTAAACTATCAATATACGTTGTCACTATGTAACTCGAAAGTTAGACAACATCACACAAATTGCTCTGATTCCAAAGTAAGTAACTAAAGCATTTGTGTTATGGAATTCGGAAACAACGACAGTACCACAAACACCCAGAACCGAGACAATATAGAAGAGTTAGTTTTGTTTTCTACATTGCCAGCTGGAGATCGAATCCGTGACCTTTTAGCGTGCAAGCCACTCGGTATAAATTCCGAGAAAGTCATAGATGCGAGACAGGATTGGAACCCACGGCCTTGGTTTGAGAGGCGATAGGTTTAGTACAACAGCGCTCCTCGTGAAGCCAAGCAGTAATGTCAGCATTGTGTTCCGGTTTTGAAGGGTAAGGGTGCTGTTGAAATTACAGGCATATGGGACTTATTGACTTATGTCTCAGGGTTACGAGCGCAGTGGTCGTGCCATTAAGATCTTTGCGATTTAAAGCTCTGAATGGCACTGCAACTGTTATGGACAGTCACGTCACGTCAGTTGGTATTATAAAAAAACGCTTTATGTGACTCTATTGCCCTTTGTATTACATAATATCGTTTATACAGCAAAAGCATTTGAAATATAGTAAGGAAGTCAAAGGAAAACCGGTATACTGTCAAGGGAGTGTTACGTACAAGAAGTGTTACGTTTCAAACTAGACAGATGCGTTTGGTCATCGCTATGTTGACTATACTCGATTGGCATCGATCGTTATGTGCTTATTACTTATTAGTAGTTACTTGCATTCAACTTTTTAAAATTTTATATAAATGGAGTTCTTAGGCTTTCGCGACTGTTACACATAGGAAAATAAACTTTTTTTTTAACTCCTGTACTTAATCTGTCAGGATTCCAAAAGCATATCACAAAACTTCCCCGCACTTTTTAGTTTTTTTTTTAAATTTATTAAGGCTTTGGCAAAGCCATCAGCCTAAACATGAAGTTTAATTATGTTTCTGCAAATATGGCCGCCACAAAGAGGATAGGCAATTTGAAGCGGCGTGCTTGGATTGCTGATTGATAACTGCCTCCGTGGCCGAACGGTTACCATGCCGGACTGCCAAGCAGAGGTCCCAGGTTCGATTCCCGGGCCGAGAGAAATAGTTGTATGGCCTACAATTATTTCTCTCGTGAGTTTGGGTGTAATTTGTGGTTGTCTATGTGTGTGTCCATGGCACCCGCGACACAGGGTTTCCCTAGTGCGGGGCTATGTTGAGTGTGTGCGTTATTTATTTACTTATTTATTGACTCGGGATTCCTTAAAACGGGCCGATGCGGGTATTTTGGTTCGAGATTCGTATAATTCCGCGTTTTAATCTTCGATTAAGGCACAATAGCACTATCCTATTCCACTTTAAACTAGATTTCACAAAATAATTTAAAGTCAAAATAAAAACGACACTTTTCCCTCCAAAAGGTCCAGAGCGAATCGCACTTTTTAGTTCTGAATCAAAATTCTATTGTCTATGGTACTCGCCACCATACTTCGTTAAAGTTGTGTACACTGAACTGTAATAATTAAAATATCAATTATGACGCTGCTCAAATGCTATATTATTATGACTATCTCTTTGGTTTTTTTGTTTTGTATCGTTTTTTTGAATTTCATCTAAATATATGAAGAAGCTGTATGGTGGAACCTTTGCGTACCCTGATAATTGGGTTAAAACTTATTTATAAAAAAAATTGCGTTTGTTGTCATGAATTGTTAACAAAATGTTCATTAAATATAGGTTCTATTTCGTAATTTTATTTACTCGTAGAAAAAGTACCTATTATATGCAATCATTACATAATTAGGTCTTAAAATCTCGTACTTACCCCTCGTTATGCAACAATTGTATAAAATATTTCTCCCGGCCCGGGAATCGAAGCTGGGACCTCTGCGTGGCAGTCCAGTATGGTAACCGTTCGGCCACGGAGGAAGTTATATAAAATAATTTCAAAATTTGTAATAATGAAACACGTTTATTACATGATTAATTTACCACAACCATATTTTTTTTTTTATTTATTACACAGATTGATGTCAATCCATACATCTAACTAAACTTTTCAATTATAATGTCGTATAATTTAATGTCCAAAACACTGACCTCTTCTTTATTTTCCGTTTCTGTACTTGACGAAATCTTTAATAAGATGAGATTTTTGTTTAAATTATGAATACAATCTAGATGATTCGATTCACCTTAATTTTGAACTGATCCGCTTTGAAATGAATCGTTTAAAAAAATCGCTAGATCATATTCAATTGAATCGATCTTTATAAAAATTAAAACGTAATGTACATCCCTGACTATAATTAAAATCTTAACTATTCAATTTAGGAATCTAAATTGAATAGCTTCGTAATTGACTCGATTTAATAAAGGTCATGAATAAATAAATAAAAATAAAAAGGCATTTATTTCTCCACAAAACACATAAAATTGTAATAACAAGATCAGCCCAATACGAAATAAGAGTATGCAATGTGGACAAAATGGTTAAGGACTCAGCATTATAAGTTTTTTAAATTTATCATTATAAATTATAAGCATGGTAAGTCCCCAGGTGAAATTGACCAAGCATTCATCTGTTTTACATTTAAAAAAATGCAATTTTAACATAACAGAAGAAAGTGTAATTTCGAGTACCAAAGTGTGATCTCATCATCACTTTTACTATATTCATGAATCATCAAAATAATTCACCTATAAATCATGTAACGGCAATTACAGCGCTATTTATTCATAGCCATTCGTTTCTTATTGTTGTTTCTATAATAATCTATAAAGACTCCCAAAAGCATGAGATAGTATGACGAATTATAATCAAAATAATTCGTATAATTTTGACACGGTTTCGGAGGCCCAATTACTGTTGCATAAGGTTTAAAGCATTCTAAAGTCAACCTGGAGTATCATTATTTTATTATTAGCGGAAGTTGTAAACGTTGGGAATAAACGTGTCATTCTAGTGTCATCTTTTTACACAAGGGAAATTTTTATACTACCGAGTGGATATGATGGCGATTATAAATTTAGAACGGTCATTCTCGGACTGATGTTCACTAACTTTCCGTGGCTATATTATTTGAGTATTCGATTTGTTTATCGTGCAATATAATTAATAAATTGGCCAAGGTGTACCTCGTAAAAGTGCACCAATATATGCTCCAAGCATTATAGATTTTGCAGGCCGTTGATCACTCGTTTACATTTTCCACATTGAGGTATTCTTGTATTTGATTCTTTGCTTTTTTTTTATTTATTGGGGTCAACAAACAGTTACACATTACAAATCGTACATTGCTACAACAAATTTAATTAAAATTTAAAAAAATTAATTTAAAAAAACTGCCTCCGTGGCCGAACGGTTACCATACCGGACTGCCACGCAGAGGTCCCCGGGTTCGACTCCCGGGCCGGGAGAAATATTTGTATGGCCTACATTTATTTCTCTCGTGAGTTTGGGTGTAATTTGTGGTTGTCAATGTGTGTGTCCATGGCACCCGCGACACAGGGTTTCCCTAGTGCGGGGCTATGTTGAGTGTGTGCGTGTGTGTGTGCGTTAAATAGTGACCTAATGAGTAACCAACACCAACCACAGATTACTTAAAGAGTTTTCCGATTTTAGTAAAGACTACTGCGCTTCTAATTTTAGTAACTACAGTCACTACTACAAATAATGCCAACACTAAATCAGGAGCACATATAGTATAATTATGGAGGTATGCACATACAGGTGCCCCTCTAATAGACACATCAATCGATGAGAGCATTTACGACAACATACATACTTTTTTTATATATATTTTGTAGAGAATTCGTCCAACACAATGCATCCACTGGAGAAAACATCCCGTACATGTACACACAACACCAATATAACTAATTGTGCTAAATAATATCCACTAACTAATTGTGATATATGTTCTATATATATCGTGTTTCTTTTAAAATAAGTAGAATTTGATCTTTGAAGTAAAAGTGCTTATAAGTAATTGCCCACTGGTTAAGGAATTTTATTTCTTAACTAATTTTTTAATTTATTGTTAATCAACTTTTTGAAACTTTTTACTTTGGAGCCTACCCGCGTTTTTTCCACCATACCGGGAAGTGTGCGTTCTATTTCTATCAGTGAGTCTAAACTGTAACGTCATCTATATAACATCAATATAATATGAGTATGTGTACGTATATATATGCATATTTATAAATATAATGTGTTGTTTAATAATTTGTATATGTCTATGTTATTATTCACATCTAGCACCCCCGCTTTTATTCATGTTTACTTTCTTTCCATTCTAAAGTTGTCTAGAAGCAAGAAGAAAGCTGTAAGCGACAAGACCGCCAATTGTTACCCTGCTAATGTGTTTCATTTTTGTCCTGTAATCTTTCTATGTATCTATTATTTAATATTCAAGTATTGTATCGTGAAATATTATTTAATAATTACAATAGTCCAAGAATGACCGAGAAACGTTTGGAGGACACTCATGCCCAGCAGTATGCTTGAAATCTCCAGAAATGTGCGCTTAGGGCAATTTACACCTGTACCCCAGTGTATTTTTGAGAAATAAATTTAAAGAGATCAACATACATACACTAGTGTCATAGTAAATTTATGAAAATGTAATTTATGTTAAGAAGAATAGTAATGTTTTTATGAAAAATAGTAACAAACAACATTAATAAGATGAATAAAAGTAAACGAGCTGTTCTTGACAATCGTCGAGAGGATACAAATGACCCGGAATCTTATATATTCCAAATTTGCCCTTACGAGATTTGAAACTATAGTGAAACAAAAACTTTATTCTAAAAGTTATTTATACAACTTCTGCGCACTTGGAGGACAGAAATCCGTGATAGTGTCCCCTTTTAGCTCTTGCAGGTATTCTCGATGTAAAATGTCTGAAATGACTTTTGTAAAAGATATACGTATTCAAATATATATTTACAAAGAGCAACCCCTAGAGTTTCTTGCTCATTCTTTTCAGGGGAATCTGCCTTACGAATGAGCGGTAGAGTTTAATCAATATGACGATTTCAAGTTTAAGTTGCTAAAAAAATTAAGATGGTTTGAGTGGGACATTATTTTTTTTTATGATATCAAGTGACGGGACGAATAAGTCATGCGTCTGGTGGTAAGCGTCACGCCTGTCCAAAGTGACACTCAAAGTTTTAAATTACAAATATCTGAGGGGCACTGTCACTGCGCCCGCCGCCCTGAGGCATAAGTTTACAAGTCTCATGTCGCTGTAATTTCACTAGCACCTTACCCTTCAAAACCGGAACGCAATAACACTCGTATTACTGCTTAGTGGCAGAAATAGGTAAGTGGCAGTACTTCTCAGGACGAACTTTTTCACAAGGAGTTCTACTGCAACGAAACTTTACTGTGTTATTATCATTGACTTACAATTATATGGACGTCGGGTCCACGCTAAAAAGTGTCCGAACTTATAGGGCGTTAAAATCGTATACAGAGCGTCATTCACGCTTTAGTCTTCGTTTGTTCGACTGACAGCGAAGCATGCAAAATTAGACAGTACTGCGATGACATTAGAATTTAAATTCAACGTTTTAGCTTTTTCATATTCCTTTACATGTCACTACGTTTAAATAGGTTGACTTGGGACATTTTTTTCGTGGTTTTTGTATTAGACCCGTCGTCCATTTATTTGTAAGTCAATGGTTATTATTATAATTATTATTTACTTTCCTAAGTTTTTATAGAATTTCCTACATTTGCAAGGAATCTGCAGTCATCATTTTTCCTGTAACATATAATATTGCCATGAAGCAACGTTTGTTATATGATTTCAACAGCAAGACAGGTGCGTTGGCGTATGAGGAAATGTCATCTGCGTATGCGCAATGGAAAATTATAGGCATTAGGACGTTTGAATATTATATCGGTATAGAGGACTAAGTGTGAAGTACCACACTCTGGCGTACTATAGGCGTCGTTTGCGTTGAACTTCTTTAAGTAAACAATTAGTTTTAAGTTTTACAGTTAAGTTATCGTAAAGTGAAAGTAAAAATTAGGTCGATTTTAACATCTAAGTTAGTAATATTTAGTCACTGACCTGTAAGTAGATTCTGAAGTAGATAGGTAGATTCTGACACGAATAAGTAGATATGAAGTAAATTGGAAAAAAAAAAAGAAAAATAAAAATAATTTATTTCGGGCGGCATTTGAAAATAAATTAGATTGAAATTGAAATTAATACCTATAGTTTAGATCAAAATAATGTAATCAGAATTACAAAGTCAATAAAAGTTATAAAAATAAAAACAAAATTGAAATAATATTAAATAAAAGCCAAAATTCTAATTAAAATTATAAGTACATAGTTTATTGATGTCTAAATCCTCCTTAACGGCAGCATAGCGGGCATGCTTATCACAACAATGCCGAAAATAAGGGCAATCTAACCCGCCAGCTATCATAGCCAGGACAATATTGGGGCTGACCCATACTTTTAAAATGTCCCATGGCTGATACGATTTTAGGTCCGAAAAGTATAGTAAAAAGAAACATTCGGAGAAACCAAATGTGGATTTATTTAAAATTAAAAATAACTTGTATAACATTTGCAGCGCATTGCAGGGCTACACAACTGCACTTAACATTATGTTAAGAACTTTTACATTACACATGTGATGCAACGACTATATTAATATTAATAATATACTATGAACCTTTATGTCAGTAGTAACAGGACTGTACTTATTAGTTTGGAATCTGATTTACAGTTTATGTGATTCATATTCTTATTAACATCGTGTAAGGAATATTTTACTATAATACAATATAGATGGACGTGCATACGGAATGAGCTGCTGGATCGCCTCGTAGAAACCTCCTGGGACCATAAGGGCACGATGCCTCAGGGTAGGGCTCTCGATGAAATTTTCTATTTATAAACTTTCTTACTTTTTATGTATCTACCTGCTACTATATATATTTTGAAGACAAAAATAAATTTAATCCATTATCTAATTCTAATAATTGTGAAAAAAGTTGTAGGGAGTTACATCTGGATGGTCTATGGCCTAAACCTTCGACTTGGGAATGTGTCGTTTTGCGTTAAAAATAAGCATATATACTTAGAATAATAACGCATAGAATGATAGTTTCATATCAAACGAACTGTCACAAGTGAGGCAAAAATCAAATTCATGTAGGCTAGTTTTAGTAGTAGGTTAATTTTCGGTTTTAGTGAATATTTATATAAAAATACAAATTGAAACGCGTTACTTCCTTGTGGAATGTGATGTTAGTATCTATTTTATGTTTGTCTGACGTATTTTTATACATTTTGTCATTTTTAGCTAAAATTCTGAGCTGTTCGCGGTGCAATTTGACCTTTAGCACTGAAGGCCCGCCCGCTCGTGTAGGCCCTTTTGGCGCGCTTCAATTTGCCTCATTTGGCGTGTGCGGGCTAGATTTCTATACGTTATTATTCTAAGCATATATATTTATTAAATTAATTCTTTTTTTGTTACAAATTATAAAATTGTATACGGATATACATTTTATTTTTATAATATCAAGTCGTGCGCCTGATCGTAGGCTACACGCCTGTCCATAACAGTTCAACTCAGCTCTTTAGATCGCAAAGATCTGAGGCGCACTGCCACTGTACCCGTCACCCTGAGACATAAGTTGACAAGTCCCACATGCCTGTAATTTCACCAGCACCCTTACCCTTCAAAACCGGAACACAGAGGCAGAAACAGATAAGGTGCCAGTACTTCCCTGGACGAACTCTTTCACAAGGATGGTTACTGCTACTACGTACACATGATAAAGATTTCACATTAGAATATATACCAATAGAGCTCCTTGTGGAAGAGTTTGTCCAGGGTAGCACCGCTACCTTACCTATTTCTGCGATCAAGCATTAATGTGAGCATTACTGGGGTGAAATTACAGTCACATGAGACTTTTCAACTTATGTCTCAGAGGGACGGGCGAAGTGGCAGTGCCATTGGAGTGGCACTGCAATGGTTATGGACACGTGGGACGCTTACCAATACGCACGACTTGTCCGTCCCGTCAGTATCATAAAAAAAATAACATACCCTATGTTATGTAAACTGACACAAAATTGCGACAAAACTTACTAGTTTGCGTTATTCAGGTCTCCTGACACAAACTGATTAAATTATACTGACTGTAATAAAAATTAGTAGCAGAACAAAACAGTGCGCAAACGCATGCGATCGGCTCGTTTACAGTTTTAAGCTGACACAATCGCAGTGCCAATTTGATTACTACATCGGGACGTAACTGTGACTGGGTCACCGGGCAAGGTGCCTTGCACGAGTATTTAACACTGACACTTAAGGAGCACTGCTTATCGACTATTCCATCCATTTTATAAGTATTATAGTACGAAATATGTGTTTATCATACAGTTTTAATAATTTAATGTTTTTGATGCTGTTTTTTTTATTACATAACACGTAAACCCGTTACTGTAATTATTGTTTCCTGTATTTAGGTATGCTGGAAGAAATTTCTCTTAGAAATAAGCAGTAGCTTTGGTTTGTATTTTCCTTGTTACTAAATGTGTTTTTATGTTTTCCTGTGCAATAAATGATTAAACAAATAAATAAACAAATTCGGACGCTCTATTACGAGTACAAGATCTCACAATTATTGTTCGAAATGTAAGGCATGCTTCTCGATGTAGTGGAAATGAGATGCTTTTAGTGTTGTTTTATCTCCACCGTCTCTCTGTTAGATTATTTTTTCTTGGAAGCTATGCTAAAGAGATAAGAGAGTGTTTAGGATTTAAGTAATGGCAATTACACCAAATTTCTGGTCTCAAACTAGGGAATTTCCTGTAGTATGAGTACCAGAGCAACGATATCTCTGAGGGCAATACCCAGTACACCCTAAAAAACTTAAAAATGTTTGTTTCACAAATTATACATTTATAATTTGCGCTCCTCATCAAGCGCCCATAGTACTAATCGCTGTGCCACCGAAGAGCATAAGCACAACTCGTAATCTGAACCCGACCACACGTGGCGGGCCGAGCCCGACCCCACCGTAGTTGGGGTATTGGGCTCGTTTTTTAAATAGTTATTGTTTGTGTAAGGGTCGAGTTAAACACTATTGGGTTACGCACTGGCTTTATTTGATACAAAAACACTTTTAACTATCGGCTGCTGCACCATGTAGCTAGATGCATACACAACATCACTCCCCATCAACAATAAGAGCACTTAAGTACTCATACGAAAGAAAGGCTTATATAATTAACCCTAGAAATATTTTTTTTTTTTGGAAATTGTAGTTGCTCTTGACAATCGTATTCACAAATTTAAAAACGAAAATGAAAAATGAAAAATTCGTGAGGTCCGGAACGAACCACGTTCCGTGACTTAGTTGGTCGTCTGGCACGGTATGCAAGAAGAGGTCGGTTCGAATCCGGCCGGATCGAAGGAATTTTTTCTGAGTGTTCGATCTTTGTATTAATAATTATAACAAACTAGTGGAGTAATTGAATATCAATTCATTAAAAATTTAATTATTAAAACTATATAATTTTCTTCGAGTTTAAATGGTACTAATACTGAGGTAGTCTTCTAACAAAAAAAGTCATTAAAATCGGTTTACAAAGGTTCCGGAGTTGCCGTGTAACATACATACAAAAAACAAACATACAGTGAAATTGAGAACCTCCTCCTTTTTTGAAGCCGGTTAAAATAAAATAGAACAAATTATGTATACATGACTTTTTTAACTCTCTTTCTCTTTCTCTTTCTTTCGTTACACATAGGAAATGAAAGTATTTTTCCGGATTTAAATGGTAAAGGGCCCGAAACGTCGGTTTGTTTGAAAAAACAAATATACGCGATTTAAATCCGGGAAAAATAGTTTCATTTCCTATAAAAGTTATTAGCTAATTACACCTCTTTCCAGAAAAATTTTCATTTTGCTAAATATGACCTTCTTATACCAAGTGTGTGAATTGATATAGGGTACATGTATAGATGTATTTGCATAACATATGTATGTAGGATAATTATAAATAAGTGTCACCACCCTGACATTCAATTATTTTTTTGTGAAATTACTCCCCTAGTTTGTTATAATTATCAATAGAAAGATCGAACACTTAGTAAAAAAATTCTTCGATCCAGCCGAATTCGAACCTACGTCTCCTAGCAAACCGTGCCAATTAACCTCGGAATGAACCAGCGGATCTGACTAATAGAAACCAATAGAAAATTCTATGTACTTGTTGTCGGATCTTTGTATTTGGTTTTCAACGACTTTCTAGCCATAGCGCCATCTATGAGAAATCTATGAAAGTATTTTGTCACCCAGTTACCTAACTTTTACTTTTTTTTTACCAACCTTTACAGCTACCAGCCCAGGCTAGAGATGTCGCTATTAACTGTAATTAAATTTTTATTGATTGTCAGAATGTTATACCACCTTGATATTATATTTTAAATGAATGGTTATTCGAACGCAATAACAAGAGTCATTGTACTCCAAAATGTACAGCGTAAACGAATAATCTATGACCGTGCCTTGACGAAGCAACCGACCCGGATAACGATAAAAAAGTTTCCGACCATCGTTAAATGCAAGACGATTTGATCAACTGCACAAGCAATAGATAGCTCGTTTACAGTGGATTAGTACCAGCAGTCGATGACCTTAGTGATTAGACTAGCGGAAAACTGACTTTGTAACAATTTGACATTTGTTACTTTGTACAATCATGGGCCAGTAACTCAAGAGGATACAAGACTGCATATTAGGGTATTTAGTACGTATTGGGACACCAGATGTCGCGACGAATAAGTTTATATTAGTAAGTGTATTTAAAAGCTTTTTAAAATACTAGACGCATCGAGTTTATAACCAGAAATAGAGACGAAATGACGTTTAATTTGCTTAAAAACTATTCTGCCAAATCATTACCGCGGGTTGGCCAGCCCGAATTCGAAATAACTGACGGGTGTCGTTAAATGTTTCACTTTAAATCGACAAGTTTAACTTGAGCTTAGCTATAATGGACGAAAATTGCAAAATTACTTGTTTAATATTTAATTACTAATGAAATGTGTTTCCTTTTGTCTTGTAATTAGATGTGTTGCTGTTTTTTCCTCACCACCGAATTGGACAGCCTCCATTGTTAGAAATATTATCTTTATTACAATAAATATAGATTTTTTTGGAATATACAGAGACGTACATACAGGTCAGTTGTTGGCGCTGTACTATTTGCCTGATAAGTTGCCAGGGATGGATGGCCTTATTTCGTCTCCATTTCTGGTTATATACTCGATGACTAGACGTCAGAACGTTCTACTATTATATGAAAGCCTTGAAATTTCGAATGTTCAGAGACCGAGTTTCACAGTGACTATTTAGGTTTGATGTTAATGGTTGATTGCTAATAATTGCTTCTTAAATTACTTCTTCACACTTCGCTAGAATACAGTGGGTGCTCTTATAGACATATATTGTAACACAAAAGCTTTGGCAATATTAGTGAAAACAGTTCCGAAGTTCACCGCTAGATGGCATTGGCGTATAAAACTCAATTTCTGAATCACGGTGTTAAAATTTTCCCTAAGTTAATCACCTCTTCTCTTACTAGTTTGTAACAATAGTTCCAATGTTCACCGCTTGACGGCATTGGCGTAGAAAGCGCAATTCCTGAATCGCATTGTTATTTTCCCTAAAGTAATGACCTGCCACCAATGTTTTTTATGAAATTGATCGATTCAACGATTGCGCATCTACGATTATCTTTCGGGACATTATAAGAATTCCTCTGAGTGAGTGTCTTTTTGTAACATTCGCACCCACCGGGACTTGTCGCTGACTCTGCGCCGCGCTTGCGTCCAACCGGACGAATCTCTTTTATTGGACACCATTGTACTATAAGCCAGATTGTAAGCTGTTGTATTGTGAACAACATCTTCACCAAGTTTCGTCGCTTGTTTCCTAGACGTAGTAAGGGGGCACCAGCTAGCCGAGCGATTCTCTACCACCTTGTACGCCCCCTCCTACTACAAAATGTAATAATTCATTAAAAACAACATCATCTCTCAAAGAGATAAGAAAATCTGATTAGAGCGGAAAGATGTTACGCGATAATTCATATAATCTAGGACAGAATGAATCGCACAATAAAACCTTCTTTCCAATTCACAATGCTGAATAATTATTGTTATCTTAAAATGAGCATTATATATTTTAGGTTATGGATGTCTATTACTATTATCACGGACCAATAACTGTAGAACGAACTTTGGGGAATTTATCGCTCCCCTAACAAGCAATAAAACGGCCTCGTGAACTTCGTGAATGGCGATATAATTGTAACGTTTCGTGGTTTTTACAAGATCTTTATATCAAACCGGGCAAACAATTTGCAATCGCTGACATGACAATTTTCGTAACTGTAAACTGTCAAACATTTACGGCAAGTGTGACACTCTCCTTGGCGACACTCGTCCAAAGAGACTACCACAGCCAGCCGGTGATAATAGGCGGCGTCTAAAGCCGCCACAGAACTAAGATTCGGGTCTATAAGACAGTCATTAACTCACACAGGTCTTTGTGGATTTGGTCGGTGTAACAGTGATAAGCGGGCAACACTGTGCAAGAAAAAAAGGAGGAAGAAAAATAATAAACTTAACACGTAAACAAAACATAAATAAAAAACTTAGACTTAAATAAGTATTATAAAGAAATAAAATATTTAACGTAAATATACACACATATAATAATATATATATATTTATGCATATATATACATACATACAAATATAAAAAGTGCACATATAGGACGATTGATGACCTATTTTTGGAAGGAAGCGACTGACGAGGCGATCTTTTTATTAATAATCATAACAAACTAGTATACTGTTCAATCAATACGAAGATTTCAAGTGACATTTACAGATTCATCTGTGATTAAGGCCCGATGTCTAACGAAGATGAGCTGAAAGTTGTTAACAACCAAGAGTATTTCGTTATATTTAACTAAACGGCGTGTAAATGTCAGAATAATGAAACTGTTTTGGTGGCTGAAACACAGCTGGCCTCTCCGCTTTGTTAAACAATCGGCATGGTGACTTGTGACATCCGAGATCATTTTTCGTTAATTATTGTTGGCTTTTGTTTTTCATAGTTGGTAAATTCAGTGAAGAATGGTCGTAAATGTCAAACCACCAAGTTTTAGATGACGAGACAAAAATATTAATTGTTAATACCTCTTTTTTATTGTTATGGCGACGTGAATATACATTTTTGACGAATTTTTTTCGCAGTTAGTAACAAACACTTCAGGAACGAAAAGGCGTAAAAGTCAAACCACCAAGTTTTAGACGACGAGAGAAAAATAGTATTAATGTCGTTTTATTCTTATGGCGACGTGATTAATTTTTTTTTTCGCAGTTGGTAACAAACGCTTCAGGGATGAAAGGGCTTAAAAGCCAAACCACCAAGTTTTAAAAGACGATAGAAAAATATTAATGCATACCTTTATTTATTTTTATGTCGACGTAAATCAGACATTTTTGGCGAATATAGTTTATCGAGTAGACATCATCGAATCATCATAGCATCGAATATACAATATACTATTGTGTCAAATACCTTTTCGGCAAGAATTTTCGGCTGTTGTTAAAGCATGAACTAATTTATCGTTTTTATTTATATGGCGACGTGAAATAACATTTTTTTCGAATTTTATTGCAGTTGATAACAAACACTTCAGGGAAGAAAAGGCGTAAAAATCAACCACCAAGTTTTAGATGACGAGAGAAAAATACTAGTCATATTAGTCATTAGTCATATTAGTCATTAACCTACCAACATATTAGTTATCACTTACACTAAGTCGGCGTCAATATCTAAGTTAAAATTGTGGCTGACGTTTGTGTTTTTGGCTTTTACGCCTCTGGTTCCACGCTGTTTAGAATTATGTTCACGATCACTTTGTACCTTACATTTCAGTCTTAGGAACAACGTTACTAATGAATATTCATATCTTTTTAAAAGCTTTGGTTATGATGAAACAGTTACCAATTGTCATAATAACGGTCACCACTGACATGAGCGGTATGGATTGGAACGGTACCTACCATTCAATAGAATAGGGAATGCCTTGTTGTGTGGAAGGAATATTAAGTTATTTGCAATAGGTGTGGTTTACTTTTGATGTGGCTTCTCTTATTATTATGTAAGTAGCAGTAGAGCTACTTGTTCGTCCAGAGAAGAACTGTCTACACCTTACTGTATGTACTTTATCTGTTTCTGCTGCAATATATAAAATATGAGCGTTACTGCGTTCCGGTTTTTAAGTCTTGTGATTTAAAGCTCTGAGTGCCACTGCAACTGTTATGGACAAGTATGTCGCTTACCATCCGGCACACGACTCGTTCGTCCCGTCACTTTTTTGACTTCAAACAATTTTTGTTTCCGAATCTATAGTAAGTTATTTCCATTCACGTAAAAAACATGAGGAGGCGAAAATAATAAAGCAGGTAAGAATAAGGTTATTAAAAACAATAGAGAACTTCAGGGGGAAGAAATTAGGACATCCAATATCTCACCACAGTTTTTTTTTTGTAGGGTAAAACGACGCGACGGAATGAGATTCGGAGAAAGACTTGGATTTAGTCGTCAGTCAGCCTACCATCTTGAAAGAATCCGAAAAAATTATTTCATTTCCAACTTAGACGAAGTTATTTGACACGGGAAAATGTTCTTGTTTCCGAGCATATACAACTGCCAAAAAAGTTTTGACGTTGGCTCCGCCCAAATTTGTGAGACAAATATATGCCTGAGGTTCGCGTGACATGCGACAGGAGATGTTGAATTTTGCGCATTAAAAGTACCAAATTCGTTTTAGCATAATAACTCTAAAACTAAAGGGATTAAAAAAAATCCGTAGTGACAGTTGTCGATCATGCATAAATATAATTAATTATCTAATTTTTGTCCTAATAACCTGTAGCATTTCGAGGATAAATCGAAAAAATGTGAAAATTAGAGGTCATTTCGTGATTTTTATCTATCGAGGAAACTTTATTGTTTTATGTTTCTGATTAATGTCTATGCTTGAATATATCGTGTAGTTACTCATACAATATTTTATTTTTAACTTTAAAGTGGATATAACCCTCTAAAATCAAATCGACGATTAGGAATTTTTCCTCTGCTCCCTCTTAAGGTGCAATTGAATTTGCATTTTCTGGGTGAGCTCGTTCCATCGCAAACCCAATCTTTGGTCCAAGGCTACGCAGTGGTCAAGTGCAGGCCTATTTACTTTTTAAAAAATTGTGTTGCATCGGAAACGCAACATTTTGCGCTGACCAGTGATGACTGGCTGTTACCCCATCGACAAGACTTCAGATCTTAATTAAAATAAATCGCAAACTTGTTAAGCACCTGTCAACACTATAACTACGAAACGTGTCTTATGTAAAAAACACAAGACGTATAATAATAAGTGACAGCGTATACGTTATCGTAAGACCGTCGACCGTTTTTTTATCATAAGTACACGAGTTAACGGGAGTTACGTCATGTGCGTATGCGGCACAAGCTCCGTAACCGATGAGTTCACTCATTGGATAATTAACATGGACGTGCTTATTATGCATGGGTAAGTAAAGGATTTCGAGAGTTTTTGCCTTATTTACTATAACATAATAGCTATTTAAATTTGTGAAATGTGTCTATTTTCCGGTCGCTTATTTTGCATAGACCAATGGAAAATCAGATAGACAAGCTCCATACCTTTCTACGTTAGTTTTGATTATAGTGACCCTCCCTGTCTACCCTGAGAGCATACGAGAAGGGCACTATAACCTGTGCGCGCACAGGAACCTTGTAAGTTCAGGTTCTGACCCCCACATCAGCCAGTGTGTAGTGTTGTCACAGACCTCTGTCACTTGACGTGAGCCGCCTCGGGTGCACGTACAGTACCGTCCCTATTTTTCAGACAGATCCGGTACCTATAACGGAGATGTAGGCGCGCTCACTTCCCGTTGCGCATTGCACAACTAGCAGTTGCCACCGCTAAGCCGTCGGCTCTGAGTCCACTACCAAATCTCCTCATATTGGTGGCGGAGCTGTAAGGCACGGTCACTTCCCGACGCCGAAAAACGACGTCTCTCCAGTTCACAATAACCTAAGCGGCTGGAGGGACCGGAGGATATCTAGCTTATCCTCTACTAGCTCTCCGGGCTAGTGCGGATTACCTACCTACCACGATTTCGTTTAACCAAGGTAAACGACTCTTTTATGGGGAACTGTGTACGTTTTTACGATAAGATTCCGGAGCCGTTTCCTGAGTTTAAAAACTAAATTAAAAATATTTTGATTGAAAAGACATATTACAAAATTGAAGATTACGTGTTAGATAAAGAAGTATGGAAAGACGGCATGGCTCCAGAATCCACACAAACTTGATTCAAAGTGTATTCCATAGCATTTAAGTTTATTTGAAAAGAGCAATCCTTAGAGTTTCTTGCTCGTTCTTCTCAGGGAAGTCAGCATAGTGAACGAGCAGTAGCTTAAACGTGACATTTTCAAGTGTAAATTTATATTACCTATGGAATAAATGATTCTGTCTTTAATTTTGACTTTGACTTTGAATTTTTGCTCGACACGTTTGAAACTAGTCCATGATCCTCAATCATGAGATTCCGCGACGGCGATTCGACGAAAACTGCAAGCCAAAACCCTGACAACCTGGGCACTCAGTATGGATGGAATCTCATTATTAAGGACCTCGGGCTGTTTCGAAACAGAAATTTGGGTTTTATGATACTCAGTGATTGGAAGCCCAAATTGTGCACCTTGTGGTAATAAATCGCAGCTTGTGGTCACTGCCACTGCGCCCGTCACCTTGAGACATTAGTCGACAAGTCCTATGTGCTAATAATTTCACTAGCATCGCATCTCTTCAAAACCGGAATGCAGTAATGCTCACAGTACTGCTTGTTGGCAGAAATAGAAAAGGTGGCAGTACTTCTCTGGTCGAACTTTTTCACAATCAACTCTACTGCTATTAAAACGTGAAAACGGGAGTTAATACGTCTGAGTCTCACGGTAGTCTTCTATATAAAATGTGGAGTTTGACACCTAATCAATATAGTAAAATGGGAGTATGGTTATTAATTAAGTAATAATCGAATGTAAAAGAATTGTTAACTTAAACTTACTAAAATTTTAAGTAACGTAAGACTTATTAGTTTAAATAAATATTGACTTGTTTAAATGGATAAATAAACGGTCGGTTTTGGACGTATGACCGACTTGTGCAAATTTCTACCTTTGAGAAGGTTAAATTTAACTACATGTCAAATATTGCACTATTTACATAACGTTACAACATTCACTTGGTATTTTGTTTAAGATTTTGCAAGTTAATGATGATCAGAATCTGTCTGTTTCGTATGATAATTATATTAATTTATAAAATGCGCCGTGATAAAATTGCTATTAAGAATTCTACGTACTATCAGCAAAGCTGAAACCCTCCCACTTTTAAAACAGTTTTGTTTAAAAGCAGAAACTGTACTTAGCTCTGGGTCGTATTCTAGAACTCTATTCAATGCTCAAGTCAGGATTTGAGTATGGTTTAAAGCACTCGAAATCATATTCAAGTCCCTGCCATTAGGGTCGCATTTCCAGTGCTTGTGTTGCCAGTGCAATCCTGACTTGAGCATTGAATAGAGTTCTAGAATACGACCCTCTGTCACTTATTGTGATGGCATTCTTTTGTGAAAACATATAAATACAAATAATACAAAATAAAAAACGCGAGTGTGTGTGTGTGTGTGTGTGTGTGTGTGTGTGTGTGTGTGTGTGTG
>NW_020654466.1:21535927-21556556 GCF_003589595.1 Hyposmocoma kahamanoa
GTGTGTGTGTGTGTGTGTGTGTGTGTGTGTGTGTGTGTGTGTGTGTGTGCGTGTGGATGCGTTTGCGCGTGCATGCTTGTACGAAGGATTAAGGCTGTGAATTAGCGCACCTCCTTTAGCAAGTCGTCTATTTCATTGTATGTCAACGTATGTATGTAGCAACTTACTGACCATATGCTTAAGTTCTGACTATGAGCAGAGCTTGACGCTACATAAGGAGTCAGTTTTAGTTTAGATATACGGATGCATGAATTTTGGCAATATTCTAGCGAATGTAGTGTTCATAGCTGGTAGATGAAGTTTAAAAAGCCTTTTTTCAAGTAATTTATAATAATTAGGAGAAAAGGTCACTTATAATAATTACGAGGGAGAAAAGGTCACTTCACGATACACCAGAACCACAACTCCGAGTAGAAAGAGACCGCGAACCGATAGGATCCCTTTCTCATTTAGTCCATAAACGCCATCTGTTGACAAGAACAAACAAACCGCTGACCGCATCGCCATTACATGAATGCTAAAGAACCCTTATGGTGGTAACTAGACCTTTTAGAATCTCGACAATTTCTAGGATTTTTCAGAGTCGAGACTGATATTTTCAGTGCCAGGAATATTGAGGCTGTTGAGGCTTAAGCTATTTAATTAATTTAATTAAAAAGCAACTAAATCGACAGAATTTTTATTTTACATGGATATGACAACCCTGTATAACGGAGCTTAATATAATGTGTGGAGATTGAAGAACGATAATAATACATCTTTTTCTCATTCTTACGTGCCTGCAATATTTGATTGATTTTATAATTTTAGTTAATTACGAATATTCTTACAACATCAAATTTTGACTGGCTAAATACCTAGACAATAAATACTGAAACTGTTGGAGATACTGGCTATTATAATCTAGTTCCATAAGATTTGAATTGGTTGTCATAGCAATGAGAAACTGTTGACAAAAATAATATACAACTATGTCTATGTGATACGTGCCGTGCTTTATTATTTCCTCATTAATCCACGTTAATTTCATCTGGTTCTTTCCTGGGTTGTAATGAAATACTGTTTAAATTTTTATTAATGTTGTATTGCTTATGTTGAAATGTTTTGTGTACTAGATTAAAGGGGCGTGTTGGAGATACTGGCTATTATAATCTAGTTCCATAAGATTTGAATTGGTTGTCATAGCAATGAGAAACTGTTGACAGTAAAATATACAACTATGTCTATGTGATACGTGCCGTGCTTTATTATTTCCTCATTAATCCACGTTAATTTCATCTGAAACTAACGTTTGAAATATTCCCAAGTTTATTTTTTCGTAGGATTTTCGAGACTTCATGTTGCCTCGAATTTTTTTCTCGAAACGCGGAAATGCAGCAATACTGAAGACCCTAGTGGTAACGCTTTGATTTTGATGATAGTACCTACCATTTTTTTAGAGTTTTAACGGCTTTGGCGGAAAGCTATACACCCAAGACGACAGTGACAGTCGCTAGAGTCCTCGTCAAACATACTCATAGAAATATCGTTACTAAAAGTTTGAATTATGATACCGACATTCATAATACATATAATGTCGTGAACCACTGACCACATAATCAACGACGATAGACGTTTTTTTTTTTCAAAAAGTTAAACGTTTTGGTATGTGGCCAGGTTGTTGAACATTGTTATTATAATTCAACCTTTTTAGCCGACTTCAAAAAAAGTTTTTTTTTGTATAACGCGTAACGCAATAACTTACGAATTCCGGTATAAACCTATAATTTATAAACCGATTTTGAAGATTCTTTTTTGATGGATAGAACGGTATCTCAGTAGTAGTCTCATTTAAATTTGAAGAACATATTTCACCTGTAAGGCTGGCAAACTAGGGGATGAATAACTTTTGAGGTCGGTTTTTTTTATTTAGCTATTGTAATTGACACAAAGATCGAACAAATTCGAAGAAAAATTGCTTTGGATCCAACTGGACACGAACCAGCGACACTTTCGCCTAACGCGGACTATCGCTCTCCCAACTAGGCTATGTTGCTTTTCGAGCTTTTTTTAGCCTTCTTCCAAATACGTCCTAATAGTAAAGGTACAGATTGTTAGATGTTTTCGTAACATAAACAAGTCACATTGAATATAGTATTGACATAATTTTTTTAATACAGTTGCTCAAAACGTGGTATTTTTCGCACTACAAATCGTGCGGAAAGTTGGATTTCTCGCACTAGTGCTTTTTACTTTTCCAGTTTTTTTTAATTTACTGTTGTTTGAAGTCTTAAACATAGAACTAAAGAAGTTGTATATTTATTTAATATTCATGTGCTTTGGGACGTACATAAGTCATTCGTCATTAAAACTCATATTTATTTACAAATACTATATAATGAACGTATCGAGTGGAGGTCCACAGTCTCTGCCTACTCCTGAATGGGTGACAGGCGAGATTTTTATGTATATATTTGTTCTATGTATTACAGATAAATTGTATCTCACTACCGTGCGCGGGTTCCTAAAGAAGTTTAAACAAAAGTACCAGGACTTCATAATAAGAAAAGTGGTTACAGACCGATATTACAGAAAATAAACAAAACAGCACGTTAGAACTAGATTTCCATAGACTTTTAACTAATGGTTGCAGTGGTTGTATTTCATTATTTTAATTTACTAGCAGAAAATGAGTTTTGTTTAAATACTGTTTTATTTTACTTTCAATGTAGTTTTTTCGCAAATGTATTAAAAAACGTCGTTTGATACACGTGCAGATTTGTCATTTTCTCTTGTCTCGCGTCTTGACCCTCGCCTCTGGCTCGGGCCAAGAAGCCTCGAGACTCGTGACTAATGACTAACTTTCCGCACTTATATCAAAAATAACTATTATATCGTTTTTAAACTTATGCCGTATTACACCACACATTACATGAGATAAGCTCTCATAATCCGTCTCTTTGTCTTCAACTTATTAATATTTTTTAACATAATGCCATTGTGTTTTCATAATATATTTTCGACATCTCTAAAATTTCACAATTTTTTTTTACAATAAGTCTTTTGAATAATTTATGATGGATAATAAAAATCTCGGTCAGTTATTGTCTAACTTGCGTATCTATTGTCTACAAGTCTTTACAATGTCTTTCAGATGTTATTTAATACCTAGATTATTTAGTAACTAGGAAGCATTCACAAATATTTCTTTTAGGAAACTCTCACGATTAACTTAATTTCGCAGATTTCACATATTATGCTGTTGCAACGTACTTTCTAGAACACTTAGGCATGCCTGTGTTCTATTTCATTAGTGTCGTTTATTCGAGGACCCTAAGATGTCTATTATAATTTTAATAAAAATGGCAGTAAATTATTTTGCTACTCTGTGAAGCAAGTGAAGGTTACATTTTTTTAAATAATAATAATATTAAGTGACGGGACGAACAAGTCCTGCGCCTGATGGTAAGCTACACGCCTGTCCATAACAGTTTCTGTACCACTCAGAGCTTTAAATCGCAAAGATCTGAGGGGCACTGCCACTGTGGCCATCACCCTGAGACATAAGTTGACAAGTCCCTTGTGCCTGTAATTTCACCAGCACCCTTACCCTTCGAAACCGGAACACAATGCTGATATTACTGCTTGGCGGCAGAAATAGATAACGTGACTATACTAAACTAAAAAACTAAAACTCTTTCACAAGGAGCTCTACTGCTACTAGAAATAGCTGCGCTATTTCTTTCTTTTTATCCAAAAAATTAAGAGATTGTCTGGGAAACCCAAGGGCCGGAGCTACCTTGCCCAACGCTTTAGTTAGTTTCTAGTATTTAAGCTTATATTCTATCTTGTCTGCATATTTTAACTTATTGTCTAATAAAGAATTTGTGATACATTGCATTGTAAAAAAAAATATCTGCGCTTGTATTTTTTTTTCATGCAGTTAATTTTGACACCCTCTCTCCGCATAAAATTAAAAATTAAATAACACAAGCGCAACGCCAATGCGCACGGTACTAAATACTATAAAGAACAGAGGCGGATAAAAGATTGGACATTTGATACGACACGACAACTTCTTTAAGACCAATTTAGAGGGAAAAATCGAAGGGAAGAGGGAAAGAAGTCGACTAGGCGCAGCTACAAAGACCAAACAAAGGAAAAGGCCTGTGTCGTGTCATATGAGTAGGTCAAGGGGCTGGCTTATAGGAGAGATGATTGGAAGATGCTCCACCAACAAAAATATATCTCTTAAGTTTAATTATGATGAAGCGCTACAGTCACGAACTTCAGCACCAAAAAATGTACTCAACATGTAGTTCGTCTCTATAAGAGGCATAAGTGGCAGTACTTCCCTGGACGAACTCTATCACTGGAAGATCTACTACTACTAATGTGGCAGTACTTTTATCATAAATGAGTGATAAGAAATTAGTAAAAAGCGTGTCAAATTCAAAAATATGTATTAAAAACATTGACTTACAAATAAATGGACGACGGGTCTAATACAAAAACCACGAAAAAAAAGTTCCAAGTCAACCTATTTGAACGTAGTGCCATGTAAAGGAATATGAAAAAGCTAAAACGTTGAATTTAAATTTGCTTGCTTCGCTATCAGTCGAACAAACGAAGACTAAAGCGTGAATGACGCTCTGTATACGATTTTAACGCCCTATAAGTTGGGACACTTTTTAGCGCGGACCCGACGTCCATATAATTGTAAGTCAATGATTAAAAAAGTTAGTATTTCGAATTTGAAGCTGCTATCCACGATCCAACACAGCTTGTTGAAACATCTCCGGAACTATAAGTCAAATCTATGAACTTAATAAATAAATAAATTATCATTTAAATTATTCCGCCATGTCATTTGACGTCGTTAACCTGCAGTTAAGAACAGAATAATCATCAAAGAAGTCGCCGCATTTTTTATTTGCAACTTATTGTGTATTGTTCATGCACAATAGTTTCGTAACGGCGGTGGAAAAACTTACCATTGTGTAATACGAGTTGTTAGCTTTTGCTACATTGCTCGTCTACAATGTTTGCACTCTCATGTAATAGCTTTCTTTAGGTACCTATACCTAGTACTATTCAAGGTATACTTGTAAGGCAACACAAGTGAAGTAAATAATAAGAAGTACTGCCGTCTTACCTATTTCTGCCGCCTAGCAGTAATGTGACCAATATTCCGTTTTGGCTTTGAAGGGTGTTGGTGAAATTACAGACACATGGAAATTTTCAAGTTATGTCTCAGATTGACGGGCGCAGTGGCAGCGCCCCTCAGCTCTGCGATTGTAAGTTCAGAGCGGTATTGCAATTGTTATTAACAGGCGTGTCGCTTACGAACAGGCGCACGACTTGTTCGTCCCATTGCTTGATATCAGAAAAAAACCTTCACTGGAGTCGCGGTGTGAACTCTTTTTGCGTCGAGGTTTAAAAATGTAAATCCAAATGTTTTTGTACTTTATGAAAATGACACGAACTTACGATTGTTTTGTATTGTTTCAGAATACGACGACGTGGTTATCACTAGTTTTAGCCATCATCACATTTGCGACGCCAGGTAAATATTGCTAGAAGCTTTATTAATAGATTGATAGATGGATAGATTAAACGTATATTATTATAAAAGAAGAAACAGACACAAAACAGAAAATAAAATGTGCAGTGTAAACGAACAAATAACAAAAAACAAATACAATAAATATATATGTATATGAACATGACAAGCAGCTGCTTACCTAGTACATATGTATCAGTAGACATGATATTCAATTGTTTTTTTTATGAAATAACTTCACTAGTTTGTTATTAATTATAATAAAAATAGAACAGAAAGTAAATTTCTGGTCTTGAACTAGCGACCTCGCCGTGCCGTGAAGGACGCTCTCCCAACTTACGAATTTCCCTATGTGCTAAATGCAGGTCTTTGTTTTTAGTTCTAATGACTATTTTACCGTAGCGCGTAGTAAAGTCTGCTGGTTCGTCCCGTAGCTCAGTTGGAAGAGCGTCAGTCACGGTCGCTGGTTGGAGTCAAGACAGATTGAAAGAATTTTGCAAAACAATTATTATGTATTCGTCAGTAGTAATATATTTGAACGGAAAAGTGATTGAGGAACCCAATTTTTTTTCTAAAATTGTTAGTTGAGTGCAGAGATGGGGAAGCATCCGAGTTTGAAACCAGCACTTTGTTAACGCTGGGTTAAATCAGGTGATTTAACCCCACTGACGCTCAAAGTCGTGGGCAAAAACTACTTACAACTAAATATTTGTTGTAAGTCGAGTTTTGTTTTTATGATATTATTACAAAATGTTTATTGCTTTCTGAGCTGATTCGGTTTGCGTTTCTATTGAATCCATTCGTATGAAAATCATATTGAAATAAATCCATACAAAAAATCGTTAGTTCGTATGAGTCGATCTTCACAAAAATCGAATCATAATGTGCATCTTTAGTAGTGAGAATATACAGCATTGCATAACGGGCATTGTGTGAAGTTGCCTCATTTTCGTCTAAAAACTTTTTTTACATCGAAATTTGTAATAAGTATGGAATTACATTTAACTGCCTCCGTGGCCGAACGGTTACCATGCCGGACTGCCACGCAGAGGTCCCAGGTTCGATTCCCGGGCTGGGAGATTTGTTTGTATTGTACAATTATTTCTCTCGTGAGTTTGGGTGTAATTTATGATTGTCTATGTGTGTCCATGGCACCCGCGACACAGGGTTTCCCTAGTGCGGGGCTATGTTGAGTGTTTGCGTTATTTATTTATTATTTATTTACATTAAATTCCGTACTAGCCGGTTCTGCCCATGGTTGTGGGCAGTAATGGGTTAACTTGAATGAAAAACCTGGTTAAAACAGGAATAACAATAACAGCCATGAAGCATTTTCATAACACTACGTGTAGTTCTAATATGGCGGTTTATATTAAAGGCGCCTGCGCACCGTTTGTGGGCGTCACAATGGTTGTATTGTACCAGCGGCGCTGAGACCCTCTCGCCAACGCAATCAGCGACCGGCACGGATGACCTTCACGTGTCGCGCTACCTTTGTTCTTAGCTTTATATATGAATATCATAGTTTAAGATGCCTCACCGACAGTTTATAGTATAGTTTTTGTTGCGTAGCTTTGTTTCTTCATAGTTCCACAATACTGGATTTCATTCCGATATACAATTAAAGCTAATTCAGAGTGCACTAAGTAATAGGTGTGAAAGTAACAAATATTTAAAAATACATCTAATATTTAAGTACTTAACCCGTTTAAGCCAGCGTGTACTATATAGGGTGTAATTATATAGGGTGGCTGCAGTGGAGATGAAGTGAAGACGAGAAAATATGATAAATAGCTATATTAAATTTCCATGAATGTATTTCTTAAAGATCAACTAAATAATTTTAAGAATGTCCGAAGTTAGGTACGTTAGGTCTATAATCTCAGTACAGAGTATTAAAAAAAACCGACCTCAAAACTACGTGGAATTACATCATACAAGTTTTATTGAAATATCCCCTAGTTCGCCACTATACAGGACTTGACACAGGAGATAATAAAAATCGGTTCTCACTACTCAAAGTATATTGAGAGAGAAAAACGCCTTGAATTTGAGAATAGCAAAAGCCACCATTAGAATAATTGCTCCTTAACTTGATAAGTCAATGCTCCTTAAGTAAAATTTAGGCGCTATTTATAAAAATGACCGTCCATGCGTGATCAGCTCCCTTAGAGGTGGATGATTTTCTTCAAAATGAAATGGGACCACTATGAAGGTACCCTCTTTCCAATAAAAAAGAGTCATGAAAATCGGTTCACAAATACCGTAGTTATCGCGTAACATACAGACAAAAAAAAACATACAGTCGAATTGAGAACCTCCTCCTTTTTTTGAAGTTGATTAAAAAGTACATATAGAAAAAAGATCTTAAACTAAAGGAATTTTGTCTACGTCCGATGTTAGGAACGTTGGGCTGAAAAGTGTCTCATAATTCTAATTCTAAAGATGAGTTTTGCTTCGGTCACGTTGCAATGCACGGGGCGCGCGTTCCGGGGTGCGCGAATGCAAGTGCATTGACCTGACGTTTTAGGTATGTGTGCTATGTGCAAATCTTGATACATAACAAGCATTAGTACACGCAATTTCCCTAGTGCGTTTTTATTATTATTATCCATTGACTTACAATTATATGGACGTCGGGTCCGCGCTAAAAAGTGTCCGAACCTATAGGGCGTTAAAATCGTATACAGAGCGTCATTCACGCTTTAGTCTTCGTTTGTTCGACTGACAGCGAAGCAAGCAAAATTAGACAGTACTGCGATGACATTACAATTTAAATTCAACGTTTTAGCTTTTTCATATTCCTTGACATGTCACTACGTTTACATATGTTGACTTGGGACATTTTTTTCGTGGTTTTTGTATTAGACCCGTCGTCCATTTATTTGTAAGTCAATGTTATTATCCATAACAGTTGCAGTGCCACTCAGAGCTTTAAATCGCAATAATTTGAGGAGTAAATACCACTGCTCCGGTCGTCCTGAGACATAACTTGACATGTCCCATGTAATTTCACCAGCACCCTTACCCTTCCAAACCGGAATGCAATAATGCTGACATTACTCGTTGGTGGCAGAAATAGGTAAGGTGGCAGTATTTCCCTGGACGAACTCTTACATTTAATGACGGGAGTTACGTTTCTGAAATAATATAGTGCTGATTACATGTATGTTTCGAAAAGATGTCTGTAATCATGTGCCTGCCAATTATCTCTACAATGTGGACTCTTATTGCCTCATTTATTAATGTAAGCACAACGACATCATCATTAGGTATAAAGATAATAACATGCATTTAGCATTATGAAAGTAAGCCTTGCAATAACTGTTTGGTAACACCTATAATTGATCTCTTTTTAGATCGGTTAAAATTTATAGGCTGTTACATTGATTTGCTAACGCTACAAATTACATTGATTTGAAAAAAAATGAACGTATATTTAAAAAAAATGGCAGTGTAATATTTTGTGCTAACGTCAAAATAAAAGATTAGAAAACGAGGGATGGAAAACCAAAAATAATAATAATAATAACGCACACACTCAACATAGCACTGCTGGAAACCCTGTGTCGCAGGTGCCATGGACACACACATAGATAAACATTTCTCCAAGTCCAGGAATCGAACCTGAGACTACCTCTGCGTGGCAGTCCTGTGTGGTAACCGTTCGGACACACAGGCAGTTAAAAAGGAAAGAAAAAGTGAAAGTAGATTACTTTGTTACACCGTAAACCGTTGATTTGAATATTTTTTCCATGCAGTTAATCCTCCCTTTACATAAATTTAATAACATATTCTTTATGATTCCAAAAGACAGGACGAACAAGCAGTGCGCCTGATGTTAAGCGACACGCCTGTCCATAACAGTTGCAGTGCCACTCAGAGCTTTAAATCGCAAAGTTCTGAGGAACACTGCCACTGCGCCTGTCACCCTGAGTCATAAGACAAGTCCCATGTGCCTGTGATTTCACCAGCACCTTTAACCTTCAAAACCGAAACACAATAATGGTCACATTTCTGCTTAACGGTAGAAATAGGTAAGATGGCAGTACATCCCTGGACGAACTCTTTCACAAGGAGATATACGGTTACTAAATAATAAATAACACAAACACAACTTTTCCCTTTAACAATCTCCGTGGCCGAACGGTTAACGGTATGTGTGTGGCCATGGCACCCGCGATAAAGGGTTTCCCTAGTGCGGGGCAATTAGTATCTGCGTTATTATTATTATAACCAACAATAACAAACACCACCACCAAAAACATATCCGACACGCGTTTCGCCGGCGCGAGGAACCCTCTACTTTTATTTTGCATATATTATCCTTCACTGATTTCACGAATTAGCTAAGTAATTTATTTTCATTTTTATAAACATGGAATTCCGCAAATTAGCGCCGGAATCCATTAATTAATCTAGAAGGAAAGGAAACATTATCAGAAGAGCTGTAAATGCAATAAATTAATATAAACTGTTTAGGTGGTAAACGGTTTCCCTGAAGCCATTGACTTACAAATAAATGGACGACGGGTGTAATACTAAAACCACGAAAAAAATGTCCCAAGTCAACCTATTTAAACGTAGTGACATTTCAAGGAATATGAAAAAGCTAAAACGTTGAATTTAAATTGTAATGTCATCGCAGTACTGTCTAATTTTGCTTGCTTCGCTGTCAGTCGAACAAACGAAGACTAGAGCGTGAATGACGCTCTGTATACGATTTAACGCCCTATAAGTTCGGACACTTTTTAGCGCGGACCCGACGTCCATATAATTGTAAGTCAATGCCTGAAGCGCTAATTTTTTTTCTCAACCTTTTTCTTATTTTTACACTATTTTTAAACATTTGCGCGCCTGTTAAACGTAAGCCACCCTCATTTATTAGCTTTGTCAGTCCTGTCACGCCACTGCGATCGCATCCAACTAAGTAGGACAATCGCTACGGCTACGAATAGCTGACAACGCTCTGGGATTACTATCACCGAACATAACATACTTAGGTTATATTAAGATCATTTGTACTTTAGAATTTGATGTAGTTAGGCTGGCATTAGAATAAAAGTTTTTTTTATCAAAACTCGTCTCAGTTAATTCACGTATTTTTTTTCTTTTTTACAATTGAAGCATTGAGTGTAATAAAGGCGTATCATGTAAAAGTGAGATTCGAGAAAATTGATAATGAAGTTGTAATGTCTTATGTCTTTTAAATGTTTATAATATGACTCTTGTAACAAGCTACTTTATGTAATAGACGGCCTTAAGCCAGATTGTTCACTTTCAGTTCTCTAAGAATCCGCTAGATGGCATTGACCCATTTGGCGTTATTTCTGAATCGCGGTGTTAAGAGTTTCCCTCGAATGGTGCCTACTCGAACACAATTTTATTAATGTGAAGAGAAATCTGAGAATACAGAGAGCTCAGTAAGGCAACCAGGAGTTGAGTCCCTTCTTGGAAACTGCTACCCGGATCTTCTGATATTTCGTACGCTCATATAGGGTGAAAAACCTCATCCCGCGGAACGGTTTCCAGGAGTTGAGTCCCTTCTGGGAACAACTGCCCGGACCTTCCGCATATAGGGGAAATTGTATTGGCGACATACAAGGAGGTTGGAGTTTTACTTGGTAACCTCATCCAACGGACGAAAGAACCTCCCTCCTTTACACTCTTATATACTTTATTGTATATTTGTCCTACGACGTAGCTAAAAGATTTAAGTGAATATTATTATTTGAAAACAATTAGAAACATTTGAAAATATTTTATTTTTCCTTGCGCAACCCGCCCTTGTTGCACTAAACCGGTAAATTAATGGGGCGTTCGTTTCATTATTCGTTTTTGAGGAAATGAATTGTGAATCAGTCTTATTTAAGTTTTTTCAGTGTAATTGAAAAATATTTGAACGTATTTTTAATCATTCATTAAATTCGCCGGATTGAAATGAACCAACAGTATCATCTTCAGCAGGTCTCACTGGTCTCCTAGATGCTCTATATTGAGAGTGAAGTCGCTCGTTTCAGACTTTTTTTACATTAAAATAAGTCTTTACAAACTGCAGGTGGTAACGGATTCGAAATTCAAACGCACATTTATATTCTATGCCACAAGGGCGAAGCGCCAAATTCCAAATGAATGAAAATTACGCCATCTAGAAGGGAGATCGAAATTAGTTTTTGTAATAATCTTTTGATAACTTCTAGATAACTACATAGTGTTTTATACATGCTTTGATGCAATAACATAAAAACAGGTTTAGAGTGCCGAACGGCCCTTATTGTTCCCAATGCTTCAATTATAAACATTCAAAGGTCATCCTTTCCCACCAATTATCTCACACAAGTCACAGGGCGATATTAAAAATTTGAGCTACGTCACGACCTGTAGAATTGTGGTCAAAATTATAGTATAATATTACATTCAAAATTTTACAATTCAATATTTTCCCACAGACATGGTGACTTTTTTAATCAAATATTTCGGTTAACAGATGGAAATTCAAATTTGGAGCCTCGTCATGATCTGTAGAATTGTATTTTTTACGCTAGTTTAAAGTTTCGTGCATATCGGTTGAGGAATGACCGAGTATTTCCGTCTGCAGATCGTTCAAATTGAATGAATGCCAAGAAAGCTTCACTCACTCCGCTACTTGCACGTAAATAAAGAATATAATTTGAAGTAAATACAGAAATTTATTTTTATAATGTATTTGGCCTCTTCAAACTTGTATTAATATCAAGTCTTTTTTGTATTATCAAGTGACTGGACACGTCTATATTGCCCTGATAAGCCGAAAAGCTATCGCGCTATCTCAATCGGAATAAGTTTTGAGAAAATCGCACCTTCAAAAATAAATCTCTTTGAAGATGTTAAAACTTGTTTATACGTATTTTTGACTAATAGATTTATTGATATACCCAAATTATCCATAAATTGTACCATTATACTTATTTTGTGAGATACCGCAATTTTGACTATAAAGAAAGCCGCCAAATCTATTCGTAATTTAAGGAAAAATTGAGATATGCAAATACTTCTTACAGGTTTCTTAAATGTTTTAAGTAAGATAACGCTATTTTTATTATAGTACTATTAGATGCGAAGTTATTATAGGTAGATAGATAGATAGATAACACGTTTATTCAGCACAAATACAAACAGAAACAAAACATTTACAATCACTTCACAGAGTATAACATAAAAGCACATAGAACATTCATTATTAATTTTATACAATTTATATAAGACACACACTGTGAGAAAAACAAACAAATACTATAAGAACTGATAAAATTTTAATATATCTGCTGAAATGGCCCTGACGCAGCATAAATACTGTAGACCGAGATAAGTTCAACAGAGCTGGTTTTCTGCCAGTACCATATGGTGAGCGATCGCAGCCCAATAAACCATGCCACCAAAGTGCATCACACGCAAATATATATACCTAACTCTAAATACTATACATATATGTGTATATATCAAGCAAAAGTGTAAGATGTAAAGCAAACAATGTAAATAGTGTAAGTAATGAAGGTAAGCAATATAAATAATAATGTAAGTTTACAAACATAATATTAAATGATAACAATAGCCACCAAATATGAGTATGTATAGGTACGGAAATTTAGGTTTACAGGTATCAAACGTATTGATTAGGGAAATATTTATGTAGCGAGACATCTGCTCTGACAAAAGATGTTTTTTGTATTCACGCTTAAATTGTTTTTTATTATTGATGTCACGCAATGGAGGAGGAATATCATTCCGACACTTACTGGCGCAGGTATTGAATAGCATTAAAAAAATTCAAAGGGCGTATCTCAGAGATAGCGCCTTTCGACTTAGCAGGGCAGTATGTGTCACTCAGAGCTATAAATCGTAAACATTTGAGAATCACTGCCACTGCGCCCGTCACCCAGAGACATAACTTGATATGTCCCATGTGCCTGTAATTTCACCAGCACCCTTACTTACCCTTCAAAATCGAAACGCATTAATAATAAATAACGCACACACTCAACATAGCCCCGCACTAGGGACACCCTGTGTCGCGGGTGCCATGGACACACACATAGACAACCACAAATTACATCCAAACTCACGAGAGAAATAATTGTAGGCCATACAACTATTTCTCCCGGCCCGGGAATCGAACCTGGGACCTCTGCGTGGCAGTCCGGCATGGTAACTGTTAGGCCACGGAGGCAGTGGATATAATTAATGCTGACATTACTGCTTGGCGGCAGAAATAGGTAAGGTGGCAGTACTTCCCTGGACAAACTCTTTCATAATAAGCTCTAATGGTACTAAAAGTCTATTTATGGTACCTATTTTCTTTCTTATGCGAGAATAATAATATTAATCAACAGGATAAACATTTCTAAATATTTTTTTGTAACAGCCATCAGTCTTAAAACGCAGTGGTAGGTAAACTAGTTCGTCACACTGTAGCTGAATTTACTTAAGACTGTGTCTAAACTCCTGTGGTACATTGTAATGATACGCTAATTGTACTCGGTTTCTTTCATAAACTGGTTCAGATGTTTTTGCAACGGTGGCAACGTGTAGTGTTTTGTAAATTTTAACACGGTGGAATGACAATTACGAATCTCAGTCTTTTTTTGTATCGAAATCAGTCTTGTTAGACGGATTTATTCTTCTTCAGGGACATCGTTTTTCATAGATGGCAGCATATGAAGTTGAACACTGACTATATATTTTGATATAAATTATATACAAGACCCGTCAATGTGTACCTTGATGTGCTACCGTCTGTACTTCAAAAGTTAACTTACGAATATTTTAAGTAATTATGATTTATATCTTTAAAAAGGTATTCTTAATCTAATTACATATATCTATCTACTCGAGTATTAAATATTCTTTATTGCACCAAATAAATACAACAGAAATATTAATTTAACAGAATTATAGAATAGAATAGATTAAATAATATTATAAAAATAAATCCTTAACCTTGACCATGTCACATTATATTAACTTAAAATACGCGGCATTGGATCGAATTGTATATATGTATAAATATAATTTCTTATAAATTTTATAAACTTAATTGAGGATGTGTGTACTTATCTCTCGTCTTACATTATAAACACCTTAACCTACTCTATATAACTTCCTTCTTATATAACTGCTGTTGTATTTAGAAATAAGATTAATATTAAGATTGATAAATTAGATGTAGTACAGATATGGATGTAGAAGAGCGGAGTGTCCTTTTTTAAGGGGGCAAATCTTTAAAAATACCCCTGAGCCCAGGGAGACTCAGGGGTTATGTGGGGACTCTCCCTCCAGACTGGAGGGCCTACCCCACTAAAACCCTCCCGGGTTTCACATGCACATTCACCACGACGCCGCCCGCCCGCCCTGGCTTGCGCCAGCCTCGACAGCGAGAGGTCCTTCCCTATTGTCCCCGTCAAGGCATGGCGCTGCTCATCCCACCGTGTGCACACCTCTAGGGTGTGCTGCGCGGTGTCATCCGCAGCGCCGCACTCGTGGCACGACGGGGACGGTTCCCTTCTTGCCACCTTGTGAAGGTAACGACCGAAGCAACCATGCCCGGTCAGCACCTGCACAAGGTGGTACGACAGTGGCCCGTGGGACCGGCTCACCCACTCTATGAGGACAGGACGGATCGCCCCTATGGTACGAGCTCCATAGGGGGGATACGCCAAGCCCTCTTTCCACCTCTTGGGGAGCGGGGCGTTCGACTCAGTCCCTCGGCTTCAAGGTCCCACGGCGGAGTACCGGCGAGGACGCATGCGGCAGCGCAGGCCACCGTCATGTACGCCCTGCACATTCGCAGGGCGACCCTCTGAGGCCTCCTATTATACTAATATTTTTTCTTATTTCTTCGGCATGTTTTTAGGTATTCGGTACTCGGCCTTACAGCAGAAACCAGGCTGCGAAAATGCCAAATAGTGGCAGAAAATTTTTTGCAATTCTAATATTAACCTGTTCCCTTCCAGGACTATCGAGTGAGCCACGGGTGGTGTGCTACTATACGAACTGGTCGGTGTATCGACCGGGCACGGCGAGATTTAACCCTCAGAATATCAACCCCTACCTATGCACGCATCTCATCTACGCCTTCGGTGGTTTTACGAAAGACAACACGCTCAAGCCTTTTGATAAATATCAGGACATTGAAAAAGGTAAAATATATTGTATTACAATGTTAGTAACAAGGAGTTATAAAATGTACCTGTTTCGCAAAGAAAAAACTTTTTTTTAATGGCTTATAAACGTTTTTTCTTCAAAAATCCAACATTTTGGGCTACATCTGCAAAATGACAACTTTTCAGACAACGAAATTAGTCGACGTGTGAACGAATTAATTATATATAACGGGACCATCGTTTTCTTCCTTCAAGGCGGGACGCGTGCAAAATTATTGTTTTAAAAATAAAACACATGTTTGTGACAGTTACAAAATGTTTAATGATTAAAAAAAAATTAAAAAGATTTTAAAACATTTAATGATCAAAAATTAAAATAAGAACTAATCTTGTGTAGTGTGGGTATTTGGCGTTATATATTTTCGGACGAGTAATGCTTTTTGTTTTAATTTGTCTGGTTTCGTTTTTAAATATGTTCCACGGGCCGAGATCGGCACTGTCATCGATTCATTCTTGCCAAAAACACAAGTATGTAAAAGACGCGGGCGATTTGGCTTACTTGCTGCTACGCTTTCTGTGGTTCAGTGCGGGTTTTCAGTGAACCCTTTAGGAAATGGCCGATTTAAACAAATTGAGTAAAAAAATTAAAGTAAAAAAATATGTGGACGCCAGTTAAATACAACATAATTAATATAATAACAATAACGCACACACTCATAGACCCGCACTAGGGAAACCCTGTATCGCAGGTGCCATGAACACACACGTAGACAACCATAAGTTACATCCAAATTCACGTACGTATATAATACACATAGAAATAAATGTAGGTCATACAAATATTACTCCCGGCTGGGAATCGAACCCGGGACCTCTGTGTGGCAGTCCGACATGATAGCCGTTCGGCCATGGAGACAGTTATGAATTAACAAATATAACATGACATAATGCTTACAGTGTTTTCAAGTTCACTCTGTCTTCATGGATTTTGTGGGTGCGTTACACAAATAAATGTGTTCCAGGCATGTTTTGTAGCATTAATATGGCGCTCATTGAGTTCACTTTATAAAGTATAAACGGAATATGAAAGACTAAGTAGAATTATATAATAAAACTTGTTTCTACATATATTTACACCATTTTTGTATTGTCCAGGTGGCTACGCGAAGTTCACCGGACTGAAGACTTACAACAAAAAACTTAAGACGATGCTGGCTATTGGCGGATGGAATGAAGGGTCCACACGCTTTTCACCCATGGTCGCTTCAAAAGAACGACGAAGGGAGTTCGTCAGGAACGCCATCAAGGTAACGAACCTATTTACTAACACCTTTCACTTAATATTACCTTTTTTAATTTGATTTGAGTAAATACGAGAAAATGAAGATCGCACACTCAGAAAAAATTCCTTCGATCCGGCCGGATTCCCGCCGACGTCTTCTAGCATACCATGCCAAACGCTATACCAACCTAAGCCAAGGAACGAACCAGCGGGCCTCACGAATTTTTCTATGTGTTTGTTGTAGTGCCTTTGTATTTGGTTTTTCAACGACTTTGTAGCTGCAGCTGTATCTTTGTATTAATAATTATAACAAACTAGTGGAGTAATTTCACATAAAAAATAATTAAATATCAATTCAATAAAAATTTATAGATAAAATTAAATTAAGGTATATACCACAATTACCGCTAGCCGCAACTGTGTGAACCGATGTCACTATACACATGACAATAAAGAGGTTACAGTTAATGTGGACTTTACGCAAGTCAACACAAGTATTAAGGCGAGAGTGAATAGGCATTATTTAGGTGTGCACCCAAATGCGCACTTGTATGTTATAAAAGAAAAAGTATCTAACCCCTATTTATTCATAATTTTCATACAGTGCTTGTACTATTTTAAAGTAGCAGGTAGATACACAAAAAAGTAAGAAAGTTTATAAATAGAAAATATACTTACCCTGGGGCATCGTGCCCAGAAGGCTGGCAACATTTCCCCTTTGAATTGTATTCTTTGGCGTAAATAACTGCCAGCCTTCTGGTCACCGTCAGATTTTTCTTACCGCTTATTATAATAAATAAATAAATAAATAAAGCACACACTCAACATAGCCCCGCACTAGGGAAACCCTGTGTCACGGGTGCCATGGACACAGACATAGACAACCACAAATTACACCCAAACTCACGAGATAAATAAATGTAGGTCATACAAATATTTCTCTCGGCCCGGGAACCGTCCGGCATGGTAACCGTTCGGCCACAGAGGCAGTTAAATTATTGAAAATAATTCTTTTTTTATGATATAAAATGACGGGATAACAAGTCGTGCGTCTAGTGGTAAGCGACACGCCTGTCGATAACATTTGCAGTGCCACTCAGAGCTACAAATTGCAAAGATCTGAGAGTCATTGCCAATTCGCCCGTCACTCTGAGACATGAGTTAACAAATCCCATGTGCCTGTAATTTCACCAACACCCTTACCCTTCCATACCGGAACGCAGTAATGCTCGCAGTACTGCTTGGCGGTAGAAATACGAAAGATAGAAGTACCGATATGTACTTCTCTGGACGAACTCTTTCTTTAAATAGATGTAAATAATAGCTTTACTAATTGCTTTTGTGTATACAAAAGCACTATTGCATTAAATAAATTAACTTTTAATATCCATAAAATGCAGTAATTCATCAAAACTTAGAAAGATTACGTCGTTGTACATATATCTCTACAATTCCCACACTTGTCGGCTCTTTCGCTGACTATTCATCGCTCAGTAGAATACAGAAGTCATGAAAAACGCATTACGTGAGTTTATCACGCTTCGTGTAATAGCAAAGGTCGGTGATCTCCCTCACGTCATTTCACGTTTTATTTTGATGTGTTACTTACTGGTAGAGATCATGCTTTTCTCACTTCCGTCACGAGATTCTAAAAATATAATTTTACATATTGTTAGGTTGGATTTAGTGGATTTTGCGTATTTAAATATGGATGTGTAGTTTTGTAAATTAGAAATAAGGTACCTATTTGAAATTTTTATTGAATTGATATTAATTTTTTTTGTGAAATTATTCCACTAGTTTGTTATAATTAATGAACATATTATATTAATGAAGTCAGTCGTAAAGTCCATTTCTCCTTGCACTCACTTAAGCGCCTCCAAAACGATTTACCTTTAAAAACCAAGATATGTTTAGTCCAAACACTTATTTTGCCCTTCTTAGACTATGCTGATTCCTGCTATTTGGTTGCTACTGAAGAACTGCTGAATAAGCTTGAACGACTGCAAAACCTATGTATAAGGTTCATCTTTGGGCTTCGTAAATATGACCGAATTTCACATTTCCGCAGTCAGCTCAAATAGCTTCCAATCCGTCTCTGCAGGAATTTGCATATTGTCTCCATTCTTTACAATATTTTACATAACCCTGTGTTTCCCGGGTACCTGAAAGAGCGTTTCAGCTTCCTTAGGTCCCAGGATAAAACCTGTCGCTCTCTTGTTAGGTCCCAGTTATCTTTTCCATGCTTCAATTCCGGTTTCTATTCTCACTCCTTCACTGTTCATGCGGTCAGACTTTGGAATGCACTTCCTATTACTGTTCACGAAAGTAAATCGTTAGCTAATTTTAAAGTGAGAGTTAAGGAGCATTATTTATCTACTATTCCATCCATATCTTAGGTATTATATTATAAAATATGTATTTATCTAAGTATTTATATAATTTATAACAATTTAATATTTTTATATATTTTTTTCCTTGTTTTGTTGTGCACATATGCCCGTTCTTTTAGTTATAGTGTCCTGTATTTAGGTCTGCAGGAAGAAATTTCTATGAGAAACAAGCAGAACCTTTTGTTTTTAATTTCGCTTGTATTCTTTGTGACTTGTTGTATTTTTCCTGTACAATAAACTATTAAATAAATAAATAATTATGAATACAAAGATCGAACGCTCAGAAAAAAACCTTCGATCCGGCCGGATTCGAACCGACGTCTTCTAACTTACCGTGCCAGACGCTATACCAACTAAGCCACGGAATGAACCAGCTGACCTCGCGATTTCTTTTTTCATTTTGGTTTAGCGTGTGACACCGTCGGCGCGATTATTAACAGTAAATACCTTTAATTTATTATCATGATTTCAATTCAAATCAGTAAACTAAATTTTAAATTCCGCTCATGATCTTTACAAAGCTTTTTGTATCAACAACTCAAGTAGTCTCTATTACTATATTATCGCAATTAAACTTTAAACCTTGTAACCTTTTTA
Organism: Hyposmocoma kahamanoa; assembly: GCF_003589595.1. Lineage (NCBI taxonomy): Eukaryota > Metazoa > Arthropoda > Insecta > Lepidoptera > Cosmopterigidae > Hyposmocoma > Hyposmocoma kahamanoa. Next base: position 21,555,881 of record NW_020654466.1, read on the forward strand.
AAAACTCATTCATCAAACATCACCAAAGAAAGTTGCGTACTGAGTAGTCAATCCCAGGAGATCGTACATCATCGCTTTCCCCCATTACGCTATATTACGGCAACTTGCGCGCGCGCATGATTTGTAATCAACAATTATTTTATACTGTAATTTTCATAGAATTGATACATTCATACAAACTTATTATTGTACAGTCACCGCCACATCTAATATAACAAATTATATTTTTAATGTCCGTTTCTAACTGTACTTTTTACTGATTGGATATGGTATCGAAAATCCATGGAAAATATGATGGAAAACGATATTTTCGACATTATTTCAAAAGTAGATTTTCGACTAGACATTCAGGCAATCAAAATAATTACATTTTAATCAAGTTACATATTAATTTCGCTTTCATAATAGGCACGTAAAAAACAAAGGATTCGTAATATAGTTCCAGACAAAGAGGACGTGATTTTATTACTTTCGTTCTTTTTTACTAACAACCTGTTCGTCCGGTCACTTAGTATCATAAAAAAGCTAGAAAAAAGGTATATAGAAACATAGATTTACAAAATTGCGTAACATAATGTATACTTATACATTTCGTTAACTGTACATAAACAAATGAAAATGAAATGAAAACTCGTATTTCTCTATTGGAATTGATTTATGTTGGATCTAGATTGTA
>NW_020654466.1:21556956-21592606 GCF_003589595.1 Hyposmocoma kahamanoa
GCGACCCTTTTTTCCTATATCTATGTAAGCGACACGCCTGTCCATAACAGTTGCAGTGCTGTAACACATTTTTTTTGGTAGATCTCTTAAATACCAAAACAAAAACAAAATTTATCTTCTCTCCTTGGTAATTTCACCATTCTTGTACAACATGTCACTTTGACATTATAGTTTAAAAATATTTAGTAAATTAATTGAAACTCTTAAGTGTTGGTGTAATCTATTATTTAATCCATTCACATATATATTACCTGTTGGTGAACGATTTTTCTATAAAATCAATATCGTGAATGGGTACCCTTTAGTTTGCCATATTTTTGAAAACACCAACTCTGGCTAATTTTTCTTGTATGGTAACACAGAACACTAGTGCTGCGTACCAATTAACTCGATTTTACTTCTGTAGTCGAGTCTCATGTAAATTATAGCTTTTCTTTAATATTTCCATGTCGAACGCCGCCATATAGTTTAAGTAACCAGAACTCACCCACAAACCAGTCTCATGCTCACTCAAACCGACTGGAGCTGACCATTACAGTGCCACTCAAAACTAAAACAAACTAAAACATCGGAGGGGCACTGCCACTGCGCCCGTCACCCTGAGACATAAATTGACAAGTCCCATACGCCTGTAATTTCACCAGCACCCTCTACCTTTCACTACCAGAACGCTGCAATGCTCACATTACTGCTTGGTGGCAGAAATAGGTAAAACGACATTACTTAGCTTGCTTAACTCTTTCACAAGGAGCTCTACTGTTTCTAAAACTGTTGCTGCTAAATTTGCGCTTTCTCCGTAGTATCTTCAACTTCGACTGTTGTCTACTAAAATATTTGCTAGATGTAATTACGATAGACAGTTTAATAATTGATAAACTCCCACGATATTCGGTACCATTTGCTTTAAATTCCCACAGTGGTCTGCAATTACGACCGTGTAAAACATCGCCGTGTACAAGTACACTAACTACAGTGGGGATTATACTGAGTTGCCTAATTTCTAATTCAATGTCGTATTGCTTAATTTGAAGCTTAGATCGAACGATAAGAGAACAGCGTGTGCAGGGTTCGCATTAATTTGTATTTTAATACGTTGCTTAAATATAACGTTATTGTTTAAAATGTGATTGCGAAGGGTTTATCTGTAGAGTGCTGTAGTTTCGGAGATATATTTAGCCAAATTTTTTTTAGGCCATTTTCTGTTATTTTGTAAACAGCCATATTTATTTAATAATATTATGCTCCCCGAATTTTGTGAAAAAAAAAGAAACAAACAAAAATTCGAAACAAAAAACAAAATAAAAACAGAACAGGTCCAAAAATGAAGTTGACGTAATGTTAATTGGAGGTATAGATCTGATGTTAAACGAAGAAGCGTCTTTTTTTTGAACTTTAGTACCAGTAGAGCTCCTTGTGAAAGAGTTCATCCGGGTTAGTATTAACCTTACCTATTTTTGCCGCCAAGTAATAATGTCAGCATTACTGTTTTCCGTTTTTGAAGGCTAGAGGTGCTGGCGAAATTACAGGTTCATGGGACATGTCAACTTGTGTCTCAGGGTGACGGGCGCAATGACAATGCCCCTCAGATCTTTGCGATTCGATGCGGAAGCTCTGAGTGGCACTGCATCTGTTATAGACAGGCATGCAGCTTACCATCAGGCGCACGACTTGTTCGGCCCGTCACTTGACGTTATAAAAAAAATGAAAAAGTGGCTGACGACCTCCGTATCCCAGCGGTTTTTTTCTGTGGGCGTTGAATAAAGAGGTGCCGGGTTCCCGGTAGGACCATCGTAGGACATCAGGCGCACGACTTGTTCGGCCGGTCACTTGACGTTATAAAAAAAACAAAAAAGTGGCTGACGACCTCGGTATCCCAGCGGTTTTTTTCTGTGAACGTTGAATGCAGAGGTGCCAGATTCCCGTTGGAACAAATTGGGAAATGAAGTTTTCTAAATTATTGATTCTGGTCTGGGTGTCCTGTGAAGCGCCCCGTTGTGAATTCTGTTGCTCTGGTACTCATAGTATAGGGAATTCCCTAATTTGTTGTTGTTCTGATACATTATTATTATTATTATTTTGAATATCTATTTAAGGCTCTCGCCTCTGCTGTGGCCTAAAAGAACAATTCTAAATTTTTAAATGGGAATCGCGATGTTCCTCGGCAATGGCACAGTCGGCCGGGCTTAGGGACTCAGGCTCAAGAACCGACGAATACATGTCGTATCGAGCAGGAACGCTGTCTGCATTATTATTACCGTACCATAATGGTACGCGTTTGTCTAAAAAAATCCGGCGTGATACATCGCTTGACCTTATTAAGAATACCCAGTTTTTTGGCTGCAATTTGTGTCTTCGATTCAATAACCAATTAAAACAAAAATAACCATGGCAAATTCCGCTACTCGTCTATCAATTATATACCGTTCTTAACAGACAAATTCGCCGTCAATCGCTATGCTAAACCCCTTAGGAATGTAGTACCAGAAGCGTGTCAATTATTGCAAGGTATCTCCAATTAACAGCACTCGTCCGTGCCGACAGAGTCGTTGACAATGACTCCTTTACATATATTTCGGGCGAAAGCGTTTTCAAGGATAAGTTGTTTGTAATTCTAGGCATATCGTTTATACATTTTTTATTGCAACAAATAAAGTCAACATAAATATTAATAGATCTCTTCCTGCCAACCCAGGGCAGTAGGAGCTGAGGTTATAAGCGGGCTACAGCGTGCAAAAAAGAATAAGAAAGAAATATAATAAGAAGAAAGAAATATGTAATTATAATAAATAGCATCAATTTATATAAACACAGGTACACATACATTAAGAAATATATAAAAAAGTTTTTAGCCTATTACTTATTTAAGACAAAATTATATTAATTGTTGAAAGATGAAGTATATACATATTAAGGAATTTTATATAAATAATTAAAATTAATTTAAGTACGTATGATTATTATTATTGATATATTACATTAATTAATTAATTATACTTATAATGTAATGCAATCACGTGACGTTCACGTCACGTCACGTTCTGACGAAACATATTTTTTACCTATTCTACTATTTGTAATCTTGATCACCATATTGCTAGCAAATAAATGATTTTTTTGATTAAGTAGCAGAAGGGTTCCTTGTGAAAGGGTTCGTCCAGGGAAGTACGGCCACCTTACCCGTGTTTGCTGCCAAGTAGTAATGTAAGCACTACAGCGACACGGTTTTCAAGGGCTAGGGTGCTGGTGAAATTACAGGCACGTGGGACTTATCAACTTAATTTCAGGGTCACAGACGCAGTTATATTGCCCCTCAGATCTTTATAATTTAAAGCTCTGAGTGACACTGCAACTGCTGTGGACTGGCGGGTCGCTATGCTTATCGTCAGGACGTCACACGACTTGTTCGTCCTAGTAATTGTATCACAAAAAAGACCGTAACTAGTTTTAGTGGTAAGGAAAGTTTACAAAGGTTGATGGGACTATTTTTAAATTCATTCTGTCTATTGTTGGAAGCATTTGATACCTGATGGAAGGTGACGATGAGGTCGACGATGGCCCATGAACACCTAAATAATGCCTATTCACTCTCGCGTTGAAAGAGCCCAAGTTATAGTAGTCAGAGAATTAGTCGACAGGGAATGTCACTCCATAGTGGGAATTATTGGAATATACACAACATAAAGGTGACACCCCAGCTTACGTCTAGTCCCCCGATGTTGGAAAGGGGAAGGCGGAACTAAATCCTGCATTTCCATCGCACACTCTCCGTGGTATATCCTGTAGAATACCTTTAGATAAGCAACCTTATTGTTCAAGGTTCTGTTGTACTAAATCCGAGTCACCTATAATCTCTAACAAAATGTCGCTTTCTTTTCAATTAAGCAACACCCAGAAAGCCAAAATTCATAATTCACAATGTTCTTCCTAGTGTTACAAAATCTATTGTAAGATTATCATTGCGACACCGTGGCTATCGTATAAGTGGATTTGGGACAAAGGCCGGAGAAGCGCCGAAACATTTGACAAACAGAGCGGGAACGTGATTCGTGATTAAGTGAATTAAGACATTCTGCATTGTTACTAGTATGTAGGGTGGCCATAATATATTAAAAACTATGACTTGATTATGATAAACTAAAATAATTGTAATGAGGATTTAGTTCACATAACTAACCAAATTAAAAACTCCAAATATTTCATTTATCGTATATTATGTATATGCAAAATACTCTAAATTATTTTCTGCGTCAAACCATAAATATGCTACTTTATCTTATATTATTGTTTAATTTATTTATATACTAATATTATACATTATAAAATGGACACTTTAGCACAATATAAATTTATTTGTATCTGTGGCCAATTCCCATTCGTTACGATTGTCCACTTTCAATTATGACGAATACAAATATCTAATAATATATTTACCTATACGTTATATTATTATGTACTACATTCTGTATATTATATAAGACAGTTACAAGTCGATATCTCTAATGATCGCTACGCCTACTAAATTTTTGGACCTGTTCTGTTTTTATTTTGTTTTTTGATCCTTTATTTTCTTTTCACAAAATTCGAGGAGCATAATATTAGTAAATAAACATGGCTGTTTACAAAACTAGCATTGGAGGTACCGCATTGTAATAAAAGAATATCTTTGAGAGAGAAGCTTAAACATTTCTTGCACTAGCATCACTTTACCTACTATGAAAATGTAATTTATGTTAAGAAAAACAGTATTTTTTTTAATGAAAAAACTGTATCATGTATAATGTAGTGACAGATACAATATTAATCCGAGGATAAAAATAAACCGACTGTTCTTGTAAATAGTATAACAAAGCTCTGCAATAAGATTTCAATTTATTTTCTTTTGTTTTTTGTGCATTGTGTTTGGATTGTTTGGATTTAGCACGATCAAGATGATTTAAATTTATCTCACCACCGCGCCGAGTCCTTAATAAAAGTCTTTCAACCCTGACGTTGGCGAAATCGTCGCGCAAAACGAAGGAGCCATAGATACAATAGTTAAAGTTGAAGACTTCAATTAAGAAAAAGTAATTTTCCACATTTGCCATTTACGAAGCTTAAAATTACGGTGAAACAAACACTTTATACCAATACTTTGTTATAATTATTAATACAAAGATCGAACACTCAGAAAAAACACTCAGAAAAATTATTTCGATCCGGTCGGATTCGAACCGACGTCTTCTTGCATACCGTGCCAGCCGCTATACCAACAAAGCCACGGAACGAACCAACGGACCTCACGAATTTTTCTATGTGCTTGCGTCGTGTCTTTGTACTTGGTCTTTCAACGACTTTTTAGTCGTAGCGCCATCTATGAGAAATCTGTGACAGATTTATCACCCAGTTAGTACCTTTACAGCTACCAGTCCTGGCGAGAGATGTCGCTATTCACTGTATTAATTAAATTTTTATTGAATTGATATTCAATTATTTTTTGTGAAATTACTCCACTAGTTTGTTATAATTATTAATACAAAGATCGAACACTCAGAAAAAATTCTTTCGATCCGGTCGGATTCGAATCGACGTCTTCTTGCATATCGTGCCAGACGCTATACCAACTAAGCCACGGAACGAACCAACCAAAAATTAATATAAACTATAGACCAAGTTCAGTTTATATTAATGATTTAATAAACTAGTGCATTTATTATGACAAAAGTCTTTGCTAATGACCCGTTTAGCTTCTGCAGGCTGTTTCGATGTATGATATTGAAATAAATATAGTAAATGATAAATATGTACTACTGTCTATTTGAAAATAGCGACCCCTAGAGTTTCTTAGTCATTCTTCTCAGAGAAATCGGCCCTACGAATGAGCAGTAGAGTTTAGTCAATGTGATAATTTCAAGTGTTATTTTTTACCTATAAAATTTGAGTTTAAACGTTAACGCTAATTCGTTACAATGAGGCGTATGTCGTAAAAAATGGCGTAACGATCTCTTTATAGAAGATTTAATTCCCGACCTTGATGATAAATTTTATACAGTATTTCTGCTTTCCCCTTTAAACTATAGCCACCAGTTTAGCATAGATGCTAAGGCTTGACATTCCCTATTGTATACTTGGTCTATTGTATTCTGCTTCCCACTGCCCACAACAGAATCACAGATATTTTGCAATACTCGCACCGCATTAACAAACATAATAAATGATGTTTTAATGCGGTAATCAAGGTTTAACATGTTGTTATTGATTGATGCACAATGGCGATTAGATCAAATGTAGATTTTAGTAATCTGTTCTTGGATTCTATGCTTCGACAGCTATAGTATAATATAACACTCTTGGTGTATAAGACCAAATCATTTCCAAAAGAGAAGTTTAAAAATTACGCACATAATAAGTTGATAACATTTTTATAAAATTTCACATGTACATAATTTATTTCATTTTCATGACTGATGTGACTTTTATTATACTAAAGGCCGTATTCCAGAACTCTACTCAATGCTCAAGTCAGGACTTGAGCAGACTTGAGTAGGATTTCAAGCACTGGAAATACGACCCTAATGGCAAGGACTTGAGTATGATTTTCAGTGCTCACTGCAGTACTCAAGTCCTGACTTGAGTATTGAGTAGAGTTCTGGAATACGACCCTATGACTAATTTTTGCAACTATAATTGGACATAGTTAAACAAAAAGGATCCAATCCACATCCAGTCACTTTCGAGGTATGGCAGTTTGAAGTTTAATAGTGTTTCTCACTCTTTCTCATTTTCAAAACATAATGTCATGTTACTCCAGAGATATTTGTTTACGTTTGTATGTTGGATTGTTTTATTTATTTAATTTCCTTAACAATATTTTTTGTGTTGGAAAAAAGAAAATACAATTACAATTAAAATCTAACATCATATCCAAATAACAAAACGAAAATAAATTAATATATTAACTAGTCATTAGTGCAAAATAATTATAATAATACAATAACAATAACGATGTCAAATTAAATATTATCGGCATGGTTCAATACAAATTAAATGCAAAATAATAACAATAATACAATAATGTCAAATAATAATAATCTATAATAATGTCAAATTATGAATCGTTATCCTCGTTAAATACATTTTAATTTAATGTCACAACAAATTCATCAATACAATAAAATGATTTTTCCAATAAGAAACGTTTCAAACGCTTTTTGAAAGATACTAAGTGATCTTGTACCATTTTAAGTGCACTAGGGAGACTATTATATATGTTTGTTGTTTGGCTATGCTTTATAATATTTAACTTTGTTACTATTACACCACGTCTATCTTGCTGTTTTCGATGATCTAAGAGTTAGATTGTAGGGATTATTAATATAATTTTTTTGATAATTTTGTGGATTGGATCCTTTTTGCTTAACTACATCCAATTCAGAATAGGGTGGTTTGCATCAATATTGCATAATTTAATAATAATAATACACTCCACATAGATATGCACTGTACTCATTTAATTTATTTCGGTCCATGAGTGTGGTTCAAACCAGCCAACAGGCTGAGAAAAATGCAATACAATAACTGCTCTAACCACCTCCACCCTGCACACCCACAAGATGCCTCTTCACGGCTCTTTTGTAGGACCCCATATAGGTAACCTATCACAAACTCGAATTTATATTTTCAACACATTTGCTCGTAACGGGCTTCTTATTGTATCGCTTTTAGGCTCATAAACCTAGCTATTGAACACGCGTTTGTAATTATATTACAAAACGTGTGTGTAATAAGTATAGGCTTAACCGGATTAAGATGTATCTCACAACAAGGCCTATGTATTAAAACTATGCATTCTTAAATTATCCGGGTTATGTCTTTGAAATTAACTTGGTCTATTAAAAAAACAGCTCTAACCTACATATTATAAGATTCAAATTACAATGACAGTAATCCCAAACAAACAGGGTCACAGTTTTTTTTTTATTTCTGTTTAATACGGTTGTGTAGTCTTACCTTACAAATAATATTTTTATTAATAAATTTATATTTCTTATTTGATGTGATAAATATAGAAAAACATACACAATATACACCTATAAAACTTTAATTGAATAAAATTACTTATTTTGGATAATATTTTACACGAATTTGAGTGAAATAAGGACATATTTATATTATTTCGCATTGGCTGTTTAGGAATTTCACCTAAGTCTCATTATTGCCGAAGCACCTGCGCGCGCATATCCGCGCCGCGGCGCCAGGCGCAGAAAAAATAACTCTGCGCGCCAATTTCCATTGATACGTTCGAAACATTTATATACGCTGTGTGTTAGATAATTACCTAGGTGTTTAAAATGTCCTGCTCAAGCACGGAAGAAAACATTTTGATGGATTTAACACCGCCCGAAATCCTCACAGAGGCACAAAACGCAAGTGACAGTTTATTACCTTCGAAATCCAGAGAAAAATACATGGCTGCATATGAAACTTTTAATTAATGCCAAATAAAGCTATTTTTCATTTCCATTTTACTCAAGTTTGTTTCATTTTCCTCGCAAATGTGTTGAAAAACGTCGTATGAAACACGTGTGCTTTGATCATTACACTCTCGGCTTTCTTATCGCGCTCGCCTGCGGCTCGCGCGAGTAATAACGCCTCGTGTGTAATGACCAACTTAGCACACTTGTATCATAATGTACTATTTCTGAAATAACGTTTGTTCGAATTTTCATTACACCGAAAACCGAATTATAACGAAACTGTTGTTCTTTCAGGATATGTTGTATGTTTATCGCAAAGAGATAAGGTTAGGTTAAGTTAGGTTTAAAAGAAAAAACATTTTCCTCTCAAAATTACTTTCGAGGTGATGAACATTCGAGCCAACGTTATTTCTGGAAAATGTGATTTCGGACTTCCGTTAGGTAACCCCCCATATCGTAAGACGGAGGGAATACGTGCCCTGGAAGGTATTCGCCTTTTCTCAACTGTGCAACAGAGGAAGGTGCCACCAAACCCTTTAGTTCGCGATGGAATACGTCTAGTTGTAAAACGGAGACTACGGAGGCAAGCACGCGTACCTGGCTGAGTGAAGAAATAGATTTCTCACAGATGGCGCTATGGCAAAGGGATCGATAAAAGCAGAAAACAAAGATCTGCATATGGAAAAATTCATAAGGTCCGCTAGTTCGTTTCGTGGCTTAGTTGGTATAGGATCTGGCACAGTTCGCTGGAAGACGTTGGTTCGAATATAACCGGATCGAAGGAATTTTTTCAAGTGTTAAATTTTTGTTATATAATTTTAACCAACTAGTGGTGGTAATTTCACAAAAATAATTAAATACCATGGTAGTCAAACATCTTGACATTCAATGAAAACTTCAAAATTATAATAATATTTATTCACAACAACAACAAAAGCAACATTTGATGGTACATTGCGTAGGTATAATTTTTCATAACCATTAAGCAATTCCCTGGCTCCTAAACTAAGAAAACTTGTATCTCAGAGTCGTACTCTAGAACTCTACTCAATGCTCAAGTCAGGACTTGAGTATGATTCAAAGCGCTAGAAATCATACTCAAGTCCTTGCCATTAAAGTCGTATTTCCAGTGCTTGAAATCATACTCAAGTCTGCTCAAATCCTGAATTGAGCATTGTGTAGAGTTCTGGAATACGACCCTTAGTTATCCATCGTAAACAGAATCATTTTTAGGTACCTAATTGCAATGAGCTACTTACAAATGTTAACTGAAAATTTAGTAAAATTAAAAACATTCTATGTGTCTGTTGGTGAATGATTTATTAATCATGGTATTCCATCTAACTCGGCCGTGGCCATGGCCTTTTTTTGTTATATCAAGTGACGGGATGAACAAGTCGTGCGCCTGTGGTAAGCTACAAGCCTGTCCATAACAGTTGCCTACGGGACTTCGCGCGGAAATGGCACGATTGTCGGAGTAAGCTAGAGAGGAAGTATCGAGACCGTTGCGACCTTACGGCGGACACCGAGGCGTAATTGTGTCGTGCACGCCCCAGAAGGGGGAGAATTGCATTAGAGACTTCAAACGTAGAAATATTAGTACTCTGTTTCGGCCCGTGTAACCAAGAAGGCTGGATAGGGCCATGGGAAAGGTTGGTGGGTTATGTCCATAACAGTTGTAGGGCCACTCAGAGCTTTAAATCGCAAAGATCTGAGGCGCCCATCACCCTGAGACATAAGTTGACAAGTCCCAAGTGCCTGTAATTTCACTAGCACCCTTCAAAACCGGAACACGGTAATGCTGACATTACTGCTTGGCGGCAGAAATAGGTAAGGTGACTAAACTAACTTGGACGAACTCTTTGGCAAGGAACTCTATTTGTATATAAATATAAATATATAATTACAAAGAGCTATACACAAATACTTTGCATGCAATGTATCTGTGGGTGAGTGATTAATACCATCTAATTCGGCCGTGACCAGGCATCTACAAAGTGCCCAAAACGTTGGTTTGTTTGAAAAAAACGAAAATACGCGATTTTGACCCGTAAAAAAATTTACATTTAACATTTACTCAATATGTCGCACAGCTATTACAATAGTGTCGTTACTCAAAATTGTGGAATTGAGAAACCACAATTTGAAAATTAAAGGATCTTATTGCGATTATTTTTATTTAAATTTCATTCTGTTTTTTTAAATTTTCCAATCGTGTTTTCTTAATTCCACAATTTTGAGTTACGACAATATTGTAATAGTAGTGCGACGCATGTTTTTCGCTTTACGCTTTTTATACTTATATATTGTAGAATTAAGTTTAACTTCCTATAAGCGTCTTTACAATAAAGTTCAAGGTACGATGGTACATAATAGATACACAGGCTGACATTAACAAGGCGGATTTGATCGATTGGTCACTTCTAAGCTTGTTCTGTTTGCGTTTTGGTTAATAGCCCGTAGGCAATATATATAGTTTTTTAATAGTCGACACAAACTCAGCTCGATTTCCAATTTTTCGTCGAGCGGCAGGAACGTTAAAGCCATTTGAAAAATGTCTATCTTTTAAATGTCTATATTTTTTCATGTTACTTGACATAAAAAAATCATTGGTACATTATTATGTAAAGTACCTATTGAATGCAGAAATCTTCTTGTAAAATTTCGAGATAAATTTGTGTTTTTTTTTTCTATCGTGAAAATTTTTTGGAATAGCGTTTTCACATCGTATAGTAATCAGTGCGTATCCTCTATTTTACTATATATTTTTTTCCAAAGTGATTGGTTCAACAATTTCACTGAATATGACCATCAATCAACCAAAGCCGTTGAAGGTTGTACAGGCTCTTAATCGACATAGTAAAAGAAGGTTCTCTGTGTCTATGTGTGTATGAACAAAAGTATTCTATTTTGCTCGGCACCGACTTCATCTACTATTAACCTTTTTTAGTTATCAAAACTAATGAAACTGCCGAAATAAAGTTATTGTATTAATAGTGTATTAACACAAAAAGTGTATTTTTTCAGAATTGATGAAAATGAATTATTAATTATTAGTCGCTTCTCGTGAAAGAATACTAAAATTTATGTAAAGTTTAAAGTTTATTGCAGACATCTTAACAATTTCTTAATTGCCGAATATAATTATTTAAAAATAAAAGGGTAAATATAATTCCATATATTTGACTAAGGGATTGTTTTGTCCAGAATTAGCTCACAAAAAGTTAATCTAATTTTGTAGTTAATCTAAGTAGGTATCTTTAAATGATTTTTCACAATATTCTAACGACGGTTTTATTGACGTGTAGAGATTCAAATTTTACGTTCAGTAATGGTATAATCTTGAATTTCACATATTTTGTGTTACAACACTATTCTAATAGCAGTGCGATATATTATTCATTAGATTGTTGTAGTGATGAATATTAAAACAAAAAATCATAAATAATAATAAAACCCAAAGGCAAAAATATTTATGTAAATCTAGTTTATGTCATATTAAAAAGACAAATAGCTGTGCGTTTTCCGTCTGTAAATTCAAGGCCCATTTACAGATTTACTAATGAATTATTAACCGATTTTAAAAGATAGGAGGTTCTCAATTGGACTGTATTCTTTGTGAGTATATTACGCGATTATTTTTTGTTCCAAAGAGGATACCTCAGTTATGGTCCCATTTGAAGAAAGTATTCCATTTCCAAGTGTGACAACCTAGGGGACGAATCCGGTTTTACAAACTTTCCGGTAACCGATTACAGTAAAAATTTGCAAATAGATGTAATTCCACGGACTTTTAAGGTCGGCTGTTTTTATATAAAAAGGTTATTCCAGTTGTATTCAATCTGTATTTGTGTCATACTAGTGTATACAGTGTTTATCTATGTATGTAACAAAAAAAATGCCATCTAAAGATCTCGCGGAAGTTTTGGAGCCACACAGTTTAAACCTGTCGTATAACTTGAACCACTAAGAGTGATTACCCACGGCGAGTTTTAGCAGCGATGCAAACGCGCGTTCATGAAACGCGCGATTGTATCGCTGCAGTTTTGGTCTATAGGCGATTGCATCGATGCAAACGCCTATAAATCCCAAGTGTAACGATGCAATCGCCTATAAGTGTCGTCACACAAAACTATCTAAACGAATCTACGAGCTCGCTTGACGCATCGCAAGAATTTGCGAATTGCTCCGCATCGCGCATTCCTGCGATGTTAATCTTCCTTGTGTTTTTTTCCTATACTTTCTTATCAGTAACAGCAGTGCAACACTCTTTTTAGGACCCATGTCGCTACCTAGATTCGCACTTTTGTGTTCCGACACTAAATCCCAAATGTGGCAATCACGCGCTTAAAATCGCGCGAGTTAAGCTCTTTCGGAGGGCTTTCATAAAAAAAATGTCCTATTTTAATAAATCAAAAGTTTATTTTAAATCACGATTTCAATACATGTTATTACTGTCTTAAATCTATCTTAATACTAATTGTCAGAATGCATCAATGCTCCGGCGCAGAGCGCGTTATCGGACAGGAAATGCAACCTCATGTCTTTACTCCATGGTGTGGAGGCGTTGATGCAGCCCAGATTTACTAAGAACTTACATAACACGCGTGTGTGTAAAGATAGATTATCGACTGTAACGCTACTGCATAGCGTTTGTGTCGCTGTGAAGAGTCGCTGTGTGTAACCGGTCTAACTTCGACCACTTTCGATATCACGCGGATTCAAATTCCTTTACCATTGCGTAATAATTTTATGTTAATAAGTTGAATCATCGTGTTTTCATAGTTACGCAAAACGACAATTTTGGAGCATTAAAATTTACATATTAATACAGCGAAGAATGTATCTTGTCTTTGTAATTACTAGAGCATGTTCATGTTGTTAAATTAATAGATTTTGTGATTATGTTATATACAAATTATATAAAGTAGCAGTTCGTCCAGGGAAGTACTGCCACCTTACCTGTTTCTGCCGCCAAGCAGTAATGTCAGCATTACTGTATTCCGGTTTTGAAGGGTACGTGTGCTGGTGAAATTACAGGTATATGGGACAACTAATGTCTCAGGGCGTCAGGCGCAGTGCAGTGCCCCTCAGATCTTCGTGATTTAAAGCTCTGAGAGGTGCGGATTAAGTCAAATAATCATTTATTCCATAGAATTGACTTACAATTATATGGACGTCGGGTCCGCGCTAAAAAGTGTCCGAACTTATAGGGCGTTAAAATCGTATACAGAGCGTCATTCACGCTTTAGTCTTCGTTTGTTCGACTGACAGCGAAGCAAGCAAAATTAGACAGTACCGCGATGTTTTTCAATTTAAATTCAACGTTTTAGCTTTTTCATATTCCTTTACATGTCACTACGTTTAATAGGTTGACTTGGGACATTTTTTTCGTGATTTTTGTATTAGACCCGTCGTCCATTAAGTCAATGTTCCATAGGTAAAATTTTTACACTAGAAAACGTAATTTTTTAAGCTACTGCTCTACTACGCTGGCCTCCTTGAGAAGAACGAGAAAGAAACTCTTGGAGTTGCTCTTTTCAAATAAACTTAAATGCTATGAAGTACACGTGTGGAACCTAAACATTCGTGTCGCTTATCATCAGGTGCACGACTTGTTCGTCCCGTCACTTAATTTTTATTATTCTTGGGGTTAAGTCCCGATTTATCCTATCGAGCATACCTAAATCGATCTTAGACAATGGATGAGGCGAGAAAACCACGCTCCAACACGCTTCATAAGCTGAAAAATTGCATTGGTAGAGGAATTGGAGAATAACAATAAAAAATCTTAACGTACAAGTCCAATAGCATAACACGAAAAAAACGTCTAAAAACATTGACTTACAAATAAATGGACGACGGGTCTAATACAAAAACCACGAAAAAAATGTCCCAAGTCAACCTATTTAAACGTAGTGACATGTAAAGGAATATGAAAAAGCTAAAACGTTGAATTTAAATTGTAATGTCATCGCAGTACTGTCTAATTTTTCTTGCTTCGCTGTCAGTCGAACAAACGAAGACTAAAGCGTGAATGACACTCTGTATACGATTTTAACGCTGTATAAGTTCCGACACTTTTTAGCGCGGACCCGACGTCCATATAATTGTAAGTCAAAGTCCAAAAAGCTTATTTGTGACGTGACAATCGCGTACCTAATAAAATGTAAGAAAATCGAATTTCTGCCGCAAATCGTCGCCTTACTTTCTCAAAGTTTTTGCAGACTGATTTCACATCACATTCCCTTCATGTTCACACGCTGGCTTTTAACGATTCTTAAAGTAATGCGTACCAATTAATACCCTTGATAAGAAATTTGAAAAAGAATAGGTTTGTTATAATTATTAATACAAAGATCGAACACTCAGAAAAAACACTCAGAAGAAATTCCTTCGATCCGGTCGGATTCGAATAGAATAGAATACGTTTATTTGCCAAAATACAGTAATTACAAAGGTCTTAAGTAAAATTAGGTACATTGTATTCAACCTGCAAGCAGATGTGCAAATATTAATGGAATTCAATGTTTCTTTAGTCTCTATAGTTTCTAATTAATGTAATGAATTTGTAAATTCTAAGTATTCTTTATTACTATAGAAGCAATGTCGGTCGGATTCGAACCGACGTCTTCTTGCCTACCGTGTCAGACGCTATACCAACTAAGATTTATCACCCAGTTAGTACCTTTACAGCTGTAAAGCCAGGACTCGCCAGGACTGGTAGCTGGTAGCTACCAGTCCTGGCGAGAGATGTCGCTATTCACTGTATTAATTAAATTTTTATTGAATTGATATTCAATTATTTTTTGTGGAATTACTCCACTAGTTTGTTATAATTATTAATACTTATACTTATACTTCGCATTATGCATTTTTACATAGCTTTTATTGATTTTTGTAAAAAACAAAACTTACAAACTGCTCGCTTGAGTATATTTATTAAAGTAAGATAGCGTCTGAAAGAGATATAACTTAACTTATTTAAATTGAAACAATAAACAACGTTGTGGGTATTATATATATTATATTTTACACCACATTCCTTATGAGGGCGTCACAGAAGACATTAAGCGTCGTTTCTTTAACTTGAACTTAGCTGATATAGACTTTTTCTGTTTCAGATATCTGGACTGGATGAACTTGTTGACCTACGACTACCACTCAGCGTTCGAGCCCGCTGTCAATCACCACGCGCCGCTGTACCCTCTTGAAGAACCCAACGAGTACAGTGTAGACAATGAACTCAACATTGTAAGTATTATAATCGATGACCCTTATATTTCTCTGTTAAGAAATTTCAATAATAGTTGTTCCTTTTTGTTATTTTCGCTCTGGAACGCAAAACGTGGTATAAAAAAGTACATGCTTAACGCTTAATTGGTTTGATTTTATAATACGATTAGGTAGGTTAGGATGGTATACAAAATTAAGTGCACAATCTTACAATTCTTTTATTTTTTTTAATATCAGCGCTGTGTAAATAACTTATGGCACAGATATCTACAAAGAATTTTGATATAAATTTTTAGATGTGACCCACATTTCACATATGAGGCGTTTAAAAAACGCTATAAATTTCCTAAGATATCCCAAGTGTTAATATAATTACTTATTCTCATTATAGGACTACACAATCAAGTTCTACCTCGAGCAAGGCGCAGACCGCGACAAACTAGTTCTCGGCATCCCGACCTACGGGCGATCGTACACACTCTTCAACCCTGACGCCGTGGAGATCGGGTCTCCTGCGGATGGTCCAGGAGAACAGGGAGACGCGACCAGAGAGAAGGGATACTTGGCTTACTATGAGGTAAGAATACAGTTACAGTCCCACACTGGGTGCCATTGTAATAAAATGTAAATTTTGACCAGTAGTTTCATTTGGTCAAATTTTTTTAACAATACTGAATCCGTGGAAATGTTTGCAATCAACTCTTATACAACCCGTATCTCATAAATCTGAAGACCCGTGTTGGGCGCCAAAATTAATTGAGTTAATAACTTGCAAAACAAAATGGTTGCATTGTATTATTTGATACTTAGTATTTATAGCCTCATGTTTCCTAAAGTCCATTAAATTTTTCAGATTTGCGAAGCTTTAAAACCCAAAGAGAGGAAAAAGAAGAGCACTGATGAGGAGGATGAAGAGTCCGAAGAAGAAGAGGAGGAGGATGTGCCCTGGACGGTGGTACAACCGAACCCTAACGCGATGGGTCCGGTAGCTTACAAAGGCAACCAGTGGGTTGGGTACGATGACATCGACATTGTTAGAAAGAAGGCCGAATATGTGGCTGAGAATGGTCTTGGAGGTGATTATATTAATGATTATAGAGTAGTCAAACCATCATAAACCTTTGTAAGTTACTTTTTTTAAGAAGTGTATTAATAGCAAGATTTCTTGTTTGTTGTTTCAATAATTTATGAGTAGGTCATGTTATTATTTTTAAGTATTCGATCTTTGTATTAATAATTATAACAAACTGGTGGAGTATTTTTAATAGCGATATGTCTAGCCAGGTCTGATAGCTGTAAATTTACCTAACTGGGTGACGAAAATACTTTCATATATTTCCCATATATGGCGGCTAAAAAGTCAGTGAAAACCAAATAGAAAGATCCGACAACAAGCATATAGAAAAATACGTGAGGTCCACTGGTTCGATCTGTGGCCTTGTTGATATAGTATCTGACACGGTTTGCTAGAAGACGTCGGTTCGAATCCGGCCGAATCGAAGGAATTTTTTCTAAGTGTCTTTGTATTAATAATTTATAATAAAAATTTTCAACAGGTATTATGTTTTGGTCTATCGACAATGACGATTTCCGCGGGACCTGCCACGGCAAGCCCTACCCTCTCATTGAAGCTGCTAAGGAGTCATATATTGTTCGACTCGGGTAAGTTTTATTGCACTAATATTATTATGTATAAAGTGAAGAAGACGCTGACGTATTAAGAGTCAATGTAACCTCAAATGGCTTTGGTTGGTCCCGCATAATAGTGAAAATGTTGAAACAACCACTTTGGAAAAAATATATAGTAAAATTGAGGATATATACACTAATTACTATAGGGTGTCAAAACACAATTCCTAAACATTTTCACGATAGAAAAAAAACACAAACTTACCTCGAAATTTTACGAAAAAACCGCTGTATTCAATATGCACTTTATATACATTGACTTACAAATAAATGGACGACGGGTCTAATACAAAAACCAAGAAAAAAAATTCCCAAGTCAACCTATTTAAACGTAGATCATTTAAAGGAACATGAAAAAGCTAAGACGTTGAATTTAAATTGTAATGTCATCGCAGTACTGTATAATTTTGCTTGCTTCGCTGTCAGTCGAACAAACGAAGACTAGAGCGTGAATGACGCTCTGTATACGATTTTAACGCCCTATAAGTTCGGACACTTTTTAGCGCGGACCCGACGTCCATATAATTGTAAGTCAATGTTTATATACCAATTTTTTCTTTTATATCGAATGAGCTAAATAGAACACACATATACGTTTGTAAAAAGATGGCGCTGCAGGAAAAATAAGAATTCGAGCTGATATCGTGATGTTGCTGGTATCTTCGGATACTCGTATATCTGACAAGTCCATACGCATTGGTAGCAGAGTGTCGTCACTACGCTTACGTTTTTTCCGTAATCTTCCCGGCTTCCCGTGCAGTTTTTGTTAACCCGTCAAGTACTTAAACTTAGAATCGTATCCACAGCTCTACTGATAATGCCATCGTGACTGACAAGCCCCGAGCGGCAACAACGGCTAGAAGCAACAGGAGACGCAACCGACCCAAGAGTAGCACCACCACCGTCAAGTCTACCACTAGGTAAGATAATAAGAATATTTGGAAACAATCAAACGATAAGTCGACTCATTCGTAGAACAAAGGTCTATGTGCAACACTACTTGTTCTCTGGACCACAGTACATTTCGTTCGTACTTCTTCGCTATGGATGTCAGATTGACCTTTGTTCGATTTTATATTTCCGAAACGAAATAAGATATATAAATTCTCAAAACACCTTTACACAGGCCTTAGTTTGAATAACGAAATTGTTCTCGTAATGTACTTATTCTCTTTTCGCTATATAATCACATCGGACTCTGTTCTTCGGATGAATCGAAATATTGAGCACAAACTATTTGAGTGCGTCGATTGACTTATTAGAAAACAAACCTATTGTGTAATATTATATAAAATGTAAATAATAACCAGTTATTAAGTCAATAAATTTTTAAAAACTTTCAAAAATCAACTGTAAATATAAATAAAATTACATTTTACATGAACTTTTCTAGATTGTCGAATTCTCAGGTTTTCGCGATTGCAAAACATTGCAAATGAAACTATTTTTTAAATCTAAATCACGTATGTATGTTTTTTAAACCAAACAAACGTTTTGGACTGTATCCTCGTTCTCGTTCCGATCTCTGTCCGAAACAATTACACTGTCAAAATAATAAATAAAGTAATTGAAAGATGCATGGTGCGAATGAAGCTTTATATTTGACATCGTCTTTTAATTCGGCGAGTATTACTCATTTGACAGTAATTGTACCGGATGGATATTGAACGGAGAACGAGAATAGACCCCCCTGTAAAGAGGCTAATACGTTCGGTTTGTCAGCAAGATAACAAATATATTCCATTTAGATCCAAAATCAGTACAGAATACTAAAAAACCGACCTCAAAAGTATTTACCAAGGTTTTTTGAAATCGGTTACCGGAAAGTGCGCAAACACGGATTCATCCCCTAGTTCGCCACTATACGGAACTTGACACAGGAGAAAATAAAATAAAATAAATCGGTTCTCACTACTCAAAGTATACTGAGAGAGAAAAACGCCTTGAATTAGAGAATAGCAAAATCGACCATTAAAATAATTGCTCCTTATAATAAAATTTAGGCGCTGTTTATAAAAATGAATCTTCATGCGTCAATAGCCACTCTTAGAGCTGGATGACCTTCTTCAAAATTAAATGGGACCGCTATGGAGGTACCCGCTTTCAAAAAAAAAAAAAATTATGAAAATCGGTGCACAAATACCGGAGTTATCGCGTAACATACATACAAAAACACACAAATTGAGAACCTCCCCTTTTTTGAAATCGGTTAAAAATAGTTTGATTTTCAATAATAACCAGTTAGTCGTTAGGATTTTCTCTCTGATACGCCCTGTGAGTATCGTCTTCAGCAGACACTTGACATTCCTAAATTAAATCTTCCTTACATTTTCAATTCCAGCAACAAGCGCAAGAGTGGACAATCGATAAGCAGTACCACACCAGGATGGAATATCGTTACCCCTGAACCTCCTACCACCCCAGATCCAGGCTCAGGTAGATCTATCTCATAGAATATGGCCTTCTAATATATTTTCGAATATTTATGCCTTCTTTTAAAGCCACATCCGCTTTTATCGGTGAAATGGGCGCCAACCATCTCTGTTTAGCGCTTTAACTTCGACAAGATATTAACTTCAAGTAGAATAAAGAAAACTAACGTTAGCCATCACTATTATAAGTGATCTGTATTCATATTTTTTATTTAATACGTTTGCTTCAGATTTCAAGTGCACTGACGAAGGTTTCTTCCCTCACCCTCGCGACTGCAAGAAGTACTTCTGGTGTCTGGACTCCGGACCGTCCAACCTAGGCATCGTCGCTCACCAATTCACTTGTCCCTCTGGTAAGAAAATTGGTTTATTCCATTTCTAATTAAAAGTTTATAGATTAGTCCTGCCTCAAGAAGCAAATAATTAATTAATATGTTATTTTTCGGTTCATTCAACTATTCATTCATTAAATCAAAGAAATGTGTAAACGTCAAAAAATTATATTCTAAGGTTAGTTGAGGTTATATTAAGTAGGATTTCAAGCAAAGTAAATTTGTATGTGAGGCGTCATACCAATCCATACTAAGTTGTGCCGCGGTGTCATTTAGACCTGTGGGGTAATTCATGTAATCAAACCGTTATGATATCGTAGCGATTTAGTCGTTGAATTGCT
The DNA here is from genome assembly GCF_003589595.1 of Hyposmocoma kahamanoa. Classification (NCBI taxonomy): domain Eukaryota; kingdom Metazoa; phylum Arthropoda; class Insecta; order Lepidoptera; family Cosmopterigidae; genus Hyposmocoma; species Hyposmocoma kahamanoa. The sequence goes on from NW_020654466.1 coordinate 21,577,440, forward strand.
TTTTCGTATTCACGTGTGACAGTCGAATGTCAACGAGTCCAATTTTAAAGTCGTTAAAGCGTATTCTGGTATAGGAATTGAACTTAAATCGATTCTAAACGACAAGTCATACGTATTCTGCTCAAGGATTCGCTCTGGGCCTTTTGGAGGGAAAAGTGTCGTTTTTATTATGACTTTCAATTATTTTGTGAAATCTAGTTTAAAGTGGAATAGGATAGTGCTATTGTGCCTTAATCGAAGATTAAAACGCGAAATTATACGAATCTCGAACTAAAATACCCGTATCGGCCCGTTCTAAGGAATCCCGAGTCAATCCAAGCACGCTGCCTCAAATTGCCTATCCCCTTTGTGGCGGCCATATTTACAGAAACATAATTAAACGAAGACATGGCTCAAAAGACTTAATAATGTACCAAGACTTGGCTGTATGGTGTAAAACCTTTGCCTTTTCCTTTATGGAAAGAAGAAGAAAAAAAGTATTCTGCTCAAATTTTGACAGATCTTTCAATAGACTTTCGACAACTAAACGTCAAAGGAGATCCGCCAAATCCCATACAAAATTACCCCAGGCCCGGCGCCAAAATAATGTAACTCAATTTTTAGAGTAAAAATAGCAAAAATATTATAATTATACTTTCGGTATTGCTAAATTCACATGCTAACATTGTCTTTTTGCCCGTTGAATTTTAATAGGGGCTCTTTGTAAAATTAAATGTTTTAGAGAAATGTCGTCATTTTTAGTTCATTAATCTTGTAATTAGTCATTATGGAGTATAAGCATGTATGTACTGTACTGTAAACTATGAAATGTCTACGACGTTGCCGTAATGATCGTGTACACAAAATACAAACGTCTGCCATTTCACAAGAAAATCAAAAGTCCGGGAGGGTTAAACAAAGTAAAATAAAGATCAAGGTAAGGTATCGCACAGTTCACAGTACACAACACAACAAACGTTAGCGTAGGACTGCGCGTGAGCAGAGCACGCCAAAGCAAAGCGGGCGTCTGCGTGTTTCTCCCTCTAAACCATTATATGTGAGCGAGACAATAAGATGTATCCAGTTGTGCCCTCACGTCACAGGTGCGTTCATCCATGCGTGTTCATCCTTTCTTTGCCGATTGCTTGAAGGTCATGCGGCCATTAAGTAAAGTCGCGTAAAGCGATAATATAACAATACAAATATACTTTATTTAAATTATTTGTTTGAACGTATTTGTTGTTGTACCTTTATGCGAATGTTGATATATTTATCATTATATAATACAAACAAAAAGCTAAAACTAAAACATTTGACTTGATTCTTCTATTTATTTATGGGAAGTTTATACTATTTTTTTTTCTAAATAAAAATATAACTGCAAATGAAATATGTTTATATAATATGATTGATATACATGCTTATATGCCATAATTATTTATTACAATGGTAATGAACTAAAAAGGACGACGCTTCTCTAATAAATAGAATTTTTCATAAAGCGCCTATGAAAATTCAACAGGCAAAAAAACTATGTTAGCATGTGAATTTAGCAATACCGAAACTATATAATATTATTGCTATTTTTACTCTAAAAACTGAGTTACATTATTTTGGCGCCGGGCCTGGGGTCATTTTGGCGGATCTCCTTTGACAATCCCAGATGTCGTTCATTAGTCGTTACGTTTCGATTCTATTCATATCAACGTTCGTTCAAATGATACGTGAATACCAATTTTGGACAGGACTTCAATCGAACGAATACGTAGCTTCAACGATATTTTGACAGTTTGAACTTACGCGAATCACGCTACTGAGAGGCTTTTAATTAGATATTTTTGACATATCTGTCAAGGATATAAAAATTCAATTTCTTTTTTTTTTTTTCGATAGCTTGCTGCTGCCTTAAAGTTGGCGTTATTGACCAATGTTATCTGACTGCACTCTTTGAAACTATTGATCTACATTAACTGACTGCATTCCTCGAAACTGACTCTGGCCCAAGCCTTACGGCTGCCCTTAAGGAAATAATAATATTTTAATCTTAAAGTCGCAATTTTTCAGGTTTATTCTTCAACAAGGCAGCAGACTCTTGTGATTTCGCCCGCAACGTGCTCTGCAAGAAACCAAGCGCAACTACGAAAGCACCGACAACAAAAGCACCGTCTACGACCACCACCTCGACTACCACTACCCGACGACCTGTCAAACTCAGCACAAAGAATTCGTTGTTGTTTAGAACCACCACGACAACTACTACTACCACTCCTGAACCTGAGGTATAACCTGTAGCACATAGCAAATGTGCACAACGTGTCAGATTGACAGCGTTTTCTATTTGGCTTAGTTTTGGTTTTTCCTGTGACATAAAATTTGAAAATTGGCCTGTCAAAAGTAAATACGTTTATACAGCGATACATATGTAGTTAAAACGCTAAAATATTAACGCGATATCAAATGTGTACAACATGTCACATTGACAGCGTTTTATGTTTTGTTTAGTTTTCGTATTTTCTTTGGCATTTAGCGCGATTGGGCTCCTGGTTGCTCTAATATTCTACTTTTTCTTTCATTTTTCGAATCAAAAGCACAACATCATGTAAAAAAAATAGATTATACATGGTACTCAATTAATTATGTAACTTGCTTTTCAGGAAGAAGAATACGTGGACGAAGTTGAAGAGGACGCAGCTGACATAGACGCAGAGGATCCCAAAGTTATTAAGGAACTGATTGACCTCATTAAGAAAGTCGGTGAGTCTTTGTAAATGGTGAAATGTTCAAACATAATCAGCATGTCTGAGGGTGCTAGTTCGAATCTAGCCAGAGCGAATGCATTTTTCATTTTTTTAGTGTTTCGATCTTTGTCATAATAATTAAAATCTTCATATTGAAAACATTAAAAAAATCCTTATTAAAATAGAAACGGTTTAGGTTGTTAACATTATATTGATATGTTTACAGGAGGCGTGGAGCAACTAGAGAAGCAGTTGCATTTAAGTGAGTCTTCACCAAGAAGTGAAGGCGCAATCACAACGACACCGTTACCCATTAGCAAGAAACTATATCAGAAAGTACTTGAACGCACGCGTGGAAAGTAAGTAGAATACTAAGGAAGATAATTTGTTGTATAGATAAACGTCGTTACCAAGATATCGGAAAACAAGTCACTGCATAATTAAAACTTAAAACATTTTTGTCAAAATTAGACTGCCGAGTATCTCCAATCAGAACTCATCACAAAACAGTCGGCGAGGACCTCAAAACGCCGGACTAGAACCATCGGAAGATAGAGACAAGATTTTAAGGAAGGACAGACCACAGTACGTGTTAATTTGTTGTTGTTGTTACATTGCTATGATAATTTATACAATACACTGTAACACTCATAACTTTCTATAATATGCAGTGTTTTTTTTTTGTATTGGGCAATATGGGGAAACCCGAACCTATAGGAGATATAGAAATACTGTCTTAGGAACCATGAAGTCTTTTTTGTGAAAATAATTTTGGCATTGTCAATTTTTTGGTCAAGCGTGAGTTATCCAAATTGACAATGCGAAAATTGGTTTCACAAAAAAAGTTAATGGTTCCTAAGACAGTTTCCCTGTATCTCCTATGGTTTCGGATTTCCTCGTACTGTCCCAGTTAAAAAAAACACACAGTGTACAGATGTAATTAAACAATAATCAAAATATTCTAAAATATGCCATGTAGATTGGCCACCTCGATTATATGTTCATGGGTATATAATTCCGCCAATTTACTAATTGACTAAAGCAAGTTTTTTCTGTGGAATTTTATTGTCTCCTATTAATATCTCTTATTATGTTATTTAGGTACACGACAATCAATCGCGCACGCCCCTCCACCAAGCTACCTCTGGACGAAGCGCTGGAAGAAGATATAGACGATACTCCACAACAGCTGCAGCGCGCAAGAGCGGCCGTCGAAGAACCCAAAGTCGCCACCACTTCTAAGCCATTGCAATACGTGAATATTCGCAGAGCGAGGCCCACGGTCGTCTCGACATCTGATACTGCGGATGATACTGCATCGAGGTGAGATCAAAACTGCTATTGTGAATTTTGAGATGCCGAAGATTGAAACTATTTTTCCAGATTTAAATCAAACCAACCAACGTTTCGGGCCCTTTACAGGTCCCATGGTCTGGTCCTAAATTTTAAATGTCGTGAAACGTATGAATTCACAAGTCTTCGAAGATTTCTTTGGAGTTATGGATCAGTATCGATGTGTTTTCAGAAACGCACTGTTTGAGAGACCTGAATCCATTGTGACTGTGTCGGAGACAGCTAACACTTTGGACATAGCGGCGGCAAGGCGCGAAAACATCCCAGAATATGTTACTATAAGAAGGCAGCGACCTTCAACTGAAGTGCCTACCACAGTACAGTAAGTCTACTTATGTCTATTCACCTATAGTTGATTTAACATCATTAGAGTATAATTAAAATTCAAATGGACTTTTTACGATACAAACTTATGATCCTCGTTCTTCGTTTACAGATATTCGGAAGCTGAAGAAGAAAGTCAAGAAACTGCCTTAGAAAGAGAGATTTCTTCCCCTGTTTCCGAAATCCAACCTAAGTACACCTCCATCGTACGAGCTCGTCTCTCGACCCTTACCCCTGAAGACCTTTCCACACCTGAACCTACCACTGTTCTTGCTGTCCAAATATCTTCCCTGTTAAACTCCCCGAGTGCTTCTGAACTTGAAACTCCCGAGACGACAGACGCTGAAGCCACTGAAGCCGCGACGACTACGACCACGACCACCACTGTGGCTCCATCCAGTGCCGCGACTAGGCGACCGATCCGAAGACGAGGTTCCACAACCACCACTCAAGCCCCAGCCGTATCTTCCACCACTCAGGTGAGTTCCAGGAATTATACTTTTGTTCGCCGACGCCGCCCTCAACAACCCAACGAAATATCCACGGACTCGGATGAAACAGTAGAAATATCTCGAAGGATCAGATCGACTACTCCTGACAGTAGAGAAGTCGAGCCTAGAGATGATATTAATGGGGAAAATAGGGAAAGGGAAACCGGATTAAGTAGACCTAGAATTAGATTCCAAGCACGAGTTGAAGACTCGGTTCCTGCTGCTGCATCTCCTGTCTCTAGAGGACAATTCAGACCTCAAATAAGTAGGGATGAAATTTTGTCGCTTACTCCTGTAGATGTTGACACACCTCAATTCACTCAAAGGCAAAGCTTTAGTCCAAGAACAGATAGACGTTTCCGAGGTAGAACAACCGTACCTGACAGAGTCGTGGATAGTGAAGTATCTGCCGCTACTATTGAAGCTAGGCCTTCGAGTATTATTCCTAGAGGCCGAAGAAGGTTTAGTCCTAGTTCTACAACACCCGTTCAAGAACAAGCTTTTGCGTCAGAAGAGCCGCCTAGTCCAAGGAGACCCACATTTGCCAGATTTACACCACGGCCATTTGCACGAACATCAACTACTACAGCAGCTACAGAACAGGAACGAGATGAACAAAATAAACAAAATATCGTCGCCACGTCGAAATTACCCACCCGTTTGCCATTCGGAAGATCTAGATTTATTTCCTCAACTATTTCACCACAAAATCATCCAAGAAAATTGCCTTTCCCGTCGCGTATTGTGACAACACCACAAGCATTACCCGATGAAACTGACGAGGAGGAATTTGAAGAAAAGGCAGACGACATATCATTGTCAGAAAGTGCTATCACCGAGAACGAACACAACGAAGAATTTATTGATGAAGTAGAAGAACTACCAAAACGTCGTATTGTCATTAAAAAGCTAAGAACACCAGTTAGTTCTACAACCGAAAGCACGATTTCAACAGAAGCTGTACAAATCTCGGATGAGAATGGAAAAAAGAAATTCAGAGTAATTCGTAGAAGGCCTACATCGTCTACAATTTCATTTGAACCTAGTTCCACATCTACCGAATCTCCTTCATCTACGCCTACAAGGATTCGCAAAATAATTCGAAAGAAAATTAAACTCATCGAAGATGAACCTGAAATAATCGCTAAATCTATTGGTTCACTTCATACGGCTAAAGATATAACTACCGAGATTGTAGCTAACTATGGAGAGAAAAGTAGACCTGTTACCTCTGAAGCACCTCCTGATGCGCCCATCGAAGAAAAGTCGGAAGAAGTTGAAGAACCAGTAACAAATAAAGATAAAAGCAGTCTCATAGAATCTCCGGAAAAACAAAATGACAAAGATTCTTCCTCTCTTGAAAAGGAACAATTAGAAAAAGAAGACAAAAATCCTTCTACAGAGTCGATTGAAATTGATAAAAAACCCGACGTTGTTATAGAAACAGAACAGAAAACCATAGACATTTCGAATAATAAAGACGAACAGACCACCTCTCAGGACACGCCTTCTACAGAAGCAGAGGAATCTCATCCCGAAACTTCAACTACTAGCAGCACAACTACAACTACTCCCTCAATTCGCAATAGATTACCTTATAGACCTCTCAAGAGAACATTTACATCGACTACTGAAAGTACACCTTCTAGTAGCCGGACGTTTAGCCGTAAATTTAATTCTGGTGCCTACACTAGTCCCTCAACGGTGGAAAGAGATGCTGAAGTATCGTCAGTCAGAGCAACTGTCACCAGGAGACCGTTCTCTGCAAGAACTTTTACAAGAAGACCGTTCAGTACTAGTGTAAGGACCACCAAAAAAGTAGTAGTAGAAGAAGAATATTCTTTAGAGGAAGATCTTGATGAGCCAGAGGAACCCGAAACTCGGTTGGTATTAGTGCCACCAAGTCAGCTGTTTACTAGAACAAGACCAGATGAAGAAGAAAACAATGCTTCCGAAGATTCACATGACGAAGATGACGAAGCTGAAGATCAACTACGAAATAGATTTGTACCCAACTCACGACGACCAACATTTAAACCTCGTGTTGTTAATTCAAACACCTTTAGAACGACTTCTTCAACTACAGAACTACCTAAACGAGTTACTGGTTCACAAAATAGAACTGTTATTTTTAATAGATTTGGAGGTAATAAACCTATCAATGATACTAAAAAGCGTGTACAAAACGTTCCAGTCGGTTACAGTAGTAAATCAAGTACAGAAAAAGAAATCTCCGATTTAGTGACAGATAAAGGATCTGATGGAGAACTGACTACAACAAATGCACCCACTGATGGCGCTGAGAGTACAACGGAGGATGATGACTATTTGACAATAACAGAAACGACAACATCTTCAGGTAATACTAAATACGGCGATATCACTACTTCTAACACAGTTGAAACCGAAACCACCATGGATGAGTTTGACTTAAGCACAGATGATTACTTGGAATTCACAGAAGGAACTACAAACTTACCATCTACTCAAGATTACACAACTAATACGCAAACTGAAACCGATACTCAAACTTCAACTGCCGCGCATAGTACTACTACATCCACAGAATCAAGGGAAGAAATAACTACTACTGAAGCTACACTTGAAACAACTTCTGCACCGACACCTTCACCAATCGTAAAGACTCAGTACAATAAATTGTTCTCGGTTAGCAGAGTGGTTGAAGTAAATTCTAAATTAGATAAACATCGCCTAAATAAGAAAAATGAAACTACTCTAATAGAAGAAGGAGAAATCATGGTCGAAAAGAAACCCACTGTCGACAAAATTGGAGAAGTCAGTAGATTTAGTCTAATCAAAATTTTTGAAGATGAAATTCCAATATACCTAACAAAATTGGGACATGTTTATCCAGTAGAAAATCCTCCAGATAATCTCATTCGTATTGACGAAGCTAGAAATGCTAGGGCACTAGTGAACTTTGCCGATGCTCCGAGAGAAAATCTTATTGCTTCTGAAAGTATGAATGAAGCTTATAGACATGTCAACAAAGTGACTAATCAACCAAAAGATTTAATCAATGCTAAAGATGTAGTGGTACATGTTCCAAATGATGATTTCTTAAAATATATCAACGATGACAAAAAGTCAGATAAATCTGAAGATGAACAGTTTCCTCAGTGGCAATTTGTACCAGCTGCTTATGAAAACGAAAGGAACAGAGCAGCTAAAACTTTCGAAATAATCACCCCGAGAAGCATGCTGAGTGAACCATCTACTCTCCCTCTAGAAGCTTTATTTAAAACTGAGAACCCAATGGCTAGAAAAATTGTAGATAACGGAAACAAACCTTTCGTAGTATATTCCGCATCTATACCGACACAAAAAGAAGAGGCCAACATCGTGAAATTAGATATAATTAAATCAGAGACGGGTCGTAACATAATCACGTTTGCCAAAGGACAGGAATTTAAGGGAGCACCTGTTACTGAAACCACAATAAAATATCCTGTAAACATTTCTGTTTTACCAAAAGGGCTTGAATCTTCGTCCACTAGTACAACAACGACCACTGCAACTCCAGAAACTATAAAAACAAGTCCTATTGTAGAACTCCTTACTACAAATGCTGTTTCAACAAAATCCACTACAGAAATGCAAACAACTTTTGCATCTACTACCGAAATATCTGCAACAGAAACTGTTCCTGAAGAAACAACTACTATAAAATCTCCACTCGATGCTAAAAGATCCAAATTCGCATTCCCAAGAAGGCCTGCAATCAAATCAAATGTAACAAGACCTAGCATTGTCCCACGTCCTACCAAGAAAATAAATGCCACTGTCAACAACAATCTCCTAATAAAACCCAATAAGACTTCAACGTTCAACCCTTCAAAAACACGGTTCACTGGTAATAGAAATCAGAACGTCCCTGTAGATATTAAAAGGAAGCCTATTTCAAAACCAGCCAAAGCTTTTACAACTACACAAGCACCAAAAACGACTACTGAAAGGAAACCTTATTATTTAGCCTTACGACCTGGACGACCCGCCTTTATTCCTAGGAAAAATATTACTTCTACGACCACACCAGTCACAGGAGACACTTAACTAACAGAGTTTGTGGTAAGTTTTAAGATTTAGTACGGGATTAATCCGGTTTCCCTGGCCATAATTATGTGAACTGACTGAAAATAAAATATTAAACCATAGCTCTAATGTTTTTGGAAGCCTGCGTCACTTACCGAAAAGTTTTTGTCCACATATTGTTAATGAGATAAGTTCCAAGTATTTTTTCGAGTCCAACTAATGTCGTTATTGGGCTTGCATACAATCAGTATACTTCTAAAATATTTCTTCTTTATGTAAATAACAAAAAAGAAACAGTTTCATTGTAGTCATATATTTAGAGATTCATAACTTCTAAGCTTTAACTTAGATTACTGAATGGAAGTTTTTGTGTACCAAAAAGTGTATATTAATTATGTTAGTTCGTTTTGGTATAAAGACTTTCAATTACAAATTGTCATAGGTTAGATTAGAGAATATTTAATGTGTTTTTTTACGATTTAGATTCTAATGATAATAATAAATAATCGTTACCATTTCTAAGAATGTAAATACAGACATGGATCGGGCATTTTGTATATCGATTGAGATACTGTAATGTAACTTTAAAAAAAAAAGAAATAAAAGGTTTGTAATAAATTTGTTATAAGTGGAAAATATTTCACAGTTTATTTCGGCTTTGCACCAATCGGTTTTTAAAGGACTATGTTGAAATACGTTCCGATCTCCATCAATCAAGCATGCAAATTTTGAAATTTATTTATAATTGTATTTCTGTATAGTCCTTAATCGTTTTTGCTTTAATTGTGCACTCAAGAAGATCGCAAAAGAACCAAGAAAGAAGAATAACAATATAAAGGTAAGTTTCTTTATTTTTACAAAGATTATTGTAATTTCTTAGAGAGCGAAAAGAAATTTACACCACTGGAACTGTCTATCCATAGCCTTTGTTTTTCGTAACGTACAATTTCGTTACAAGAAAACAAATATTTCCCAAACGCCTGTTTTTCCTCATTATCTCACAATGCTGTAAGTAATCCTCACTTAAGTCAAGCACAAAAACACCTCGTCAACTAAACATTACCTTTTCCTTTGCAACATTCGATTGTGCCACTTCTTACTGCCACTCAGAACACAATGGATGCATATTTGCTCATTTCATAAACGTCAACGGTTTCCCACTGCAATGTTCTCATTGTTAGGATGAGTTTTCCCAATCTTTGTTGTTAATAAAGTGATGGGAAGGTCAGGTTTAGACTAATTAGTACAAATATCATCGTCTTTTTGGGATTTTTTCCCAAAAAAAACGATACAATAAAACTCTTCAACAGTTAGCATTGGAAATCATTAGGTTACAATGATACAACGGTTTTACTCCGTTACTAGAGCAAATTCTTAATGTATGAACACTTACAAGAATATTAAGCCTAATTACAATATCCATAATTTTAATTACCTTATCTACTATGATATAAATACGTGTACCCAGGAAATCAGAATATCGATAATATGGATCGTTTTAGTATACCAGTAACGCCACCTATCGAGTTGAAATGAAACGAATGATAGTTTTATCTCGCTGGTTTCTTAACAACGTTTAATGTCTGTTAAGGTTAGGTTTTTGGTATCTTTGCTCTAGAGACGCTTGCTTAACAATGAGACATGCTTTTACATGTACTCGTAGATACAGTAACTTGTACGTAATAAATAAATGAACGTAGAATCTATATAGCGTAACATTTATTTCAATAAATGTTTCAATTTATTCTATAGCAACGCTGATTTGCTATTGTAATCTTGATGAGATCGTTTCATAGCACATTTATTTCCGTATACAGTCTACAGCAGATCTAACGAAACCACTACGTGAAAACGGACAATGGTAGACGGTCTTTATGAAGTTCCGCATACTATTGTGAAGGAGATTGATAGTGTGTTATGAGGTCATTTGTTGTCTTGATTACTAGCGCTTTATTATGTAGTATATATCTCTACATAGATGTATAAATATAAATGCTAATTAAACATGTACCTTATGGTGGTGAGGCTACCATATATCTTTAAGTAACAGGTCATTTTTCACGGTGCCTTGTGGACTCTAAAATCTCAAACTGGAATATCTTTGGTTCCAGATATCTTAGAATAATATACCCAAGACTCTAGGAATTTAATTCATATTATCAAATATACATATGCAACATAGACAATAGCATAGACCAACCAAAACTTGTAGGAGAGTTCTGCATTGTTCTTGTCAATTCCGTGGACCGCTTCTGTCACATTTATAGTTGTGCGTGTAAAGTGAAGGAACTAGGTCTAGCGGGGTACCTTTTAAAAGGACTTTTATACATTCCAAAAGAACTGTTGTTCTTTCCATTTTTAAGACGAGCGACTCAGATCGCACAGCGGGCCTTTAATCATTTGTAGTTCGTTTGTTTGAAACATTATGGACCGCACCCTTACGGAAACGACACAGACTCTACCTCTGATTTCGCACGTTCAATAGTTCATATTGTTTCCTCCGGTACTGCATCTGCTGCTCTCGTGCTAATTGAAAAGAGTGTGTGGGACTCAAACCACAAAAAACAGTATATAAAGAACTTAGAACTAACTACAAAGGCGGTCTTATCGCTAAGAGCGATCTCTTCCAGGCAAACTTTGAGGCAGAGAGACGAAAATGTTTCTGACTTGTCGAGGTTACGTTATCGATACGACCGACACCCGTACAAAATCACAAATAAAACGAAAATCCAAACATTATTATAGTGATGTCTGCAATATTACACGATATTTGTTTCCATGACAGTCATTGACAGGTATTGATAGGCACGTAAATACCGAACCCGTTTTTAATGAACTGCCTCCGTGGCCGAACGGTTACCATGCCGGACTGCCACGCAGAGGTCCTGGGAGAAATATTTGTATGGCCTACATTTATTTCTCTCGTGAGTTTGGGTGTAATTTGTGTTTGTCTATGTATGTGTCCATGGCACCCGCGACACAGGGTTTCCCTAGTGCGGGGCCATGTTGAGTGTGTGCGTTATTATTAATTAAACGAAAAGCAATTTTTAAATAACATAAGTAATAGAGCAGTTTATTCAAATTCACACATTACATTTAGTTACCCAAACGACATGTCAGGCATTGGCCTACATGTGACGATATAAGGTGTGCATGATCTAGGCTAGACCCTGACTTGCCCTTCACTTTTACGCCCATTACACCAATTTATTGCGTTCTAAATTTGTTAACTAATACTAGTTTGATAAGCTATTGATTGTTTTCAAGGTCAATTAAAATTAAGCGTCTAAATACTTAACTTCTAAATTCGTTTTTATTACAAATCAACTACAAGTTCGGAAAACATAACTTAAATTGTAAATAAAATTGAGTAGAATGCAATATGGGTATCATTAGGTCAATGGGTAGAATGTATAATACAAAAATTAAAAACTAAACAAAAATCAATTCGATATTTAAACAAAAAAATCTTTTTTCATGAATCGCCTTATTTATTTTTTTTTAATTTATTATAGCTTTGGCAAAGCCATCAGCCTAAACATGAAGTTTAATTATGTTTCTGTAAATAAGGCCGCCACAAAGAGGATAGGCAATTTGAGGCGGCGTGCTTGGATTGACTCGGGATCCCTTAAAACGGGCCGATAAGGGTATTCTAGTTCGAGATTCGTATAATTTCGCGTTTTAATCTTCGATTAAGGCACAATAGCACTACCCTATTCCACTTTAAACTAGATTTCACAAAATAATTAAAAGTCAAAATAAAAACGACACTTTTCTCTCCAAAAGGTCCAGAGCGAATTCGCCTTATTTAACTTACGACATTAGAGTTGTGCAATTGTCTCAAAATGCTCGAAATATTTTTCGCAAAATATTGCAATTGCAATGATATAACACAGAAACGTACAGAAAAATATTTATTTATTATGACAAACAGATTTTTTAAATTCTTCGTTTATAAAGGAACTTATATACAATGTGACAGTTCCAAAACCTAAACTATACATAACTTACATATCTGGGCGGCAGTGCAGGAGAGACGTTTTAACAAATTCCAACAGTCATTTTACCCGTTTCTTATGGAGGTTGCTCAATATACAATCAAAGAACTTACGGAGTTTCGGTATAACTGCCTCCGTGGCCGAACGGTTACCATGCCGGACTGGCACGCAGAGGTCCCAGGTTCGATTCCCGGGCCGGGCGAAATATTTGTATGAACTACATTTATTTCTCTCGTGAGTTTGGGTGTAATTTGTGGTTGTCTATGTGTGTGTCCATGGCACCCGCGACACAGGGTTTCCCTAGTGCGGGGCTATGTTGAGTGTGTGCGTTATTATTATCTGTTGTCAAAAAGATTTTTTAAATACGGGAATTCCTTTCATTAATTGAATCTTGGAATGGTGTAATATACAACGGTCATTCATTCTCGAACAGTGTAATTGTTATTATTTAAGTATTCCAATTTGCCACGGACAGTTACCTAGTGGACACCAGTCCGAGAATGACCGAAAATTATTCAGAAAAATATTTGAATAATTGATTCCACGACCCAACAATAGTTATGTGCATCCCGCTCACTGCTCTGGTGCTGCAAACCAATAGCTACAGGCAAAGACTAAAAATCAGCATCGTTGTGGCCACATTACGGAATTTTATTTCATACTAATATGCTAAAAATTTAATCGTAATAGTAAAGTAATTGGGCTCGGCAACCCAAAATGTGTCTTCGGTCTATCTTATATGATAAATAAGTATCTTTTGGTTTATTTTTTTTTTAAACAATACAGAGACAATGTTGTTCGGTCACTCAGAGGGAGTATCAAAGAGATTTTTGCACAAATTGAATCCTAGAACAAATGAGACGGCACAAATTTGGTTTAATATAAAAACGACTACTTATTATTAATCAATCAATCAAATAATTTATTGTGTACGCACGTCTAGAAGGTCTTATATAACATTGCTGTGTCAATACGTATTGCCATTTACATGGTATACAATTTGCTTAATTAAATTAATTTAACAGTAAGTTTAATTACAAAAATGTCAAATCTTAATTTTAAATTCATATCTTAATAATCTCAAGCATGTAATTATTTTGTCGTAGTTAACTATTATTCTATGTTCTTGTCATTTAAATAATCTCTGACTTTATAATATGCTTTCCTAGTGTATTTTACGTTCTTTATTTTGATAATATACAGGTAAAGTACAATAAAAGCTTAAATACTAGAAAGTAATACTAGCGTTTTTAAATTATATTAATAAAATTGGGTCCCCCGCGGCAAGGTGCCCAAGATGCTGGCAGCGTTCCCCCTTTGTATGGCTATGCTATTACGTTGGGCAAGGTAGCAGCCGGCCCTGGGAGACAGTCTATTAATTTTTTGGATAAAATTTTGTACAGACCAAGGTCTCTGGGACCACACGTGCCAATGGTTTCTACTCCAAAGGCTGTAAATATATTCTAATTCTAATTTCCTAGTCAATAAATTAAATACACGCTATTTAAAATTGGCAATGTCGTTTGTATCAAGTATATGATTTGGCAGCTTATTTGGACAGTTTTGGCGCCATCGCACAAATATTTTCATGAAAGAGGGTAGTCTTAAGGCAAACCAATTTTATAATCATTTTACTATGTCTTCGTGTACGTTCCACTTTTCTGAAGAGAATTGGATTTCTCCGAACAAAAAGAACTGTTTGAAATTTTTGTGTTGAAGCAACTGTTAACAATCTTAGTTGTTGAAAGTGTGGTATCCAGCTGTCCATACATCACGATCCGCAAATCGCCTGAACATATCTTTTCTACAGTACCGGCCACCGGCACGCTGTGACGGCCGTTTTGACGTTTGTCCGCTCATCAAGTTTCGTGTTAATTCATAACTAAGTTGAAGGAGCTAATTGCCGTACGTTATTGTCAATAGTGACGTGCAGTAAAATTTTTGGAATGTGTAATTTTACGACACAACTCGGCATTTGTTTTTCGAATTTCGAAATTTTTAAAAATTAATTCTAACTAACACTATCGTCACTTATAGGATCGCTGGCCAGCACAACTTCTTCCTCCGGCAAACTCGCGTCAAAGCTCAATGCAACACAAATCAGTTTTGAATTGACGATATATTAAGTAAACATTTTCGTTTTATTAAAACTTTTTAATCACCTACCTCTTGCAATTCTAGTTATAAATCTAAAAACTTATAGATGCGACTCGTATTTGATTATATTTTTT
>NW_020654466.1:21617606-21665360 GCF_003589595.1 Hyposmocoma kahamanoa
GCTGTTATACGTCATGAGTGGCGTGGTCAAATGGTTTGAACACACAGTTTGCCGCGGCTCCATTTGAAGGGTCCTGGGTTCAAATCTCCCCACCAAAAATTTTTTATTTTTTTTTTTTTTTTTTTTTTTGTTTTGTTTTTATAATTATTATTATAACATTTATATTATTACCATCACCCTATCCACTCCACTGCTGGATATAGGCCTCTCTCATACATTTTTTTTTTTTGCTATAAACAAGTAACTTATAACTTACTTTGAACATGTTGACCCGCAAAGCTGTTGCACAAAGTGCTGAATTGAAACTAAAACAGGCATTGGAAGAACTTAAACAAACCAAGGAGACATGTAGTCAACTCTTACGTGAACGTGATGAGAATGAGGAGGAAACTAAAAACGTAATTGATCGTAACACTTGTCTGAAGACCGAGCTATCGCAACTACATGCACAATATTTGGAGGTACTAAATCAAAAAGAGTTGCTTCAAATTACAGTCAGCAGCATTGATGAGCAACTTAATACACATGAGCGGGCCCTTAACCGCATCACAGATTTGGAACGTGAATTGATTGTTGCCAACAAGAGGATATCTCAACTCCTTGAGCAACAAAAATTGCAGGAGCCAGAGCATGCTCAAAGTCTTTTCGATGAACTGTTGCTATCACCTGGAGTACAGTCAGAAAAACAAATACAAACCACCTGTCACAATAATACTGCTAGGCCCTTAAATTTGGGTTCTAATAAGTTAAAGAAATATGTCAAAGTGAATAGGATTATAAGGAAAACGGAAAAACTAATTAAGAAAAATAAATGTTTTCATAAAAATATTGCATTAAGAAAGGAACGTATATGTCTCATAGATTCATTAGAAATTTATGATAGTAAATTAAGTGAATGTAGGCGGATGTATGACAGGGACACTGAACAATTACAATGTAATATTATTAAATTACAAGAATCACTTGTAGACATAGAAAATAAATATTTAATTGCTCAAAATCAAATTCAAGAACACATAAAGTCTGCCACGACATTGCTTGAACTTTCCAATTATAATATAGATCGATACGAGTCAGTAATTAAAAAGCAATTAATCAGTACCAATGAGGATTCATCAGTAATTTCCAGCATACACATTCAAAATGACAAATTAATGTTCCAGAGTCCTAGTCATTCACCGGACTGCATTGATTCTTTACAAAAGTGTTACAGCAAACAGACCGTTAAGACTCAGTATAAGACAATAATGTTTTCAGATAAGCTAGGTCAGGATCTTGGTTCGACTATTGGAATTAGCTATAGAGATTCATTTTTAAATATATGTACCCCAGGACAATCTTTTGTAAATATACTAAAAAGCATTGAGCAACACAAAGTGGACAGTTGCTCCAATGTAATAATTTTATGTGGTGACAGTACCCGGATAACAAAAAGGGATATTTTAAATAATGTAAATAATGTGCTAAAATTACAAGCCGAAATTGGTTTTAAACTTATTATTAGTGCTTTTCCTTACGCTAAAAATTTAACTTGGGTACAAAATAAGCGCATCGGAGATTTGAATATGTATCTATATAACATAATATGTCGTCATAATGACGCAATTTTATTTTTTGACATTAATAAATTTATTAATAATTTTATCTTGACTGCAGATACGATGTATCTTACTAAGAGATTTAGGATGCAGATTGCTGCATTGTTAGCTTTTAATTTACATGACACAGTTATAGGTAACACGATGAAGACCTTTTCAAATTGTGATTACACTAGTAGTTCTACAAATGTTTCTAATCTAAATAGTAATAACTCAATGATAAACTCAATTTTAAACTGAAATGTAAGACAAAAGCCAGGACCCCTTATTTAAACATAGTTCATCAAAATATACAGGGCTTGGCTGGCAAAGGTTTGGAATTGGAACTATTTTTGGATAAACATAATACAGATATGTTATGTGTAACTGAACATTGGCTAAAAAACTATGATACATCATTTACTTTAAAAAATTATTGTATGTCCAGTGTGTATAAACGACAAACAGCTGTTCATGGTGGGTCTGTGATATTCGTTAAGAATAACTTGAAATGTAAAAACCGTAAAGATATAGTGGATCTTTCAGAAGAACGTACCATTGAGATATCCTGTGTGGAATTGGTCGGTTTTGTTATTGTTTGTGTTTATCGACCCCCTCTGGGAAACTTTTCTACCTTTGAATCAATTATGGAGGATATACTTAGGAAATTGAAATCAAAGAATAGATCTGTTGTAGTATGCGGGGACTTTAACGTTAATGTCCTCGAAAATAACACTATTACTCTCCGTCTAATGTCTTTATTCAGCTGTTTTGGATTATATCATCAGTTCCTTGAACCCACTAGAGTGACGACTCATTCTTCCACATGTTTAGACAACGTATTTTCAAATTGTGATGCTGTTGTCAAATCGGTATTTAATAAACTTCCATCCGACCACTATGGTCTGCATGTAAGGTATCATTATAAAATATCGAACAAACCTAGGTTGGTCAAGAGCAGACCAGTAACTGAAAAACGACTGGAAAGTTTTAAACATAATGTTGACAATAAAATAGTTACGTTGCCATTTATACGGGATGATCCCAATGTACTTTTTGGAAATCTTTTTAATTTAATAAAAAAAGAATTTGATGGTGTTTTTACCACTAAGCTCTCTAAATATTCCCCTAAACTGAAGTTTTGCGACTGGGCCACGACGGGTATTTATAAAAGTAGAAGTAGGCTTTACGATTTATATGAACAGAACAAATGCAATCAATCTGAGTCTTTTGCAAAATATGTTAGACAATATTCTAAAATTTTCAAAAAAGTTTGCTTATTAGCTAAATCTATCTACATTCGAAATAAAATAAAAAAATCAAACAATAAAATTAAGACCACTTGGGAAGTTATTAATAATGAAACTGGTAAAAACACACCACGTTCATATGCTGTTTCTCTGAAAATCAACAATAATATTGTCGAATCTGATGCAGAGGTGGCCGGAGTATTTGACGATTTTTTCAAAAATATACCAGTAGCTACTACTTCGAATTTAAATTCATCATCAACTGATGCAATGACCTTTCTTACGAGATGTGTATCGAAGTGCTGTACCTCATTTCAGTTTAAATATGTTTCTGTTGAAGATATTATGAAAACTTTTAAATTACTTAAAATAAAAAATACGGGTGATCTATGGGGTATTTCAATTAGAGTCATTAAATCAATCGTAATATCTATTGCTCCCTATCTTGCGGATATTTTTAATAGCTGTGTTGATCATGGGATATTTCCCGACCTTATGAAGTTTAGCAGAGTTATACCTCTGTTCAAATCTGGTGATAAAAGTGATCCTAGTAATTATAGACCAGTCTCAATTTTACCAGCTCTTAGTAAGATCTATGAAAAAATTATTCTTGACCAGCTGATTGTGTACTTTGAGGTAAATAAACTTTTTCACGGTAAACAGTATGGTTTTACGAAAGGTCGCTCGACTATCGATGCAGGTGCAGCACTGTTGAGGCACATTTTTGAGGCTTGGGAGCTGTCGAAAAATGCTCTTGGAGTTTTTTGTGACTTATCTAAGGCTTTCGATTGCGTTAATCATCAGACGTTGGTTTCAAAATTAGAATTTTATGGAATCCAGAAGACAGCTTTAAAACTATTAATTTCGTATCTGAGTGCTAGAATTCAAACAGTTGATGTAAATGGGGTGAAGTCGTCTGGATCTCACGTAGGAATGGGGGTCCCGCAAGGCTCTATTTTAGGACCTTTCTTGTTTTTAATTTATATCAACGATCTTCCTTATTTTGTACAGGATCTCTGTGAGATTGTGCTATTTGCAGATGATACTTCCTTAATATTTAATATTGATAGAAATAAATCTAATTATGACGATGTAAATAGTGCCCTCTCGGAGGTTCAGAATTGGTTTACCGTAAACAATCTGAAGCTCAATTCCAAGAAAACGAAATGTGTCATGTTTACGTTACCTAATGTAATGAATGTAACAACTGACATTACAATTAATAATGAACAATTATATTTGGAGGACACCACCATCTTTTTGGGAATAAAGTTGGATTCAAAACTGCAATGGAATCCACACATTTCGACATTGGCCGGTAAGCTTAGTTCTGCTGCTTATGCTGTGCGAAAAGTGAGACAACTTACTGACATCGAGACAGCCAGAACCGTGTACTTCAGTTACTTTCATAATATAATGTCATACGGGATTTTGTTGTGGGGCGCAGCGTCCAATATTGATACAATTTTTATTTTGCAGAAGCGTGCTATTAGAGCAATCTATAAATTAAGTTCACGTACCTCACTTAAGGAGATTTTTAAAGAAATTGGTATATTGACCACTGCATCACAATTTATTTACAATTGTATACTTTTTATACGACTTAATAATGAATTATACAATAAACGAAGTGACATACATAATTTTAATACTCGACATAAATGGAAACTCGTGTTACCGAAATTTAGACTTCAAAGGGTCATGCGTTCTTTTGTGGGGCAAGGAATTCAGTATTATAATAAGATTCCAAAAGCTGTTTTAGATCTATCTTTTGATAAGTTTAAAAAACATGTAAAGACTACCTTACTTAAGGGAGGATATTACGCTGTTACTGATTACTTAAACGATAAGGCGGTATGGCTGTAAAAATATGTTAAATGTGACGATTTCAAGTGTAATTTGTTTACCTACGAAATAAAGATAATTTTGATTTGATTTGATTTGATTTGATAACTTTACCATCTCAGTCAACCGTGACGATGGGACCTGTAACGGGCTCCTAACGTTGGTTTGTTTGAAAAACAAAAATACTCGACATTAGATCCGAGAAAAAAAAATTTCAAACTGTAAGTCTGAACCGTTTTTGTCGTAAGAAGCATCGAATTGAATTTAAATCTGAAGTGTCAAGTTAAAATGCGTAAGAAATGGACTTCCAAACAAAATTAAAAAACAGCACATTATTTTTAACTGTACAGAGTAAAGCAACGACAAAAAACAAGATCTCAAAATAACGTAGGAACGCAAATAGACCACTAACAAAAACAAGTAAAGAATTGGCAAACAATAAAACATTCGATTGAACGTGTCTTTTATGATAATGTCCCCCAACGGTCTTTTGTTATTCATACGCTGTGTGACCTTTAACTCGGACAGGTGAGCATAGGCGTTAAAACACGAATCGCGTAGTAAATAGTAATTTTATAGGTTTTACGAAACTAGAGGAATTTGTGG
Source organism: Hyposmocoma kahamanoa (assembly GCF_003589595.1). Lineage (NCBI taxonomy): Eukaryota > Metazoa > Arthropoda > Insecta > Lepidoptera > Cosmopterigidae > Hyposmocoma > Hyposmocoma kahamanoa. The sequence continues at coordinate 21,622,885 of NW_020654466.1, forward strand.
TCATATTAATGTAACAATGTGCCAGATGTCTGGTCTCAAAGTAGGGAATTCCATGCATTGAATTGAGCTAAAGTCCGTGCGGTAGCAATTAAAACATTGAAAAAAATAAATGCAATGTGTGGTAATATGGTAACAAATATAATAATGGTTTGTGACATTGACGGACTCTTTAAGTTAAAAAAAAACTCGCGTGTGAGATATTGAAAGTGTCAAGTGGGCGTTCTCTTGCAGCTCATAGAAGAAGATATGTTACAGAAAACAAAATTGTGGGTCAATTGCTTTCATAAACAACTGCATTATATTAAGATTACACACAGTATTTTTTTGCTAGTTCATGATAATGATCACCGTCGTCCTTTAAAACGTTTCACTGCTGGGCTCTAGACTCATCAAAAGGAATAGTTTACACCATAGTCAGTAGTGTTCTTTATCAAAAAAATCTAAACAATATCAAAGATAATCAAACCAATTACCTATCCAAGCCATTAAAGTTGACGAAACATTTTCAAGCTCATTTACACCATAGCTGCCATTGTGAGCATTCACAGAGCTACCTAAATAAAAACAAAATTTGCATTTTAAATTCAATCTCATTGACATGTTGCCCAAATAGGTGTAATAAACGAACCGACAGACTCGCAAGGTGAACAGGTCTCCTCTTTCGTGAGGTACGGTGAGGCAGGGAGTCAATTATTCATATAAATTGTACATTTGGGATGTGTATATTGATTGGTTTTTGGTATGTGACATTGAAGGATTCTTCAAGTTTAAAAAAATCTTGTGTAGACATTGGAAGTGTCGAGTGCGCGTTCCCTGGCAGCATAAAACAAAAACGTACGTCATTTTATCGTCGTATTATAATAGTATTAAGCTATAAGTAAATTCATTATAGTGCCATCTAGTGTTGAATAACGGAACTCCTAGAAAAAATATAGTAATTATGATCAGTTTTAAGTAAATGTAACTGGATCAAATAGGGTTCATTTTTTTTGGAAAAAGTTTATTAAACTATTCTAATTTCGTTTCATAATCTCAACATGTTATATAAATTAAGTTAAAAAGTGCGTACGTTTGGCAACAACGGCTTTGGCGATAAAGCCGCTTGATACCATGTTTGTTTGTGTTTGTTTATTATATGGTGTGAGATTTCAAAAATTTCGTGGTTTGGAAATGTTCTTAGCACAATTACCAGGTCGTATATATTACACATCGAAGGTTAAAAAAAGACAATCGGCTGATTTCGGCTTTGTAGAGCATCGTCTCTGTCACTTTTTTGTGTGTAGAGCTGTTAAAGCTTTGGCATACAGCCTATTTTCATTTTCTACATTTTAGTTTCACTTTTCATTTCGCTTTTCAATTTTCATATGACATCAAAACTGGAAATGATGTAACTGTAATTAGCTTCATAACTTTCGTACCCGTATGACGTTTACCGCTAATTTGTCCGTAGTTGGTCAATTTTCCGTATGAAATGGCGCTGTTTTTATGACACCAAGTGTAGGGCCGCTAATCCACAACAGCTGCAGTGCCGTTCAGAGCTTTAAATCGCAATTGGAATGCGGTAACGCTCACATTATTGCTTGGCGTCAGAAATAGGCAAGGTGGCAATACTTCATATCGCAAAAGGAGGCCGCGGAGCGGGTACGCGAGGATGCGACGGACGCGCACCCGCTCCGGCGCAGACGTACGGGGAGAAGGCGAAGGCAGTTCGCTGCTCGCCTGATCCCCTAGTGAGACCAGCGGGCTCTGGACAGGGACTCCGAAGCCTGCATTGCACGGCCTCACTCGTCTGGGGGGCGGGTCGGAGGACAACCGACTCGCCCCTTCGTTGGCGCGGGAGACCTGTCGTAAGCTAGGGCGGCCGGGTGGCGTCGTGGTGAATGTTCACTGATCCCACGGCGCCGACTCAACCGGCGATAGGGAAACCCGGGGGGGTTTTAGTGGGGTAGGCCCTCCAGTCTGGAGGTAGAGTCCCCACATAACCCCTGAGTCTCCCTGGGCTCAGGGGTATCCATAAAGATTTCCCCCCGTCAAAAAAAAAAAAAAGGTAATAAATACTTCCCTGAATCTGCTCCTAGACATATGGTATATAATTTAAGATTTTATGAAATAAATCTATTTTAAAGTTACTTATTTTCTTAGAATTCACGTCAAAGCTTAACGACTTAATTGCCAGGAAATGTGTGTAACACGCACGTTTCTACTTTTTTATGTTCTGGTCTGCAACCTAGGTTTTTGCCTGAATACCTGAGCATTAAAACATGTGACCTAAAAAGTTGTTAGATATTGCGATAGTAAACTTATTGCAAGAAAGACATTAGGTTTGTTGCAATGTTGTACGATGTAGTTTCAATTTCAAGTACGTAAGTTATTTCACGACTTTTGTTATTCAAAATCTTTCTATTATTATGTGCTAGAAGCCTAGTACGTATTTATTTCATTTATTTTTAATCTTAATCTCTTGCAATTGTTAATAAATAGACCATAATTTTAAATTGATTGTTAAACGTGGGCATTCGTTAATGGCGTCTGAATTATACACAACATTATGTCATCAACTTATTATACATACGCCCCAATACTAGGTACTATGTGAGCATTATTGCGTTGCAGTACTGAAATTATAGGCACATGGAACTCGTCAACTCAGGGCGATGGACGCAGCGGCAGTGCCCTAGAGATATATGTGATTTAAACTCAAGAGTGGCACTGTAACTGTACTTTTGATTTTTACCCATGAAACCGGTAGAGAACCCAAAACGAAAAAAAATATATTTGTTTGCGATTGAGGGCCTAAAAATAATTTTATTTGATAATATTTCTGTATTATCAACCAAAGAAATGATGATACTTCTATAAAAAAACACTCCACCATCATGTTCTCTATCTTGTCACGCCTGCTTAAGTCGCTAACGGACCATGTCGGTCTGTCTGTCACATTTATGAATTATAATTTATAATTACAAATACAATGGTACATTCATTAAAATATTTTTTTTATTTGATCTCATTCAAAAACTGGAGTGAAAAAAACAATCCAATTTGTTTGCAAAGATAAAATATGAAATAAAATTAAATTACGGTTATTGCTTACTTATCTAACTTTAATAATTTTAATTAACGTTTATATTGGTACAAAAATAGTTGTTACATGAAATTATAGAATCACATGGACTCTGGCAGGGCACAACAAAATGTCCTTACGTCTAGTTAGCCTTATTTTAGTAACTGTAGCGCTCCTTGTTCATCCAGGAAAGTACAGCCACCTTCCCTATTTCTGCTGCCAAATAGTAATGTGAACAACACAACATATGAGGTTTGTCAACTTATGTCTCAGGGTATCGGGCGCAATGGCAGTGCAATCACAAAGATTTGAGGGGATCTTTGTCATTTAAAGCTTACCACCAGGCGTACGACTTGTTCGTCTCATGACTTGGTACTATATCACCCTGAGCCATTAATTTACTTCCATTTTTATTAACCAAAAAAATAATTTCGTGTACAATGTCAAAAAATATTTACAAATTTTCTGTGCCTCATACGTTTCAGGAGGATGTACATAACGATGCCTCGAATTAACGTGAATGTTTTTAGTTTGCTTTTTGATTCTTTTTTTTCACAATTTTGTTTTTGGTTTTTTACATCGATACATATATCTATATTTTGTTTCTTAATCATTATTAATACAAAGATCGAACACTCACAAAAAATTCCTTCGATCCGGCAGGATTCGAACCGACGCGACGTCTTCTAGCATACCGTTCCTGACGCTATACCACCTAAGCCACAGTACGAACCAGCGGACCTCACGAATTTTTCTATGTGCTTGTTGTCGTGTGTTTTGGTTTTTTCAACGACTTTTGTTTCTTGTTTTTTTTCACAAAATTCGGGGAGCATAATATTAGAAAATAAATATGGTTGTTTACAAAACTAACAGAAAATAACCAACAAAATAAAGTTGACGTTGTGTTCATTGGCGGTATCGATAAGCTGGTACAATAAACTATCATGTATATTTTCGTCCAAAGACAAGATTATAACACAACAAAAACTAATAAGCCGTAAACGTATCTTTACACAACCGTAGTTTTGATTTCACTCAAGCCAATCTATGACCATTTGTTGATCCGCGTCAGAGCGCAAATATCAAGTTTCCAGCCAGTGAGTTAGTTAAACCGCAGGACCAACCGCAAGGCTAGCAAGGAATTGAACCACTGGATACAGCTTACAGCCGAATGAGCAAATAATTTTAATTAAACAGAAACAGATTCCGATTTGAAATCGGTTGATATTTACACAGGGTTTGAAAACCTACATATTCAACCAATGTGCTCTGACATAACTTAGGGTATCGAGACATAGAGACGGTGTGATCGACAAAGCTTTATACAGAATGATAGTCGCATAGAGAGTCACGGGACGTGCCATACTTGACAAGAAACTTATAGACGAAAACGAAATAAATTCCAGGAGATCGCGTAAGGAAGCTAAACGCCACCTATATACGTGACGAGTCATCCAAACAGAAATTCAAAGCACTTTACCGGCAACACCTACTCTCGTTACAAAAATCTGTCTAATTTGATGTAATATTAATATTAGTTTTCACATAAATAAATGTACATTTTTTCACTTACAGTTACACTTGAAAGGGCTGTAACCCTAACAAGCCGTGGCCAGGTTCACGGCAGTAAAACAGAAAACTTCAGGTTCACAAATTTATTTCAAGTCGATTAAGTCGATTAATTACATGATAAGGCTGTAGTGGCTATAAACTTATTAAAATTGGCACATGATTTAGATTACTAGTGGTTATAAAATTAGTAATCAAAATTAGACGCGATTGAATTTAAACCAGCTCCATACGCTGTCGCGATCGAGCAGGGGGTGACGGTGGAAGGAAACAAACTCAGAAAGCGAGGCAAAAGAGCTATGGAACAATTCAAAATTTAAATACGAGTGGCCAGGAACCGGAGAAAGGCGATAAAAAGCTGGGATGACGATGTAAGGAGGTCACACCGTCACACACTTATATGTATATTCAAATCCGCACATGCACTTACATTTTGAAAAGGTTACTTTAGATGCACTATTCACTCTTTATTATTTTAATGAAGAATTCCCCTCCTAGTCGTTTATTAGATCTTTTATTACAAATAACTTCTAGATTAGTATATCTCGTTGGTTCTGACCGAAAACCATCAGCTCAGGGAACTTAGGCACATGCTGAGACAGCGCCATTTCACTGCTATGACTGTTGTATTCAATCTGTATTTGTGTCATACTAGTGAATAAAGTATTTATCTATCTATATGTATATCTATCAAACACATAAATAAATATTAGGCAACATCCCAAACGTTCATTGGTTATTGAAAAGTTAGTTCTACATTACGCCGGCTAGGGATCGAATCCGGGACCTCAGAAATGAAGAGTACGAAATACAAAGTCATGTTGACAATGTGGAGATGCATAACTCATAGTGATGTGCCACAAATATAAATAGTTACAATATATTAGTTACAAATAGTTACCAGACTACAATACAAACACCATAAATGTATAGGAAAATAAACCATATTTTCGTATCTAAATAGGTGGTATATATTTGTTTTTTCAAACAAACCAAAGTTTCATGCACTTTTCATGCACAGGTTCCATAATCATGGCTGACGACATGAAGATTGAAGGGCCCGAAACGTTGGTTTATTTAAAAAAAAACAAATATACGTGATCTAGATCCGACAAAATAGTTTTATACACAAAATAGTTCCTATGTGTAACAATCGCGAAAACCTAAGAAGCATATATGTACTTATTAAAGATGTTACAAGGGAAATCTTGCTTAAAAAATTCTTCATTGAAATATCGAACTTGTGTTTTATTTCTCAACCTTCAGTTTACTACACTGTAATATATAAAAAAAACTATTATTTTTATACTAGTAAATTAAGTATAAATCGGTAACTTATATACAGGTTTTTTTATAATAACTAAGTGACGGCACAAACAAGTCGAGCGCCTGATGGTAAACGATACGCCTGTACATAACAGTTGCAGTGCCACAAGCTTTAAATCACAAAAATCTGATCTGATGTGTCTGTAATTTCACCAGCACCCTTCAAAACCGGAACGCAGTAATGCTACTAAAGTAGCGGTTGGTAGTTGGGTTAAATAACTTCACAATATTTAGCAAAAAGAAATTTACCTCTATATTCGAGAAGTACAAAGTTCTCAATTACGTAACCGCAAAACTCTTGATCATATATTTGTAATATGTAATCAAAATTCCTTTACCACAGTCTCCGTTTTTGTCTATTCATGTAAATCACTTACATAATCATTTTCTAACTAAACGCCAATAAATATTAATATATGTTCTTGGCAAGATGGCAAATGCTTGAATAAATATATATGTTAAAAACTTCCTACTTATGTAGAAACCTCAACTACAGAGCTTTTGTTATTTGCGTAGTTATGTACTACGTTGCTAAGTTATGTGTGGTTTAAGGTAAAATTCCTTTGAAATTAATAAGCTTAATAGTGCAACTATTACGATATTTTTCAAAAATATTTGGAGATAATTCTCGGCATATTTTATGAAACCAAGTAATGTTATAAACTTTTTATTACATTTTTCTTGAACTTGAATTTACCTTTACAAACGAAAACAGTAGATACAAAAACCTGACAATGAGTTGCACATTACTACTAACATAGTATTATCTCAAAAATGCGTTATATTATTTATTTATCTGGACTTTTTTATAGGTATGTCATTCGTATACGATTTAATATTTATTTCAAAGTGATAGGACAACACTGTTCAGTCGTATACGAATGACATATACAATGCAATTTTTGAAATAACACTTGGCATGTGCGAAGTGTTAAAAATGTTCTAAAATGTTACAATTATTCCATTTACAAAATTAATAAAAATTAATCAATACTAACCCTTAAATCCTTGTCCACAGGCGATCAAACGTCCGAACTTCTTGCGTCGTACAAAATCCACATTATCCTCCAACTTGGACAGCACCACAGCGGACACAGTTGAAACTACCACTAGCAGATACACTAGACGCGGAGGCAACAGGTTCAAGTCCCGGAAAACAGATGACAAATCTCGGGGTACCGATGAGAAGCGGGAGGAAAACTCTCGCACGGTGACGAGCGAAACAACGCGGCGGCCATCTTCGAGCAGCGCGGGCGCACGCAATGAACGCCCCACGAGAAACTTCGTGCGCAGGCGTCTTGGAGGGGCGAACGGTGAGTCCGGTTTGCTGTTTGCTTTTTGCAAAGTGCTATTTTATTTGCAGTAAGCTTCGATAGAGCTACTTGTTGAGAGTGTAGTACACCTATTAGCTGAGATGATGTTTATTATTAAACCAGTATATTCTATAGCCACGGGAGATTATTAAATTGAATTGACGATTTGAACTTGATTGAATGGTTTACATATTCAAGTTATAATTCCTTTTGAATAGAATATATTCCATTTCTTTTGTAATAATGACAACAGCGTAGATCGCGTCATATCGAAATATTTGCCTCTATATACCTATTTCAAACAGCCAATTTCTTTTTAACGAGGTATTTTTTACACAGTAAATTGGAACTTACGGGGACTGAATAACACTTGCTATAGCCGTTGATTAGAAACTACAAAAAGTATGGAAAGCTAGTGGAAAATCGCGTCATTGACATTTGTTGGAAACCTCTAGTAGGCTTGCTATTACGCTGTTTATGCAGCCTGTTATGCAGATATCCTATATGGAAAAGGGATAGTAAAGGTCATTTGCGACAAGTTTGCGTAATAACGATGTTCTATGTAGGAGTAAAGGGTTAAAGATGATATTAATGTGACCTTGTTACAGGGCCCAATTTATACAATGAATGTTGCAATGGTTTCAGACTTGACCATTCCAAGTGCAGTTTTTGTTCGTAATTGTTTTGCTTTAATTTTTTATTGAATTGACATTAAATTATAATTTGTGAAATTACTCCACTCAACTAGTGGATTTAATGGATATAATTATTAATACAAAGATCGAACACTCACAAAAAATTCCTTCGATCCGGCCGGATTCAAACCGACGATTTCTAGCATACCGTGCCAGACGCTGTACCAACTAATCCACGGAACGAACCATCAACCTCACGAATTTTTCTATGTGCTTGTTGTTGTGTCTTTGTATTTGGTCTTTCAAAGACTTTTTAGTCGTAACGCCATCTATGAGAAATCTATGAAAGTTTTATCACCCAGTTAGATATCTTTAGAGCTACCGACCCTGGCGAGAGATGTCGCTATTCACTGTATTTTAAATTTTTATCGAATTGATATTAAATTATATAGTAATGATAGTAATTGTTTTGTTAAAAATTTTACGAAAAAATTGCTCCGTGTTACAAAGAATAATACGTAGTACATGGTTGTAAGTGTTACATTTTTTGTATTATATATAGTATAGCTTTAGTGCTGTGAAGGTTTTTGTGACAGATTTTGGCGAGGAAAGTATTGCCTATTTTTGTCGCCATTACATATATATAATGCGTTCCGGTTTTGAAGTGTAAGGGTGCTGGTGAAATGATTGTCAACCTATGTCTCACGGTGACGGGTGCAGTGGCTGTGCCCATCAGGTATTTGCGATTTAAAGCTCCGAGTGGCACTGCAACTATCCCTGAACAGGCGTGTCGCTTACCATCAGACCCATGACTTCTTCGTCCGGTCATTTGGTATCATAAAAATAAATTAAATCAGTCATTTTTGTCTATGGTATTTTTCATAAAAGATATTCTACCACTGTGTCTCCCCGCCCACTGCTCACATACCTAATGAGTAGCTATCTGGTCTCGAACAAGAAAGAAGCATGACACAGTGTAAATTAATACATAATACTTGTTATTTAAGGTGCAAACCAGTTCATTGATACCTAACTTATGAAGCTATCTAAAACATTCACCTTACAACTCAGTACTACAAGGACGTCCACAAGCATTTTTATGTTGCAGGTGTATGTTGACAGCATACACCTGCGGAACAATAACCAACTAGCTCAACTTAGGGCATGTTTAGTGTGTATTGATACAATGTTAATAATATATATAATATTCATTACAACCGTAATACAAGTTCCAAAGGAGACAAAGTACGTAAAAATTACCTATTCATGAACTGACAAAAAAAACAAGTGGACAGGCCATCAATCAGTTTCGAAACTAGGATAAGCGCGCATGCACCGATTCATATTCTTTCCAAATCCGATTATACAAATCTAGAAAACTCGGATCTACTTTGGATGTCGCTTGTGCACCTAAAGATAAAATGTTCCCTGTGACATTTCGGACAGTCATTTCTCGGATTCGGAACTGTTACGAAACAGATGCAGTGCACAAACGCTTTACCTCTGTACTTTGAGCTGATGACGATCCTCCGCCAGTAAACAGTCTTACAAATATTTTACAACCAGTTTCGGCGACGTGTTGTGTTTGGAAGAAAACTTCAAAAGATCCGGTGTACCTTGGCTGCATCGTAAACGACCAATGTGATCATAGCGTGGAGATCAAATGTCGGATAGAACAAGCACGTAACGTAATAGTTCGTCCAGGGAAATACTTGTAGCAGTAGAGCCCCTTGTCAAAGAGTTCGTCCAATTAAGTTCTGTCACTTTACCTGTTTCTGCCGCCAAGCAGTAATGTCATCATTACTGTGTTCCGCTTTTGAAGGATAAGGGTGCTAGTGAAATTACAGGCACATGGAACTTGTCAATGTATGTCATTTAGATTAAGCTCTGAGTGGCACTGCAACTGTTGTGGACAGGCGTGTAGCTTACCATCAGGCGCACCGTCACTAGATATCATAAAAAAACTCATTTCTAAAGTTGAGTCGTCTACTCTGCAATCAATCCTTGAAGATCTCTACCAGGGTGCGTTTCGCACATTGCTACGTGTTTTCGGTTCTTCTGGACCTTAATTCAAAATACCCTTGAAATGTGGGTCTTTAGAAGAATTTCAAAAATATCTTGGACGGATAGAGTGTCCAATAAAAGAGTATTGCAGATGGTGTATAAAAAATTAGAGGTCTTGAGTTCTGTCAAAAAACGCAAACTACAGTACTTTGGTCATATAATGCGTAATGATAAATACGACCTACTCCGACTAATTATGCAAGCGAAGATATAGAAAAAGCGACCACCTGGGAGAAGACGTACTTCGTGGCACAAGAATCTCTGGACATAGTTCAACCTGAGCACAAGATCCTTATTCCGTGCAGCTGTGTCTAAAATACATTTAGGCCTAATGCTAGCCGACCTCCGGTAGGAAATGACACCTCAGGAAGAAGAAATCTTTATTTACTCTGGTTTATTCAAACACTGACACAAAATTGCCAGTTATAATTTAATGTTGACCACTCATGAGTCATGATACTGCTGTGACAGGTGACAGACGATTGACCTTCATGGTGAAGTATGGTGTAAGAAGCGTGACTGAATGGTTCACCGTGAAATTTAATTTAGACCTTGTATTCAATGAATTGAATTATTATTGATAAAGGGTTAAGGTATTCCTTCATGGCATTGTTTTTATGTTAATAAAGGTAGATTATTGGGCTTAATACGCACTATTAGTGTGATAAGGTCACATCTTCTAAATGATAACTTTTCAGCAGAGATATTTGTTTCACGTAGTTCATATGATTTTCACGATAAAAGCTTTTAATATGATCACATGTGATTTTATTATTTATTATTAGAGGTATGATTTGTCAAGAATGTTTATGTCCAAATAACATATATAAAGTAATATTACAGTATATAGGATTTTTTTTATTGCCGAACCCTGGAGAATCGTGCCCATGTACATGATAACATTCGTACATTTGATATAATAAACCCAAATATGATCCGATACTTCCCAAGTAAGTTGTTGTAAGTCAAAATACCAGTATTTTTCTTTTTAACTTAAATATATCCTTTTTTATGTATGTTATAGGTTCCATGTTTGAAACTAAACATAATACTAAGCACGTTCATATTCGTTAAGAATCCAAAACTATAAAAAACTAGAAACAGCGGACCCACTTCGGATGTCGCCTGTGAGTGCACAACTTGGACTTAGTGAAAATCCACGAAAATACGAATATCGCTTGTTCACCTAGAGATACAATAATACTTCAGACACCTGTGACATTTCGGATCGTCACTTCTCGGATTCGGAACTGATACGAATGGGACGTAGTACGCAGACGCTCTAAGGGATCTCTTTACTTTTTAATAACGAACCTATAATATACATTAAAAAAGGGTATAATTAAGTTACAAAGCAAAAAAAATATTTTTACTTACAACAACTTGTGTTGGAGGTACACATATGTCAAAAGCGTTATACAAAAGTTATAAAAACAATACAAACCATATGAAATAAATTGTGTATACGTGAGATTCTGTAACTCCTATTTAAGAGTCTATGCAACCTCAAATGGCTTTGGTTGATGAAACTATTGAATCAATCGCTTTGGAAAAACAATATCGTAAAATTGAGGATCTACACTGATTACTATGTGGTGTGAAAGTGCTATATTCTACACATGTAACAACTATAACCTCAACTCGCCAATAGTTTCATCGCACCACCGCTAGATGGCGTTAGTTGTACTCTGAAACGCGCTATCGTCTTGTTAACTCCAATATTATAAGTAATCTCATATGTTTTGAATTGTTAATGCTTATTACCACTACAGTGTTGATACCGCACTGAACGGCACTCAAGTTGTTGAGACGATTCGGTCCTATTACTGCTATTCTAAGGCTTTGGCTGGCACTGAACTGTGTGCTTTCACGCTAGTGAGACATACAGCTGGGTCCCTAGCCGCATACCTTTTTGTTTCGTTGTATATCTAATATACGCCTTGTGCACTTTCCGTCTGCGTCTCAATTTCTACGCACCCCTTCCGCTCACCAGCGCTACACACACATATACACTGATTTTTTTATATCAACTGAACTAAATAGAAGACGTATACTACTCGTATACGATATACATTTTTCGAATGGCTTTATTCCGTAAAAATAAAACCAGAATTTTAATTCGAGCAGAGGGAGTACCGACTATTAAGCATAAACAAGTGTATAAACCAATTTCGTTAATAAAATCTTTAAAATTATTCCTAAAAAGTTGTAATTTGGCAGATACGGCCTTATTACACCAAGGCTACAATTTCCCCCATAGATAGAGACCTCATTCTTTGTGGAGTAGCCAAACCGATTAGTCATACAACATTACCATTTTAATAGACAGGTTTGGACACAAATTAGCAACACCATTTGTAAGAAGTCAAGACCGTGACATACCCTTTTAAATAGAAGACTAGTTTAAATACTCTCAATGTTTAATAGAATATTAATAAAAATGCACTGGAACAGCGCTAAATAAACCTGTTTATTATTAAACCTTAATGAAAAGATTCCATTACGGGTAATAATGTCCATGTATATTAAACCAGTACTGTGTTAAAAAACGCATAAAAAATTAAATATCTTATGTTACGACCTAGACATTTAGTAGGACATTATCCTTTGTATGGCCTTTAGAGGTCGACCTCATCGCAATGAAACGATTATCGAAGGTAATCACGAAAACGTTCAAAATGCAGAGTTGTGCGTAAATCGAATTATTTACGATGTAACTAATATTTGTCTATATCAACGGTGACGAATGCCGAAAGCCAGTACAAAGGTCTATAACAAAAACACAGGAGAATTTCGACTGCTCGGAGCAATGCTACGGTGCAGCATGGACGTGGGTTCAAGTTCCACCGGGTCGACGAAAAAAATAATTCTGTGTGTTCGATCTTTGTATTCTTAGTAATATTTAATTTGTTTTCATTATTTTATTATTTTTCTATTTATTTAAACTCCATTGCACACAAAACAGTAGGAATGGCGAACTTAATGCCATTTTTAGCATTCTCAACCAGGATGCATATCACAACAATGAAACAAATAAAGATGGATCTTTAGTTCATAAATAATTATGAGACATAATTTACATATAATATATGTATATTTTTTATAATATCAAGTAACGGGACGAATAAATCGTGTGCCTGATGGTAAGCGACACGCCTGTCCATAACAGTTGCAGTGCCACTCAGAGCTTTAACTCGCAAAGGTCTGAGGGGCAGTGCCACTGCGCTCGTCACCCTGTGACATAAGGTGACAAGTCCCATGTGCCTGTAATTTCAACCGTAACATAGTAATGCTGACATTACTGCTTGGCGGCAGAAATTGGTAAGGTGACAGTACTTCCCTAGACGAACTCTTTCACAAGGAGCTCTACTGTTACTAAAATGGATAATTAAATTGTTGTCTTTGTTAACTTGGTGTACTATATTCCTATTATTTATTGTTATATTAAAAAAAAAGTTTAATGAATTTAGGCCTTGCATACATATAACATTCTTGTAACCATGTTTAAATTATTTATATGACTTTAAATTCTAAGCCCGTCTATCGAGAGAGTGTCGAGCTGGGACGCTACTGTAAGTTCTTACAGTAGTTCTTTTTATATTGTAATAAAATTTAAACTAAAAATTACATTATCCAAAAAAAGTTAGTCACTGAGTAACTTTTTTGAATTGCTTATTTAGACATCTGAGACGATCAATGGCATAGCAAAATATACGTCAATTAACAAGTACAAATGGCAGAATTAATGCCATTATGTATTCTGGATGCATAATATGACAATGAAACAGATATAGTCAAAGTTTATAAATAATTATGATACATAATTTACACATAATATATAATGTAATGTATACACTGTTATTTGTAACATAGTAACCACAGGACACTATACATATATTACTGATATCATAAACAATATCTTTTATTCCATGACGATTAACAAAACGTAATAAATTTACCAAGCATATACTTTTAAGTTTTTGGTACTTTGGTACGTGTAAGCGTCCTGTCCATCTGAGTTCCTGCGTTTTGTTGCATATAGTTGTCACTGTTTAAAGCAATCTATTTAAATATTTAAATTTTTATATAAAATTAAATTATGAGAAATTATTAAAAGTCGTAGAATAAAAGTTGTTGTTTAGATGTTAGTAATAATAATAACAATATAGTCTTGCGAGGTTATTCATCATCATCATAATCATAGCGGCTGTTGTGTTGTACAATCTTGGATGTAGGCCTCTTCCTTCTTCTTCCACTCTTGGTGATCTTGTGCGCGACTCATCCAGTACCAACCTCCATGTCGTCGGATGTCGTCCATCCAGCGCTGCTGTCCAAAGTTATTAATATTTTACAAATAAGTATTGATAATGAGATGCAAATTGAGACTCCAACATGAAATTCCGGACTAAATGTTTGAAAGCTAGCTTATTCGGTGCATTTTGAATATAGGGTGATATAGCGTTCTAGAGTCGCATTGCCTGAAGAGTAAACGAGTAAGAAACAAAACCAGTACGGTGAGAAAGAATGAAAAGAGTCGATTTATTGTCTGAGAAACGATTGAGATCACTGATAGAGTAAGCAGTGGAGAGCATTTTGAAATAACGGCGCAATCATTATCGGTTTTTCAATAAATTTCTTAGACCCGGAGGGACTTGAACCCACGGCCATGCTGCACTGTAGCATTGCTCTTACGAACTGATTCACAGGTCAAGTTACAGAGCTGTCAAAATCTCCTATCTGTTTCTGTTAAAGATCTTTGTACTGGCCATCAAAAATCTCTCACTAGATGTCGCTAGCGGCAACGAATGCCGTTATTGGAAAAAATATTTTTTATTTTTATATACTGACCTTTGTATCATTTTAGTGGGAGTATTGAAGATAAAATTTTACATATTGTATTCCCTTTGTCATTCTCTATATTTGTATCTGTGGTATCTGTGTGTTCCATCCTCTAAGGTTCTGTCATGTCGTTTGTAATTAAACTAACATATAAAAAGTCTCAATTATTATTTTAAAGAAGACTAAACGTGAACAATTACTAATATAATTAAATTAGTTAAACAAATAGTTCTTAAACAAAATACATACAGCATTAAACTTGCTTCTCAAAATTCTTCAATCGAGACCTACGGGTACAGGTCTACCGTACCGCAGTGCATAATTTACATCAAATCACAAAATTATCGATTGCAAGTTCACCGCCTTCCGCCACCGGCCAAGGCGGAACTTGTAGGTTACGTAATTTAAAAAAAATGTGAATTAAAGTTGTTTATCACTAAGATTGAACGGGACCTGGTATGGCACCAACGTAGGTTCGCATCCTGTCACTTTTTTTAATAATAACGCAATACAGTCATAGCCCCGCACTAGGAAAACCCTGTATCGCGGGTGCCATGAACACACATAGACAACCACAAATTACACCCAAACTCACGAGAGAAAAGGCCATACACATATTTCTCCCGGCCTGGGAATGGAACCCAGGACCTCTGCGTGCCAGTCCAGGTAACCAACCGTTCGGCCACGGAGGCAGTTAGACTATAGTTGTGAAGGTGTATAGTTTTTATTTTATTTTTATATTGTGAGAGCTTGCGTTACGTTATGCCAATTGGTGGTATTGTATCTTTAACGCTCACAATCAACATAGCCCCGCACTAGGGAAACCCTGTGTCGCGGGTGCCATGGACAAACACATAGACAACCACAAGTTACACCCAAACTTACGAGAGAAATAAATGTAGGCCATACAAATATTTCTCCCGGCCCGGGAATCGAACCTGGGACCTCTACGTGGCAGTCCGGCATGGTAACCATTCGGCCACGGAGGCAGTTTATCTTTGAACTTTTTTCAAGTAAACAACCGTCAACTCGTTTTCGCGGCCGCACACGAGGTTTTCCTTCATTTTTACTTAATTAATAGTTGTCGTTATCTTCACTTCCTTATTCGTGTCATTTATTTTGCACCAACTTATTTTGTTTAAAAAAATATTTGTAATGTTTTACATAGAGTACACTTCGAGGAAATCATAATTATGTAAACAACTTTGTTAGTATATTAGTGCTCATGCGACATTGAACAGAGTGAAAACAGGAAATTGAGCTCTGCACGCCTTTACGTAGTCATGCGACGGATGGTAAGCTACAAGCCTGTTCATAACAGTTGCAGTGCCACTCAGAGCTTTAAATCGCAAAGATCTAAGGGACACTGCGCCCGTAAGTACTTACACCCTGAGGCATAAGTTGAAAAGTCCCATGTGCCTGTAATTTCACCCTTAACCCTTCAAAACCGGAACACAGTAATGCTAACATTACTGCTTGGCGGCAGAAATAGGTAATGTGGCAGTGCTACCCTGGACGAACTCTTCCACAAGGAGCTCTACTGCTACTAAAAAGTAAACAACACTTCGCACATTTAATGTAATTAGGCCACATGCGCGAAATGACAACTTTAAAACGAATTCCTTAATAAAATATCTAACTTTGCACATAATTATACGGTAATATTTCTCTTCAAGTACTACCAGAGTACCTGCTATTTGGTTTTTAACTGAGATCCTATATTAATTAAATTTTTATTGAATTGATATTCAATTATTTTTTGTGAAATTACTCCACTAGTTTGTTATAATTATTAATACAAAGATCGAACACTCAGAAAAAATTCCTTCGATCCGGTCGGATTTAATTAATACAGTGATAGCGACATCTCTCGCCAGGACTGGTAGCTGTAAAGGTACTAACTGGGTGATAAATCTGTCATAGATTTCTCATAGATGGCGCTACGACTAAAAAGTCGTTGAAAGACCAAGTACAAAGACACGACGCAAGCACACAGAAAAATTCGTGAGGTCCGTTGGTTCGTTCCGTGGCTTAGTTGGTATAGCGTCTGGCACGGTATGAGATCTTATAGTTACTAAATTCACATTTATCTTAAAACTTGAAAATTGCCCAGCGGTTTAATAACATTTATCCGCGCCGCCCCTCACCCCGTCTATCTCTATCGAGCGCTTGTCAACGTCAAATTGGTGACAAATATTCTCGACCTATTCTTATTTTATTCATTCTAATTTTAAGTCCGCGGATTGCGGGACGCGCGGGGTGACGCCTACACCTCACCATCTAAAATCTAGACTCGTGTTTAAATACTTCGCCTTAAAGTACCTACTTTCCCTCCATATCACATAGACTTAGGATATCTGTATCTTGTATCCGTACTGTTAACTATAGCCAATTTAATGGTTTCGAAGTTAACGGCAAGCCCTTGAGGCCGCAAATGTACAGCCATTACATTACGCAAGTTAATCATCGAAAATTGCTCAGCGTTTTAAAGATACGCCGCACCGCCCGTTGCCCCGTCAGTCACCATCGAGCGCTTGTCAACGTCGAATCTGTGTAAAATTTTCTCCGCCTGTCCTTATTTTACTCCTACTAATTTTAACCACACCACCTAAAACCTTGCCTTAACACGCTTAAACCATAAGACGTAACATAGAATACGTAGCAATAATCTAGTTATAAAAAAGTTATATAGTCGAACCAATAACAATAATTCACTAACGTAAAAGTGTATTTAATAAATCAAACATCCATGCTATAGCTTTGTAATAAATTCAGAACATTAACCTGTCAATTACGACCGACATTCTCTTGTAATAGAAGCAATATTCTCACGCTCCCAACAATTCATAAAGAAATAGTTGTTTTTTATTCATACATACATAAAGAGACATCGATTTGTGTAACAAGTAAGCAAAGACAAGCATTTGTTTCAAGAATGGCTTTCAAAAATTGTCCAAAACCTTAGCACGTCATTATTTACGAGTAGCAGCAGTAAAGTTCCTCGTGGAAGAGTTCATCCAGGGTAGTACTGTCACCTTACCTATTTCTGCCGCCAAGCAGTCATGTCAGCATTACTGTGTTCCGGTTTTGGAGGGTAAGGGTGCTGGTGAAATTACAGGCACATTAAACTTGTCAACTTATGTCTCAGGGTGACGAGCGCAGTGGCAGTGCCCCTCAGATCTTTGCGATTCAAAGCTCTGAGTGGCACCATAACTGTTATTGATAAGCGTGTAGCTTACCAATAACAGTAGCGTGGTAAGTGACGGCCACTTAATATTATAAAAAAAAATATGACAAAAGTAGTGACATGATGATTGTTGTTAGGCATTTTAATCAAAGTTATTATCAAAGTAATTTCGAATCATTGGATATGTTAACCATTGAAGTAAATCGAGTATATTTCGCGGTTATACTGGAAAGAATAATTACAACACTGCACACCCTGAATTATAGGCAAATCCGGCACACAAGAAACCGCACCCCTCGTCGAAGAATTCCATAAGTGGAATTACGTCAAAAATGTTTATTTCTGACTCTGTTCGATAGAGTTATAAGGATTGAAGTGGATGTGGGTTATATTTTTCTGTATTTAACGGAGCAATAAACGTTTTTGACGTAACTGCACTTATGCCATTCTTTCATGAGGGGTGCGAATAATAAGAACTCTTGAAATGCAATTGAAGTAATTTAAAACGTCGCAATTTCTTCCAATTCACAGTTATACACATGTCACAAATTCTTCTATTTTAGATTACCTATTTATTTCTAAAATGTTTTGTTACGATTTTAGGTTATAAACTCGTGCAAATGGCGTATGGTAGCAATATTTTTTTTTTGTAATTGCAAAAAATACGTAACGGCTTTTGACACGACATATTTTTAACGTTATAAAATTTAACGTTTGACCTTGTTTTTTTAGTTATTTTATCCTGAACTAACTAAACTGTTTTATGATACAATACAGTGTGAAAATATATTAGAAGGAAACAAATACTGCAATGTGAGTAGAAGCTTTGAGTGCCACTACAACTGATAGGCGTGTCGTTACAATCAGATTTACGACTTGTTCCTCCCGTTAATTGATATCATATTTATTTGTCTATACAAAAACAGTCAATCATTTAACGACCAAAATTAAGCAAACCGTTTTATGTACAAACACTGACGAATCGTTTACCTATTGCACTTGCTACGGTCAAACTGAAGGTTATTTCTGTGCCGTTACCAAGAACTAAACAATGGACGAGGTGATTAATCTGTGAAATGGACGTAGCGAAATTATAATCAAATTATGTCCAGAAATTATTATTAAAAGTTATAGCTATTTCCTTAATAAATTACCTTTCGGTATGGAATATTATTTTAGGAAATTTCTTCTTCGATTGAATAAATAAATGGTGTATAAATTTTTCAACATGTATACTTGGATGTGACTGTATCACTGTAGTTATTTTTGCCAAGATTGGCCTTCGAATAAAGACAAAGGTTAGTGGTGAGAATTTAAGACCGCTTTTACTCAGTAGTAGAATGACAACAGGTAGTAGTAAAGGAAACACACTTTAATACAGTGTAATAAAGATATTTCTATCATTTGGCGCTCTATATGACTCCAAATTCTATATGAAATTAAAAGTTATGTCTCCCCAGAGTAACAGATTTGCTCTCTCTTTCTCCCTCTTCGTTACTATATTATTTTTCTATTATTATTATTCAAGTTTTGGACGTGCAAATTTTGAATACAACAATATTTATGTACAGTAACGAGCTCGTACAAAAACCCGAATGCTCCTTCCATTGTTTTTTTTTATTAATTTATTTCTGGCCAAGGAAACAAAGTCCTTCAGCCGAAAACATAAAAATAAGTTTTTCTGTAAGTATGGCCGCCCGAAGAGGATAGGCAATTTGAAGCGGCGTGCTTGAATTGACTCGGGATTCCTTAGAACCGGCCGATACGGGTATTTTAGTTCGAGATTCGTATAATTTCTTGTTTTAATCTTCGATTAAGGCACAATAGCACTATCCTATACCACTTTAAACTAGATTTCACAAAATAATTGAAAGTCAAAATAAAAACGACACTTTTCCCTCCAAAAGGTCCAGAGCGAATCCTCCTTCCATTGCTGCAGTCAGTGTTGCCATTTTTATATTTAAAATCTATCGCACTCGAGTAAAATTGATAACTATTTTCTTTAAAATGGCAATCCATCAAATGAGCGTATCAAATTCAACAATCATCTAAATAGCCGATCAAATAGTGTAAAAGTACAACATGTTTGTTGCCAAACGGTATAAACAATGGATGGTATGTTCCGCCCATCATAAGATAGTGATATGATGAAACTGACGCGCGTAGAAACAGAGCAATGAACTACTGTTTGATGGTGATGGTAATTGTCAATTGTATTGTTCTTAAAGTTTTTTTATCGTTGTTGTTTGATAGGATGTTGTAGTGTTTGTTGTTTTTTTTTATATATTTGATAAATACGAATATTTCTGTATTGTTCATCGCTAAACCGGTTGAATGGCAGTAGAACTCCTTGTGAAAGAGTTCATCCCAAAAAGGTACTGCCACCTTACCTGTTTCTGCCGTATTTTATATTAAAAATATAACAAAATAATAAACAATCTCAGTACAGAGTGCTAAAAAAACCGACCTCAAAAATCGGTTCTCACTACTCAAAGTATGTTGAGAGAGAAAAACGCCTTGAATTGGAGTATAACAAAATCAACCATTAAAATAATTGTTCCTTAAGTAAAATTTAGGCGCTATTTATAAAAATGAATCTTCATGCGTGGACAGCCACTCTTAGCAGTGGATGATTTTCTTCAAAATAAAATGAGACCACTATGGAGGTACCCCCTTTTTCAACAAAAAAAGCTCCTCCTTGAAGTCGGTTAAAAACTGTTAATAAAGATACAGTTTCGGAAATGTAGTGGAAGCTATGGCTAATATAAAGGATGGACACTCAGCACTACATGCTGCTTTTCCATCTTGATACATAATGCACACACTCATAGCCCCTAGGGAAACCCTGTATCGCGGGTGCCACGAATACACACACATAGACAACTACAAATTACAACCAAACTTACGAGAGAAATAGATGTAGGCCATACAAATATTTTTCCCAGTCCGGGAATTGAAACTGAGATATGTGCGTGGCAGTCCAGCACTGTAACTGTTCGGCCACGGGTTAACCTTGATAATACATGGACATTCGCTGCTGACAATCATCGGACTTTTACAACAATCACACATTTTATGTTTGTGAAACACGCTTAAAATTAATTTATTATTTTAATGAACATAAGAACATATACATATTTTGTAAGTAAAAACACAGTAAAAAACAGGTAGAAACGACACTGGAATAGGTTTCATAACATGGGGTGGTTTGCATAACATAGATATAACTGGACTTCTGCATCCGATTCATATTCGTTCCAAACTCGACACTATACAAATCTAGAAAACTCTGACCCACTTTGGATGTCGCTTGTGCACTAAGTCCTATTCGAAACCGAGAATATACGAATATCGCTTGTACACCTAGACATAAAATGATCTCTGTGACATTTCCGAACGCCATGTCTCTCGGACGTAGTGTGGTAACGCTCAGCCGTGATCTTTAAAAAGCCTGAAACGTTGATTTCTTTCAAAAACTAAATATACGTAAAAATAGTCTCATATCCAATATTTATATCAATTGCGAAAATCGAAACATTAGATAATAAATCTAATACAATTTTTAAAATACGAACAGCGCAGGTAACAGATTTTACCGCCAAATACACATTATAGAGTACCATCACTCGTAAATCATATTTTAGACAAACAAATATCATTCGTTCATTCATTCAATTAGTACCAGTTAAAAATCTTTCACGCTATTCGTATCGCAGAAGCACAATAGCGGGATTCTCACGATGCGCTAACCACCAACGTATATTTACCTAAAGCTTTCACCCAACTAGCTTTACTTTCCGTTTCTTTTCACTCTTGTTACGCAATTCGTTCTGCAATCAAGTGTTTTATGAATAGCACTTACCACTCAGGTGCTATGTGCTATAATCGCAATGACATCGCACATGGGCATTTTCATTTCAGTACATGTTGTGTTTTGAAGGAATTATGTCATTTTCTCGAATTGTTTGCAATTTATGTATTTTGCATGTGAAATAAAACCGGTAATTTAATTTTCGATTTTTATAAATTATCTTCATACCTAATGCACTTACCAATTATAACTTTTTTATAAAAACCGACCTCAAAAGTTCGTGGAATTACGTCTATTTGCCAAGTTTTATTGAAATATGTTGAAATCGGTTACCGGAAATTGCGCAGAACACGATTCATCCCCTAGTTTGCCATGCCTAGAGGTGGAATATTTTTTTCAAATTTAAATGGGACCAACACTGAGCAACCCTCGTTCCTACAAAAAAAAATCATCAAAATCGGTACACAAACAATAATTGCGTAACATATATCCACAGTTAAAAAAAAAGAGGCGAATTGTGAACTAATAGATTCAGGCTTTACTTTGTGGAAGTCCATGTTAATAAAAATAGAAGTAAAAAAATAGCTGCGCTTATGTTGAATGTTTTTTCATGCAGTCAATTATCTAACCCTCCCTCTGTATAAAATTAATAAAATAAATAACACAAGCACAGCTACAGTCACAAACTATCACCAAAAATATATCCGACACGTGTTTCGCCTTTCCACGAGGCATTCTCAGGGGCTGTTGACTGCTCGACGCTCGGCCGAAGAGAGTTTGTCTCTTTGCATAAAAAAATATTCAACACAAGCGCAGCTATTGTGCACGATTTAACCTTCACTGGGTGCGGAGCAGCAAATTAATTTACTTCCTTTTTTATTCGAATTGAGAACCTCCTTTTTGGAAGTTTGAAAAGAGTCAATCGCGGCCCTTTTTAATTAATTTTTCACCTCACTAGCTCGAAAAATATTTTACTTGGAGTATGGAAAAAAATTAAGGAAAGGAACCCTCCTTTCCTTTGTTTTTTTATGATGTTGACTTATGAATAAGCTACTTAAATGAGTCTAATTACACGAGATATCTGGGCTATTGTATGATTTATAGGCAGAAAAATAACACGTGTAATGTAACATTCGGTTGATTTCCGATTTTCTATTCCGCACCCCTTAATGCTACAGTGACGCATTTTTATCAATATTTAGTTGTTCTCACTTTCATTATTTTTGTCCATTTCATTACAATTCATGCGAATAATTCACTAAAACATTTGGCCAAACATTGGATTTCACATTTGATGTACTTCCCTTTGACCACCGGAAACGGTAATCAAAGGGTACTGACTACAAAAATGACAAAATGAGGACAATTGGCATTTAAGATGACGTTACGTATTTTCGATTCCCGTGTTTGACATAAATCAATGTAGTGCTATTTCTTTTGGCTTACGACGGCACGCAGTAGTTAAACAAAGACAATAAAATGTTTATGTTTTCACCGTCTAAATGCATCATATACATATAACGTCTGGTTTATACATGTCAATATAACATGTACTTTGGTTTCCATAGTCTAATATATTTTATTCTTATTACCATTAAAAAGTCAATGCTTATTACATTAAATTGACAACGATAACAAGTCAATGACGATAACTAATTTTGTTTATTGAAACTGATTTGTTATAGTTCATCTGTTTTTCTTTCATCTACCATTTTTCTCGCTATAGTGAGGTGAAAAGTTGTGTTTCGCTCGGCAGCAAAATTTGTTTTGCGTCTCGTGCCTTGAAACCCTCGCTATGCCCAGGAATCTATTTTTGAATTTTTTTAAGACGATTTAGGAATAACGCGAACTGGCGGGCGGGAACGAAGAAGACTTTTCATATAAGGTATAAATAAATTGCAATCGCGGCGCATTTCTTTCTGCGTGTACGAGCATTAAAATTTATACCTTATTTCAATCGATACAGCATCAATTATACATTGATAAAGTTATTGTCATCTGCCTTGCTGTCTCCGGATTGCGCTGACGCTTACGAGCTTTTTTGTAAAACATTTATTTATCGTGTTTCGAATGGATTTGGCTCTTATTGAATGGATATAAAGCTTTTTCTGACCAGCTCAAGTGGATTCCTCGACAATAAATGTGGTGACACCTTAAATATGGGCAAGAGCCTTCATCACCCGCCTTCAAGGCCATCTGCTGCCGACTGATAAACTTAAATATCCTATAAAAAATGGAATATCAGACCAGTTCTTTAGCGCAACTCGTTCCTTCGTGTTTCTTGCCAAGAACAAGTAGTTTTTGCTTGAATGCAACCTAGTAGCTACATCAAAAACAACATAAAGTTTCGTGGTACACATAACACAAAACCACAAACGTAACTTGTTACGATCACGTAGCACCGGCGCCCCTTGACCCAGAGCTTTCTATGCACTATCACTAGGTAATTTTGCAACAATATTAAAAGGAATAGTGGCCTATTGTAATGGAAATAAAAATATTTGGTGCTATGAAAAAGAAGTAACTTGTAACATACACAGGGATTTTTCAAGTTTCGAATGTTTTAAACACTAAAATAAGGAGATTTAAAAAATAAATGTTTTGACAATAAAATATTAAAAAAGCCTTGTGTATGTGTAAACTACTTGGTAGATCTACTGGATCTTTATCACGAGGGCTTTAATGGTCCGAACGTTTATAATTGCTGCTCTGCCGGCGTGGCAAACAATGTTCCTCATCATACTGCGAGGGAGTCGAAAAAAAAAGGAAAATTAGACTTAATAACTAAAAATATTCATGTAATATTTATAAACTTTTAAATGTATTATTTGTGATAGTATATTTTTATCGAGGGACTAAAAAAGTCAATATATACCCGAGGTGGTTCGACAGCCGATCTTTAGCAACGGTGTTTATTACTCCGAGGGTTTATATTATAAAAATATTTCAATCGTTTGCATTGACCGCTTGCAGGAAGGTGCCGTTAGTTGAAAGGGCGCATTGACATTCTTTCGAAAGTTTTATTATGTTTACAGCAGTGATCAGTAAAAAAAGGCCGATCTGTCACTATTTTTATTTTTCCTAAGTGGATAATGCATGAAGTTACCACAAGAGAAAAATATAGTTATTTTTGATATAAGTGCGGAAAGTTAGTCATTATTCACGAGTCTCGAGGCTTCTTGGCCCGAGCCAGAGGCGAGGGTCAAGACGCGAGACAAGTGAAAATGACAAATCCGCACGTGTATCAAACGACGTTTTTTAATACATTTGCGAAAAAACTACATTGAAAGTAAAATAAAACAGTATTTAAACAAAACTCATTTTCTGCTAGTAAATTAAAATAATGAGATACAACCACTGCAACCATTAGTTAAAAGTCTATGGAAATCTAGTTCTAATGTGCTGTTTTTGTTTATTTTCTGTAATATCGGTCTGTAACCACTTTTCTTATTATGAAGTCCTGGTACTTTTGTTTAAACTTCTTAAGGAACCCGTGCACGGTACTGAGATACAATTTATCTGTAATACATAGAACAAATATATACATAAAAATCTCGCCTGTCACCCATTCAGGGGTAGGCAGAGACTGTGGACCTCCACTCGATACGTTCATTATATAGTATTTGTAAATAAATATAAGTTTTAATGACGAATGACTTACGTCACAAAGCACATAAATATGACATAAATATACAATCTCTTTAGTTCTATGTTTAAGACTTAAAACAACAGTAAATTAAAAAAAACTGTAAAGTAAAAAGCACTAGTGCGAGAAATCCAACTTTCCGCACGATTTGTAGTTCGAAAAATACCACGTTTTGAGCAACTGTATTAAAAAATATTTTTTCCATTTAATTTATTCAAACATTCTTTTCTCGGTTTTGAGTATTTCTCACAAGCACCCTTTCAATTTTATTTTACTACATCTAACAATTCCCGTTTCAAGAAATATTACGGTACTTATTCACAACCAATGGTAAATGAAATGTAGTGAAAGCAGTTGGTCAAGTGTATCGAGTGGAACGAACACCTTTCTGTCATTCTCCATCACTAGCTGTCAATAGCAATCACTGTGTCACCGCGGGCGACGCTTTCGTTTTATTAATGCAACCGTCATTTGTTTTAAAACTGGTTTTTTGATTGGCAAATTATTAGTTTGCATTCGTTACGTGGTTTGGTCACGTGCTAAGGTTACATACACACTTCGAAACTTTTGTATAACAAAATCACATGTGACTACACGTTAAAGTATTTTTATTGCATTGTGTGGACGCTGATAAGTAATAACGTGTCAACTAACATGGTCATAGCTTTGCGAAAATGGTACCCAACGATTTTTTTGTTGTTTTTGATAGATTGTACTAAAAAACCGACCTCAAAAGTTTGTGGAACTACATTTATTTGCCAATGAAATCGGTTACCGGAAAGTGGAGGGAACCCGGATTCATCCCCTAATTTATCACCCTTAGAGGTGGTGATATTCTTCAAATTTAAATGGTACCAATACTGAGGTACCCTCTTTCCAACAAAAAAAGTTCACAAATCACAAAAAGATCACAACGGTTCACAAATGCCGTGAGTGATCGAATAATATACACACAAAAAAATACAATTATTTATTGTGTGCACCGTTTTAAATGCCGATGTGTGTATGTTATTCTAGTACTAATATAATTTTAAACAATATCTTGAACAATTTCACCTAACCCAAAACACCTTCGGTAGCATGAAGCAGAATACAAGTGATGCCATCTAGTGGCGTTCTTACCACACTAAACATATGCATTCAATTTAGGGCCAGCAGCGCAAACCGGGAGACGACAAGGCAGAATATGTTACATTTATCATTGTACATTTATGTTATTGATAGATAGATAGATAGATAATTTCGTTTATTTGCCGAAACGCAGTACATTACAAAACAAACTTACAACAAACGTACAATAGTAGAATTACAAAATAATAATAATAATAATAAAGAAAAACAAACTAGTCTATACTTGATGTGGAGTGTTATATTGTGTGGAGTGTAGATTTGCGTGTACCGTGTCAGCAAAAAGGACCCAACTCAGCATTATGTCGCAGCTCAGTAGAACTACGACCCTGGTGATTCTGCTAGGTCCTAAATGAGCCGGTAAAAAGAGAAGATTTATATTAACGAATTGAAACTGTGTCAGTGTGTATGAATATAATTATAATTATGATATTAACTGTATATGAAATATAATATAATACAAAATAATATATACGTATACACATGCACAACACACATACACATACAATACACATATAAAAAACAAATAAAAACAAACAAATAAAATTCTACCGTCATCCAAAAAATAACAAAACGGAACACAATTTGCAATTGAAATAAGGTTCAAATTGCTCCGAGACCCAGTGCGAAATGCGCTGCTATACTCCGAGTTCAGATCCAGAGCATTTTACCTTATTACAATTGAAATAGCATAAATGCGCATTGACAAAATTTCATATCCTCTGCCTTCCCGTTCCCCAGTTTGTTTGAATAGACAGATATTTCTAATTGGATATGTACATTCGATATTTTATATAGACCTTATTAAGTGCCAAGTGTGTAAAAGATTCGTGTTGTGTTGCTTGCATTATCTTAATTAATACGTGACTAATTCATTCCATTAGCCCGTTTTAAATCGCAAATTCACATGCCTTTACACTCTAATCATCTTTCAATTAACCTTTTTATCGTAATAGTCTTAACAATTCATTTAGAGAAAGTTAAAGTTCAATGAGCGAATACAAAGCCTGTAAACCTCGGTGACTCTTTTAAACTTTTGTCTGATTTTGGATTAGATACTATTCAAATTTCAAGGCCTTTATTTGCACAATTAGAGAAATGTGTTCTGTGATTTTTTTTATATGAAGAACGTTTCGAAACGCAAAATTTGCTGAATTGTAGCAGTGGGAGAGCTTCTTGTGAGAGAGCTTCATCCAGGGAAGTACTGCCACCTTATTTATTTCTGCCGCCGACCAGTAACGCTAGCTTTAGTACGTTTCGGTTTTGAAGGGTGCTGGTGACATTATAGGCACTTAGGACTGTGACGGTGTGACGTCCTTACACCGTTATCTCACCTTGTTGTATCGCGTCTCTCCGCTAGTATCCTATCATTTCTTATTTTACTTGTATTTAAATTTGAATTGTTCCACCTTCCTTCACTTTCTCATTTTGTTTTCGTACCACGGTCACTCCCTGCTCGACCGCCACAACAGTCGGATCTGTTTCAAATTCCATCGCGTATAATCGCTAATTTTGGTTCTTTACTACGCTTAATAATCATTAAATAAGCTAAATCATGTGTAATAATTTATAACAGTCTACAGCCTTCATGTACCTATATCTGCAATTCAGTTACTCGGACCATTTAGGGGTAAGTGCCTTAATCATAAAGTATAGGGAGTATTTTATACTATTGTACCTGTTTTTTTTACATTTACCTTTTTATTGTTACAGCCCTTCCTTTTAAATTTACTTCTTTTAATAAATTTTGTAGACCGGAAGTTTCCCGTTTCATTGCCGTGAACCTGTTCACGGCTAGTTAGGGTTACAACCCTTTCAAGACTTTCCACTTATGTCTTAGGGTCGTATTCTAGAACGCTACTCAATGCTCAAGTCAGGATTTGAGTATGGTTTAAAGCACTCGAAATCATACTCGAGTCCCTGCCATTAGGGTCGTATTTCCAGTGCTTGTGTTGCCAGTGCAATCCTGACTTGAGCATTGAGTAGAGTTCTGGAATACGACCCTCAGAGTGCCGGGCGCAGCAGCAGTGTTCCTCAGATCTTTGCGATTTAAAGCTCCGAGTGGCACTGCAGCTGTTATAGTCAGGCGTGTCGCGTGCCACAATTTCTTTGTCCCGTTACTTGGTATAAAAAAAAATGTTTCTACAAATTATCTGTCGAATCGCAATTGAATCTGTTTCTAAGTTCTAATAGAAATAAAAGCGTGTAAATTGGATGTTCCGACTACTGCAAGAACGCGCTTAGTCATGGTCATCATCACAACCATATAAATGTTGCGTTACCTTTCGACATCAAAACGTCACATTGCCTTTGTATATCTACATTTACACGTGAGAACTCAGTATTTTCACATAAAATTTGTATTGCTCAACGTTAGATAGATAGATTTAGATTTACTCTATTCCATGACAACAATACGTTGTAAAATACTAGGCTTTTAGATACAATCAAAGTGCTTATAAATAATAACTATATTAAATAAAAATAAGTTTTATTAATAATGACATTGTGAATATTCTACGACTTGTAAGTTTGATCGCGATGTTTTGATTTCGTTATCAAGAGCTATTTCTACAAATTATTTATAACTATATTAAGCTACATATATTACAATACTATTATTTAATTCTTAATTAAATAAGTTCAATTTAACTACTCCATACACACGGTAGTGACTAGCACGGGCGCCTCCAAGAGTATTTCCACTGAAGGATATTTCGGAAAAATGTCAGAAAATTAAGAGGGAGCCGAGGAAAAATTCCTAATCTTCGATTTGATTTTAGAGGGTATATCCACTTTAAAGTTAAAAATAAATTATTGTAGGAGTAACTAAACGATATATTCAAGCATAGACACTAATCAGAAACATAAAACAATAAAGTTTCCTCGATAGATAAAAATCACGAAATGACCTCTAATTTTCACATTTTTTCGATTCATCCTCGAAATGCTACAGGTTATTAGGACAAAAATGAGATAATTAATTATATTTATGCATGATCGAGAACTGTCACTACGGATTTTTTTTTAATCCCTTTAGTTTTAGATTAATTCCGCTAAAACGAATTTGGTACTTTTAATGCGCAAAATTCAACATCTCCTGTCGCATGTCACGCAAACTTCAGGCATATATTTGTTTCACAAATTTGGGCGGAGTCAACGTCAAAACTTTTTTGACATGCTCCCTCTTAAGCTATTGAAGAAAATTACGAAAAATTACAATCTGGCAGTATGGCCAATTAGACTCTTTAGCCTGTCCCGAAGACGAAAAAATTTCCACGACATATTTTACTGCTACGGAATGGTTGGAATGTCAATGAAGTAAGGATGGAACGTTCTAGACTTTCTAATAGACCGAAGAAGAAACTATGAAGGTAGCAGAGCTCCTTGTGAAAGAATTCGTCCAGAGAAGTACTCCCACTTTATCTATTTCCGCCGCCAAGCAGAAATATGAATATTACTGCGTTCCGAAGGGTAAGGGTGCTGGAGATTTTGCAGGCACATGGGTATTCTCAACTTATGTTTCTGTGCCCCTCAGATCTTTGCTATTTAAAACTCTGGGCGTCACTACCATTGCTATGGACAGACGTTTACCACTAAGCGCTCGGCATGTTCGTCCCGTCATTTGGAAACATATAAAAAAATCCATTTATTTTTTATAATGCATTCATCAATTGAGTTCAAGTTCAAGATCGTCATAAAGCTTAATTCGTAATCCGTAACACATGTCGTGGGAGGCCCATTTGACTGATTGCCATAATGTCTGCGCCGGCGCAGCTCCCACGGCTTGTTGTAACTCTATTCAATTCGTACGACGTTTTCACTCGATCTTTTTCATTGGGAAACTACAATGATGCTCAAACTCTACTATTACATAGTAAATATTTATTTGTTGATATAGTAAATAATTTGCATTTTTAACTTCATTTTACTGTAGATAATATATGGTACATTCCAGCAAACAATACAGCTAAATTACGTCACAATCGAATCATAAACGGAACTACACTATTTTCGTAGCAATCGTTCAAAACATACAATACTACAAAACACATTCATACAACTCTGTTATATCTTTGCTATTTACTGAGAATGAAACACAATAACTCGTTAAAATGACTGCATCCGGACAACACACACGTTATAACTCAAACTCAATTAGGCATTAATCTTTTAAATCAAATGAACTAATTCTCTCACAATCGAGTTGCAACATTTTAAATCTTGTACACACGTAATCCACGCACTCGTACGTGTAAATTGTGAAACGTATCGGCGCAAAATTGGAACGAATTAATCATTGTCTGTCGACCGCACGATCTTGCGCACTTTTGATTACTTAGCCAATTAGATCAATACAGAATGTTTATCAACAGCGCCAGCGCGTACCCATGAAGCGCCAGGGTGCATATCGAGCCATGACCGCCGACTTATCGTTTTCTTCTTCTTTCTAGCCGTTTTCAACCATATCGGTGTAGGCCTCCTTCAGTTTCTTCACTTCTCTCGGTTCTGTGCCTTCTTCTTTTTATTTCTGGCGAGGCTGTCCATTCTCGTATGTACCTCAGCTACGATTTTTTCCTACGACCAGCTTTCCTTTTACCACCGACTTTTCCCGTCATTATCTGTTGCAGAAGCTCGTATCTGTCATGCCTAACTTTTCTCTGTTTGATGGATTGCAAAAGTTTACGCTTCTGTCCAACTAGTCGCAGAACTTCTTCATTGGGGACTTTGTGAGTCCATATAAGTGCAACATTTCTTGGTTCTGTGCCACCTGTATCCAAATCAACCCCGCCATTTTGTTTATGTCATCCTTCCAACGCATCAACGGTCTCCCTCTGGGGCGTTTTTCTCTCCAAGGGCCTTGCTTTCGGACATCATGACCCGCTCACCGGAGCTTAAGATTCGTTAGGCGTCTGGTGTCATCTGCGACTCTGCGGTCTTTGAGTGTAATTCCCAGTTTCCTCTCTAATCCTGGCTACCTGTAATTTGTGAATTATGTCTTTTGTTAGCACCCAGGTTTTGGCACCTTATGTTCTAATACTGGGAGGATACATTGGTCGAATATTCTTGCTTATCTCTGGGCGGAACACCGTGAAACTCATTCTGAAATCAAACTCTCATCTTTGAATATACTGCCCACATCAAACGTATACGCCTGTTAAGTTAGACTTATAATTTAGACATTTTTGCAGCCAGCGTGTATTATTGCTAATGATATTATAAACTTTATCGGACAAATACACTTTGACATTTCCTGCCAAAATTTTCATATCATGATAAAATCAAATGTAATTCTGTTTGCTATTGCAAACTATTTCATTGCATAGAGTAGAAAATAATTTAATGTTATTCCCTAAAATCAAATATGCCATAGCATATGTGATTTTAGGGAAATAAAAAAAAATAAAATCACATATGCAATACATTACGACTAAAACATGAGATTAAAAACAAATGAACAGCACAACATGCGTCATTAAAAACAAGTTAAAAATGCGAAGAAATAATGAAAATTATTTTATAATTAATTAATTATTAATTAAATTAAATACGAATAAATAAATGAGCTGTTACGAATTCCGTCATTGTTCATTTGTAGAGAAATGAATTATCTACGTACTAGAAAAAAATTTTTTTTTTTTTCGATTTTTATTTTTTCTATACAAAATGTTCTATGGCTTTGAAGTTTTACATAGTGATTAGTGGATTTTTTTTTATAATAACAAGGGACGGGACGAACAAGTAGTGCGTTGGGTAGTAACCACAATCACAAGCTCTTGTTACTAAAAACACTATGTATTTTTGTATTATAAAAGAATATGCAATTTACCAGGTAAATGACAAATGTAAACTATGATGTAAATTTCTAAATCATGTCTAATAAACGTCGTTGAATTTAATTGGTTAATGTTTGTATAGAACGCGCTCGAAGAATAGTCCTGTTGTTAACAAAAGTGACAATGTTATAATAAAATCCGGTTGTTCAATTGCGTCACACTAATAAATTGTAATAGATTTTCTTATAAATTGCACATTCATTTTGGTAACTGCAATTACTTATAATTAAACTATGCTCTAAAGTCGTTTGTGTGTACTATTTTGCAATTGATTACCGTTTGATGAAGATAAATTGTTTCATTGATTTTAGTATCGAGGGGTGTTACATTATATTTCAGGGTAATTACATAAATCAAATTTCAAACATTCACCGGTAAATCGTAATGTCTTCGATTTTCTGAAATTTCTGTGTCTGTTTTGTTCTAGACTCGATGCGCGCGTCTAACTCGCACTAGGCCGGTTTTTAAAGATTATTTTTGTTTTATTTTTATTTTATTCGAACACGTCAAAGCTGTTCAGCTCCAATTACAGATGTCCACATTAAAAAGAAAAAATAAACACAAAAGTATCTACAATAAGAAGCATAGCAAAAAGAGTAAATCGATGTGAAGTGTGCAATCCGGACCGACAAAAAAGCGTGCATTAAAAGAAATGTTAATAAATAAATAAACACGAAACAAAAAAAAAACCAATTCTGTAGTACCTGTATTCAAATTTGTTATTTTCGAATATTTTCAAAAAGGACTGTTTCCAATTTCTTCTGAAAGTATGCGTAGATCCTACAAACGGATCCCGTGCATAAAATTTTTTATTAAAAGCACACATGATTCGTAATAAACAATTTCGAATAAACATATTCAATTATAAATGTAATTCCAATTCAATTACAAGGAATTAAAATTTCCCATAGTTACTTTCGCAAAGAGATATCCCTAACGTGTTAATAGTAAAGGGGGACACACACGATTCAACTTCTACACGTAACCGTGAACCAACCGTAAGTGCATAATAAAAAAACAGGAATGAGTAAGCAAGAAGTAAATTACAGGAACAGCCTTCAGAACAAAATCATTGCATTTATTAATTGAACACACATTGGTACATCTATAAAATAAAATTTCAAATAAATGCACTCCCACGTTCATTACCAAGAACTAAAGTCTTTCCCACCACTGCGCGCAAAATAAGCGTGTTTAACTCTTGCGCAGTTGCCGCGACAAAACGGTGCGGTTAGCTGTTTAGCAAAAGAGTCTGATTGCGCTTGATGACTATCATTATTTCTGTTTTTAATAAACGGTAAATGTGTGTAAGAAACTTTTATTTATTTAATGCCATTGAACATTGAACAAAACTGTGCTACTCAACACCAGGTGGGCTGTATAACTGGTTCAGTTGCCTAGTATGTAATATTTAATTTAACGAATAAGTCGCGCGCCTGGTGGTAACAGACACGCCTGTCCATAAGAGGTGAGTTTCCACTCAGAACTTTAAATCGCAATTTGAGGACTGCCACTGCGCCCATTACCCTGAGGCATAAATTGACAAGTCCCATGTGCTTGTAATTTCACCATTTAACACGGTTACAACCTTAGAATAATAACGCATAGAAACCTGGTCCGCACACGCTAAGTGAGGCAAATTGAAGCACTCCCAATGGGCCTACACGAGCGGGCGGGCCTTCAGTGCTCAAGGTCAACTTGCACCGCGAACAGATCAAGAATTTTAGCTAAAAATGACGAAATGTGCGGTAAATGAGTGTAAAAATACGTCAGACAAACATAAAATAGATAGAACACAAAAAAGTAACGCGTTTCAACTTGTATTTTTATATAAATATTCACTAAAACCGAAAATTAACCTACTACTAAAACTAGCCTACATGAATTTGATATTTGCCTCACTTGTCACAGTTCGTTTGATATGAAACTATCATTTATTTGTAAGTCAATGATTCTATGCGTTATTATTCTAAGGTTACAACATTTAACATTGTTGGTCTATATTTATTACAAGATCTATTGACATGTGTAAAGTTTATGAAACACAATATAGAGTTGTGGAAATTAGTATAAAATGGAATTTCTTCCCTTAGTTTGCAGCATAATACTGTAATTTAAATTAAAGCAATACATACAAGGTTACTGTGGAAGCATACTTTCTTAAGGTAAGCTGGAAACTATACATATCCTTCAACCAGTTTTTGTAACCGGTACGAAAACCTTAAACTTTGAACTAAGTCACATGTTATCACACACAAATTAAGTATGTTTGACGACATCATGGTGTGACTATCCCTGAGGTTTTCCGGGTTCAATCCCCGGGCGGGTCAATGTAGAAATACTCACTTTTCAATATTGCCTCGGTTCTAGGTGTTTGTGGTACCGTCGTTGTTTCCGATTTCCATAACACAGGTGCTTTAATTACTTACTTTGAGATCAGAGCAACTATGTGATGTCGCCTAACATTATTATAACTTTCCAATTTAAGCATAAGAAATTTTTAAGCTAACTTCGTTCGTAGAATCTTTAAATTTCTCTTGTTGTCAAAAAAGTTGTAATTTCGCAGATGTGGCCTTATTACACTAACAAGGGTAGGAAATCTATTTCAACCGTAAATTACCACGGCACTTGATTGTAATATCCATATTGTAATGATTTAGGAAATGAAACTATTTTTCCGGATTTAAATCGCGTATATTTGTTTTTTCAAACAAACCGACGTTTCGGTCCCTTTACAAATCCCATGGTCACGGTTGACTGTGTGTGTGTGTGTGGTAGTCAACCGTTATTTTTTATTACCAAAAGAACACCAAAAAAACGTTATTCACCAAAGATCATTACCAGTGCCAGTATTCTCATTTAAAAGTAACGTCAGCACAGGTTAACGTGATTTCGCAAAAATAGTGCATAAACGCGTAATGACGATGAGTAACTTGCGTTCTGTAATGGCTGTACATTTTGCGTTTGTGGCCACCTCAACTTCGAAACCATTAAATCGGCTACAGTTAACGGTACGGATACAAGATTATACAGATATCCTAAGTCTATGTGACATGGAGGGAAAGTAGGTACTTTAAGGCGAAGTATTTGAACGCGAGCCTAGATTTTAGGTGGTGAGGTGTAGGTGTCACCCCGCGCGTCCCGCAATCCGCGGACTTAAAATTAGAATGAATAAAATAAGAATAGGTCGAGAATATTTGTCACCAATTTGACGTTGACAAGTGCTCGATGGCAACTAACGGGGCGACGGGCAGCGCGGATAAATGTCATTAAACGCTGGGCACTTTTCCAAAACTTGAAAATAAAAAAATTATATAAGGATATAAATGTGAATTTAATAACCATACGGCTTCAGTTGAAAATCAAAATTTAGCAGGTTCTCTGTAGTACTTAAAGATAAATTTCTTCATATAAATATTATGTGTAAAGTTATTTTGTTCTTAAATAATTCGTTTTACACTTTTATTTAGCCTGTCTTGGGGATTTTATATGCTCGGGTAAAGTACATCATATCGTATAACGAGTTAGCACATTCTTTAAAAAATATCCTTAAGCGTATCGCACATTTATTGTAAGGCTGCTATTTAATAGTAAATACCTAAAGTATTTGATCCAGCAAAACAGTTTTTCAGTTTTTCCGGTGACTCGCCTTAACTATTCTGCCGTCCACTGACTAAAATGTGGCTAAGAGACAATATAATATTATGTAATATCATAAAAAAATATAACCTAGTTCTAGAATATTGAAGTTGTTTTATGATATTTCAGCTATGCATCGTTAGGGTAAGTTCCGACAAGTCGACCCTGTGTCACGGGTGCCAAGGACACACACCCAAACTCACGAGAGAAATAAATGTAGACCTTACGAATATTTTTGCCGGCCCAGGGGGTCTACTCTCGATGTCCGTCCGACAGCCGTCCTAAACAATTACTGCCAAATAAGCATTACTTGACCAAATGAAAAGACGCGTGATGCGAATGAAGCTTCATTCTGGATACTTGTCTTTAAATTTTATCGAGTATTACTTACTTATTTGACAGTAATTGCTTCGGATGGATATCGAGAGTAGACCCCCAAGATTTGACCCCGGAACCGCATATCAGCATGGTAACTGTTCGGCCACGTAGAACACTATAAGGATTTATTCCTTATGAGTATAACATAGCGTCGAGGATAGTGCAATTACGCGTAACTACCATATGTTATGAAGTTAAGTAAGTTAGAGGCCAAACCAAATCCGTGTAAACGTCGTAGCAATTAAATTAGCCTGATTTACTGGAATCTATTATTATTAGTCCGTAAATAACTTAAATTAATGCTTGTTCAGCAAAAATTAAAGTCTCAACCATTGAAATAACAAAGTAATAACGTTTAAACTCTCTCCTTTAAAATTTGATTTCATGAAGATACTCACCTTTTACCAATGGTACATACGCGCCTTTGCACTATCCCCGACTATAGTTATCCAGAAGTACTGTTCGTTCACTACGCTGACCTCCCTGAGAAGACCGATCAAGAAATTCTAGGGATTGCTCTTTTCAAATAAACTTAAATGCTATGGAATACACTTTAAATCATAATTGTGTGGAATCTAGACTCTGTGTTGTCTTTCCATACTTCTTTATCTAAAAGATACTCTTCAATTTTGTAATATGACTTTTCAATTAAAATACTTTTAATGTAAGTTTTAAACTTAGGCAATGATAATCTTAATATATTCTCCGGAATCTTATTGTAAAAACGTATACAGTTCCCCATAAAAGAATCGTTTGCCTTAGTTAAAGGAAATCGTGGTACCATGAGTTTAGACTTAGTTCTAAGGTTAAGATTATGGATATCTTCTTTCTTAATGAAATTATGTATATTTTTACTAAATTAGTAAAAGAATTTTCACATTTTCTACGGTTGTGAACCTCCATGCCGGTGGTTTAGTGGTCCCCTAATTTCCCGATTAAAAATTAGTGGACCACTCGTCTTTTGGTCAATTGTCAAATGGTCAATTTTGAGACTCGTCAATTATGTGAAAATATTTAAGTTGCCATTTTCCCTAACACGTCATTTTCTTTAACCGATCGCTTTCCTCAAGTGGTCATTTTATCATACGTTGCTCTGATCCCAAAGTAAGTAATTAAAGCACTAACATGAAAAAGTTAGTTTCTACATTGACCCGGCCGGGGATCGAACCTTAGAAGTGGCGACAGTATGAAAACCAGTGTGCATGCCACTCGACCACGGAAGGCGACGCAATACAGTAAACTTATATACAAATATGTTTTCCCTGTATCCCGGAGATTGCCTGGAAGAGTTTGCTATTTAGCAATAAGGCCGCCCGTCGCACCTGTCTTTTTTGTATTATTATGTATTTGTCCCAGTGTACAATAAAGAATATTTGTATGCCTAACGTTAATGGAATAGGCTGAATTTATTTAAAACAAGACAAGATAAATTTATTGGTTAATAGCTGAGTGACTATGTATGTACATTACTACTGTGCCCGTGATTGTGTTGGGCTGGTAATAATCATTGCTATGTTAACGAGGTGGTTTGGCAACCATCTATTATATCAAATTAGTAAAGCTATATATTCAATTCCTAAATTTATACGTCACTTTATGAGCTACTGTTTACAACAGATGATCTACAGACAGTCTAAGCTATTCACGTCAATAAATCATATTAATTGGCTTGCCAACTCGTAAAATATTTGTATTATTTGCAAATGATACATTGTTCACGGCACACTACCGGTTATATCCGGTGATTTCACGGCTCATGCGTCAGTCATAATATTATCTGCATAAGGCGGAGTAACGAGTAATAAAGCATTGTTTACATTTCGTTTCAATACGTAATTTTACGGATTTGTGGGCTGTGAACCAATAAACGAATTCTACGGAGAAATTTCTCGTCCTTTCTTACGTAAAACTACATTAGTAGTTGCGCTATGTGCTAAACGTACTCTGTTTGTATACATATCACGCCTGTGTCTCATTGGTACAGCAGAACAATTTTATTCGATCTATATAATAAGGTCTCGTAAATCTACTAACATCTATTCTTTTTTATGACCAAGCCATCGAAGCATTTCCTTTAGTAGCTTAGTGTTTAGCGTGATAAATTCCTTTTTCATTAGATAATTTTTATGTAGGCTTTGTGTATTGAATTAAAGATTTTTGAGGTGACAGCACGTTTTTATTACCACCTTAGCGATAGTGTGTACGTTATAATTTCATAGTTATGTGTATATTTTGATGGTTAGATATTAAAGGGCTAAGATACAATTGTTACTACAGAAAATTATAATTTGTCAAATTAATTTTAAAGGTATTAAACAAGCTAAAACCTTATTTCCTAGAAAGTACAATGATAGCCTTTTCGTATTAAATACGTTACAAATATATAATTTATATATTATATAATAAATAAACAATAATAAATAATCTTGCAATTTATTTATCATTTAACTTATGCCAGATGGTTATCCAGTAACATTTGCTGTGTTAGTTATTTTTGAAGCAG
Source organism: Hyposmocoma kahamanoa (assembly GCF_003589595.1). Classification (NCBI taxonomy): domain Eukaryota; kingdom Metazoa; phylum Arthropoda; class Insecta; order Lepidoptera; family Cosmopterigidae; genus Hyposmocoma; species Hyposmocoma kahamanoa. The sequence goes on from NW_020654466.1 coordinate 21,661,824, forward strand.
GCTGTCGCAAAATGTTAGCGGCACTGTTCCAAGTCGCTATTTTCATCACATGTCACTATTCATTAATACTATATAGACGAATAATTTGTTATTATTAGGTTTATTATTATTATTATCTTCTTTTTAGATTCTTTCCTCTCCCATTGCTTAAAAGATAAATTTTACAATGAAGTGGCCGTACTCTCCAGCAATTGCACGATCACTCGAGGATGTATGGTCCTCGCGACATCGCTTGAGACGCTTACTAGTACGCTAGCGATAGGTGGGGTTGACACACTGTAAAAACCAATTTTCCGCATTTTTTTAACTCTTCCAGTTCTGGTCCACCGCGCCCAAAAAGCTGGTAACGAGTCCAATTTGACTCATTGATTAAAAGCAAATCAAATATTCGTGAAACAAAAACCTCATTTGTAAAGTACTCACTTGTAATCCACATCAAAGGACCCCCATTTATAAAAATCAACTAAATTGGCACCAACACTCGTGTGACAGCTCGCAGTCCCACATATAACATTGCCCAATACTGGCAAGGATTTATACGTAATGCACTCGCGTACTTATTCAAACATTGCGATACCGCTGTGAGAATATAAATACAAATAAATGAGATGGTAATGACGCGTGCGACAAAGTGGTGAGAGTAATGATACGAATGGTTAATAAATAACATGTGACTATTTTATTTATTCTGATAGAATGATAGTTTTATAACAGCATAAACTCCTATTTCCAATTATATTATAAGCTTTGATATTTCGATGTGTACTTTGATGTTACTGAAATATTGTCATCGTCTGTTTTGACATGTTACCTTTCATAATTATTATCCATTGACTTACAATTATATGGACGTCGGGTCCGCGCTAAAAAGTGTCGAAACTTATAGGGCGTTAAAATCGTATACAGAGCGTCATTCACGCTCTAGTCTTCGTTTGTTCGACTGACAGCGAAGTAAGCAAAATTAGACAGTACTGCGATGACATTACAATTTAAATTCAACGTTTTAGCTTTTTCATATTCCTTGACATGTCACTACGTTTAAATAAGTTGACTTGGGACATTTTTTTCGTGGTTTTTGTATTAGACCCGTCGTCCATTTATTTGTAAGTCAATGTTATTATCATTAAAATTGACACAAATCACTGCCACGGCGCTTAAATTATTACATCTATGTGATAATATTTAAAAAAAACACGTCACAACGAGTCAGTCAATTAAAGTATTTCCATGCTCTAAGATTAAAGTGTATGTGAATAATTGTCACATCAAGCTACACACTGACAGATCTTATTCCGTTGCACTGGAGGCGACATTCGAACAAAAGTGTACAGCTTGATGTGCTGTTCGCGTACAATAACATTATGTTTGGCCGGACACAGTAAAACTATACTTATTTTGTTACGTGTCAACTTTCATACAATCTGTGTTCGCAAATAACTGAGGTGGTTCTTTGGAAAATAACATATTTTAAATGGATCCACTGTAAAAACACTGAACCTATATGCATAGTGCTAAGGATGTAAAAAGATTGCATCGTTAAATTTAGCCAAAAATGTTAGCACTTACAAAGTACAAAGCGCATTGTAATGTAGGTCACTGCATAAAACATTTCTTGTATGCTAATCTCTCCATTTAAGTTTCAATGCCAAGGTATTATGTAGATATGCATATATAAGTACATACAACAAACTGAGCCTATATCACATCCTCACATTGACCTGCTTGTCCAAATTTACATTTGTAACTTTACGCAATGTCGCAAATGTATGGTAATGATATTGTAAGTGATTTCGCGGTTTATATTTGAGTGCGGCCGTAGCGAATCCTTTCTGAAGGCACAAAATATTACTATTACTTTTCCTATTTCAACTAACCATTAGTATTATTTCTTAGATCAGTCTTTAACTTGTATTAAAGAATTTTGCAAAAGTTTTATTCTTTTCTTATGTATATTAAACTCCTCAAAAAATTTTATCGGGTCTTTAGTTTTGGCGATTGTTGCAAATAGGAAATGAAACTATTGTTTCGTATATAAATCGCGTACATTTGCTTTTTTTTAATACAACATCAACTGAGATGGTAAAGTCATCAACCAGTTATATCTATAAAAAATGTTAATTTAAATACCTTAATTTTAATATACTAAAGAAAATTCCAATTTACGCTACAATTACACAAATTTTATTTTTACGAAATAAAAAATAGAGATACAATTAGTACTGCTGCAGTGTTATGTCCGCTTGGGATTTTTCATCAGAGAAAATATTGGATCCCAAACTGGTGATACGGAGAAACTATCTGCATCTTCCCTGTTGAAATTAGATTTTTTTTTAATTTCAATGGCCACTGCAGCAAAAAATATATTTCATTACCACATTATACTCTTGATTCGAAAAACATATATTTCTAGTAATTACCTGTTATTTACTTGTTTACAGCTACCAGTACCTCCACATCATCAACTACGTCCACGGCACCATTATTACCCTCACCCGCCGCTGCGGTCGCACGTCGTCCGTTCCGCGTGGCCAGCCGCCGGCGACCCGCCAGTTCTACTACCATCTTATCTACCACCAGGACATCTACCACTACTACTGAAAAGCCTACCACTAATATCTTGATTAGCGACGAGTCATTGCAGGATATTGATGATTCTGCTGGTACGTACATGACTATTGAGTCATTCCCGGGTCAGTGTTCTCTGTCTAACTTCCATGGTATTTTTATTATTTAAGTAAAATAACCCTCCATAGACTCTACAGTACTCGCAAAGATCCGACCCGACATCGCGACAACCACTCGTCCCTGAATGGCATAATCAATTACTTTTCTTCAATGAAGAGAGCCATTTAATACTGTTTTGCCAAAATATGACCTTTTGCATGACCAAATATAACTAAACTAATTCCGTCGTAAGCGTAATTACCGACCTTCACCCCCGCGGGTCTCAGTTAGTATTCGAGGGACCGCCCTGTAACATTGGTTCGATATAGTAATTTTTTTTACACCTTCTCCCCAATATTCTTCGCACTAATGGACATCTTTGATTATCAGTAGAGCTCCTTGTGAAAGAATTCGTCCAGGGTAGTACTGCCACCTTACCTATTTCTGTCGCCAAGCAGTAATGTGGGCGTTACTGTCTTCCGGTTTTGAAGGGTAAAGATACTGGTGAAATTACAGGCACAAGTGACTTATCAACTTATGTCTCAGGGTGACGGGCGCATTAGCAGTGCCCCTCAGATCTGCGATTTAAAGCTCTGAGTGGCACTGCAACTGTTATGAACAGGCGTAGCTTGGCGCACGACGTGCTGGTCCCGTCACTTGATATTATTATTAAAAAAACATCTGTAATACGGAGATAGTTTCAATAATAGTCCACCACGCTTACTCAAAGTGCTTTGGGGACTTCATATGCCTTCGATGTGTTAAGGTGCCTATGAATTAGACGCTTATAGAAGCGCTGCAGTTGCGCCTGTTCGAACTTTCATAACTATGTTTAGAAGCGCGGTTGCAGCGCCACTTTTGCAATTGTGAACT
>NW_020654466.1:21670360-21715684 GCF_003589595.1 Hyposmocoma kahamanoa
AGGAAAACTATTCATTGTTGAAGGCATGGTTACCATATATTTTCTAAAGTAGCAACATATTTTTTCTTTTTTCTTTTTTTGACTATTTTAAAAACAGAATTGCAATCAAAACCGAATGTATTTAATTTTGTTCTTTTTTTATAGAGCTTTTATATTTAGAAATCAAAAGAACAAAATTATAATCAAATATTTTTTGTATGCTTTACCTACATACTGCTAAATGTGAAAAATTCTTGTGATATTTTCATATTGTTGACTGAAGGAATTCTATTTTATTTAAACACTAGTAATAAATAGAAGCCCATTGAAACTCCCCTTTTTCTTTCCATGGGCTTCTTAGTAAAAATAATTCTAAGTCAAATTGAGTAATTACATATTATTTACCAAAATATTTAATTACTATAGTTATTATCTTCAAATTCGTATTTTAACATTTTTTAGATCAAATTTTATATCTATAAAAAACTATCACTGCCACTTGATACTCTTTAGTCTTAAGAAATATTGTAAAGAAATAAATAAAATTTTACATTTTATAATAAAGCACTTGATTTAAGAAAAATTATAAAGAATTTACTGTTGCTTGTCTGTTACCCGTAGGTTTGAACAGAAAATGTGAACATTTCAAAATGTGCCTTAATTATTTTACATACTTAGTATTAATATTTTTTTAATTATTAAGAAAATAAAATTGAAATTATATGTATTTTGTATTATTTGTGAATGTTACTTATCTATCATGTTTGGATGCCCAAAAAAAGGGCGCATTTAAAATTATAACCGCTGCAGCCGCGTCACTACTAATTTTCAAAAAATATTTAGAATATTGACTTGCATGCCACTTTTGCGGTCACGCTTAGTGAAATAAAAATTACTGAAGTGATACATACGTGCTTCTATAAGCGTCTAATTTGAAACTGCCCTTAGGTGAACTTGCGGTTTCATCACAAGTTTGCCGTCGCGCCACTGTAGTGCTTCTACAAGGTTCTAATTTGAATACGCCCTACATTCGGCAAATACATATTAAACATTTTACTTTATTTATATTTCATAGGTAAACAAATTCCACTTGAAATTGCCATATTGATTAAAACTTTACTCTTTATTCCAAAGACAGATTCCCGTGAGAAGAATTAGTAAGAAATTCTGGGCTTGCTCTATCTAAAGAGACATTTGTACATATTTATTGATTACAAAATTATTTGTAAATATTATAGATCGAGACAACCTACAAAAACTAAACTACAATCGGTATTTTCTCTTTCCAAGTACTCAGAAACTGTACAAAGTAACTTTAGTATAAAGTTTCTGTTTCACTGTAGTTATTAACCTCATGAATGGCACATTTTGATTATCCACTGGAATCTTATTATAGAAGCATATACATAAATCACTTTATGACTTTGTGAAGATGACCATCAAGAACAACCATAGGTAGAAATAGAAAACACATTAAATTTAAAATAACTGAGGAGCTCCAGTACAAAAACCGATAGATCTGATAAATTTCAATTCTAATTTCAAATGATTTTATTGAATGGATTTGTCGCATTGTGTTCAGAACTGTGCATTTGAAATATATTTCAAAGGAGGATTTAGCAGTTGCTGCTTAGGTTGCATAAATTATTCATAGAAACGTACAAAAACTAAAATTTTGCAATAAAAAAAAAGATTAAGTCAACAGACAACGACTTATAAATTTTTCTTCAATTGCAAAAACTCATTTTTACATAAAAAAATAAGTTTATTTCACAATTAGATATATTTTACAAATCGATACCTCCAATGAACACTAAGCCAACTTAATTTTTGGACCTGTTCTGTTTTTATTTTGTTTTTTGTTTCTTTTTTTTACAAAATTCGTTTTTTTTTGTTCTTGTTTCTTTTTTTCACAGAATTCGGGGAGCACAACTAAGATTACATTTATATTAAACAGCCATATTTATATACTAGCCATATTTATTTACTAAGGCAAATAAATATTGCTGTTTACAAAAATAACAGAAGACGACTAAAAAATAAAGATGGCGTAGTGTTCATTGGAGGTATCGAAATGTTAACCACAAAAATATCATCAATCTATTAAGATACGTGCCCTGCCAATAAACTAGCTATATTAGTGCACATGTTCTTAATTTCATCATTGCTCAAGTATTCACATCCCAATATAGCATTACCTACAGCTATCGTCTCCCTCATCGTATTGGCCTTTATCCATATCCTACCGTTCATACCAGCAGCCAATTCAAAGGGCCATTCGTTTTTCAACGAGTCTATTAATGGACATGCTGGGTTGAGAACCTTTCTTATAAGATTTAACGAGCATTTGAACACGAAACCATCATTAAGAACACCTAGACGTCCTTTTTTCCCATGGGAGTCAACGCAGACAAGCTCCGGTTCCATATCTTTACTTGCCACTAACATTTTGGCGTAAACAACGTCGCCGACTTGGATTTCTGGTCTATTCTTTTTTGTTGCGCCTTCGAAAGATAGATACGATAATGACGCTGGACAACTACCGCCAACGTCAACTCTAAATATGTCTCCAGCTTTTTGTATTACAACTCCAATCACATTCTCTCCTCTCGCGGGAATATAACGCTTCTGGTAATTATCGATCCAATACGTGTTTGGTGCTCGTTTGCGAAGAACTCCAGCCTTTGTGGTGTAAACTTTGTCGAGCTCCTTACGAAGACCGGGCCCGAGTATAACCTTACTTTTTTCACCGGCAGTAATTATTTCATCGCTATAGTCACCTGGCAGAGCAACGTCGCCAACAGATATCTTCATTGTTACTCAATTTGTTTGAGATTGACTTGCGAATATTTCAAATTAATTAAATTACTCCTCGCCTAAAGTTTTGAATTGAAGACAAAACAATATCACATATTAAATGCAGTGTTACCGTTGTACATAATTGAAAGTCCCTAGATGGTCAGGAATTTTCCGATAGTTTATAAAAATAATTTCCTAAAATCCGCTAGATGTCTCTAGACATTTTTTACACACATCTCTCATCATTCTTGTTTTTGGCGGTACTTCAATGCTTATTTGAATATCGAATTTGGTTCACAAACATAAAATTGTAAATAAAATTGCAAATAATTACGACAATACGAATCAAAAAGCACTTATTCTAATTTAGTTTTGAACACAACAAACAAAAAATAGTTATATTCATCTCATCATTCTGTGAATGAAAAAAATTCAATCAATAGGTTTTTGTCTTCCTCATTCCTAATTGTAACGAGCGAGAAAGGCAGCAAACGAACGGATGGATGTTGATAGTTTGTTTATTCAGTCCGATTCTATGTTCGTGTATTCAGCGTTAGAACTAGAAAATTGGCCGAATATTACTAATTTACTGTATTTGATTGACATGTTATAATGTTTGTTTCTAAAAAGAGCCTAGCGGTCAAAATTAGACTAGAAGTAGCTAAATATTTTTTTCTCGCTAAAACAAATTTTTACCCGCTAAACATGCATAAAATCCCCTAGATCTAGCAACAAAGGCGCTAAAGCGGCAACCTAGATTAAATGTCACACAGTAAATGATATTCGTTTCATGAACATATATGACAAGAAATACTTAAGTTTTAAAGCTTAGTACAGAAAAATTAAAAAATATTGGATGAAAATAAAAAAAAAAGGAAATCTTTTACTTCCAATATTCATTTACATTTAATGGAAGTTATACAAAAAATATACTAACAAAAATCTGAAATCAATTCATAAGCGCGTTGTAAATTAAGTAAAAACTTAAGTAATGTAAGTAACTCCCGCCGCTTAGAAAACTAGTTAAAAACTTAAGTTTTGATGCCGTTCTGGTATTAAAAACACAATATTTAATGAAGATCCCGAAAATCAAATCGTTTCTCAAAGTATTTGTAACCAAGTAAAAAATCTTTTAAAAAAACAGCGTTTTCTGTCATCATGACATTGACAGTTTCGTTGATTTCATTTTCACATGTGGTTTACGCTTAGTGTGTATGATCTATGTTTACGCCTTTACAGTTTACTTACATTTGCATCGCACCCACAAGGGTATTTTGTGGTTTAATGTAGATTTTAGTTCTTATTACTAAAAATGCCTGCAGTCATGGAAAACGACGTACTTAAATATAAGGGCAGTAACTACTTCCGACAACGTTTACTTCTCTCTACACTGAGTGGTCGTGCAATAAAGATTGAGGATATTCGAAGTACACACGACGATCCAGGCCTAAGGGAGTACGAAGTAAATTTAATAAGGCTGTTGGACAAGGTTACGAACGGTACTAGAGTGGAGCTGAGTGAGACGGGCACGTCTTTGTATTTCCAACCGGGTATTTTGATCGGTGGGCAGGTGATCCACAGTTGCTGTACACAAAGGGGTATAGGTTAGTTTGAAATGTTCTCTAGTAAATTGCATTAAAAACTCAAAATTTATTGCGCTAAATATTACAAAAACTGTCATTTTCACAGGATACTACTTAGAAATTCTACTGGCTTTAGGCCCGTTCTGTAAGGAACCTTTAAATACAGTCTTGCAAGGTGTAACACATAGTGATCTGGATGTCTCTGTAGACAAGATCAAGGCTGCTGCTTTACCTATGCTGTTGAAGTTTATACTTGTCGATGATGGATTGGAGCTCAAGGTTATTAGAAGAGGTATTCAAGTATTTCTTTAAAATTTTTTTAGACATTCGGGTCAACTGTACAGTACCAACACTGGAGTTGAGAGTTGAAATTAATATGGTGAATAGAGTACATAGTTAGTAGTCTAATCTTAAAATATTAACTTAAGGAAACTCATCATTTTGAAGATATAAATTATTGAAAAGGTTTTGTAGGCTATGAATGTGATGAAGGTGTTTAATAGTCACAGCATTTTGTTCCTCCACGTTGTTTTTGTGATAATATTTATTATTCTTTTTAAAATTTATCAGTATATCAATTAAAAAGCATTAAATCAATGAATACACACAATACTGCGCAACTGGAGCGGACCCCCTACCTGGGCCTTCCTCAGCGCAACCTAGTGGTTCATCTGGAATGAGATCCATGGGCAATGGTGTCTATGATGGGTGTTTACTAAGTTAGGCATTCTTTTTTTTTTTTCAAACCAATTTGTTGAGTTCTCTGAACAGAAAGGTTTATTCAGAGTTCAAAAGACTGCGCTCACCACAGAAGACCTATTTACATTAGCAAATCAGCAGCCTATGGTCAACTGAAAACTTTCAGGTAAATGATTATGTTTAATTGAAGTCGTCATTAAGTTTTATTTATTCCCTCATAAGGTAAATATCTTTTATTATGTACAATACTTTTGCTAGATTCTTTAGGAGGAACCCACTCAGAACTAACATGGATCCTTTAACATTAGGTACTCATATGATATGTCACTTTTTGCTCAAGCGAGCGAGCAAGGTGAAGTCCACCTGGAAATAACATGAGCCTTTAAAAGCTCCACTGCACTCCGCTCCTGCATTTTAACTTTGATGTAACTTTTTTAAAACCGCACAGAATGGCTTAAGCTTAAAAAATGTTCTTTCACCCCTCTCCTCCACCTTCAATGTGTTGCATGCATGCTAAAGTGCTTCCCAGTTAGTAAGCAAAGTGGGCTTGTTGTGGCAATTACTGTCAAAGCTTGTACATTTTGTTGTGACATGAATTATATGTGTTATTCCTATTGCAGGTGCAGCAAGAGCCATGCCGGTCAAAAGTAGAGACTGCATTCTAACGTGAAGCTGTATTGTCTACCAAATTCGGAGGACCCAATAAAATAGTACAAATTGACAAATCTAAATTTGGATAAGAAAATACCACAGTAGAAGATGTACTTGGTACTTGGTGTAACGGGCTTGTGTCCGCAACTCAACATCATGGCGCCTATTTTGCGTGTGGAGCGAAAGGTGTATTGAAGGTCATTGGGTTCTGGGAATTATTGAAGACAGCAGTGATGACCTCAGGCTGGAAGTGTGTCCCAACAACGGAAGGTCAGCTGAGATATTGGTGCCACTTATTCAAAATATGTTGCGGAAGGCTCTATAGTACATAGTGATTATTGGAGATCATATGCTTGCCTTCCGCAGCAGGGTTATATACACAGAAAAGTTAATCATAGTGATCCAGAATACAGATTTGTTGCACCAGATTGCAATGCCCCAAGGATCAACATAAGGGAGAGTTTAGTGACTGGCTCATGGAACATTCATGGTGAAGAAAGAATTTAATCTTTCACTGAGACTTATTTGAGGAACTCTAAAAGCTATAAAATTAGGATCAAGTACATAATCAGAAATAGAGGCGAAATACGAGCCATCCATCCCTGGCAACTCATCAGGCAAATAGGCCTTATATCACTTTTAAATATCAACTCTCGTTTGTGCTGAAATCATAAATTAGAAAGCTGAAATTGTACAGCGCCATTATTTATTGTAATAAAGATAATATCTCTAACAATGGCTGTTCCATTCGGTAGTGTGGCAAAAACAGCAAAACATCTAATTACAAAACAAACGGTATCACATTTCATTGGTAATTAATTTGTAAGTCAATGTTAATTATGTAATTTTTCAACTTTCGTCCATTATAGCAAAGCTCAAGTTAAACTGAGAGGTAATTGAGATTATAAGATAGTTACTAACATTATTAACATAGTTTAAGGCTAACATAGGTTAAGGCATGACTAACATAAAGATAAGTTCTAACATCACTAACATACATTACTCACACTACTACCAACATTTGAAATGTTATGTTGCTGTAATTTTTAAAATATTGTTAACCCTTTGGTACCTTGTAATTCAATAAACTATATGAATATTACGAAATGTGAAAGTATCTAAATGTGTGATAAAAAATAGGCTGTGTGTGGTGTTGATTGTAATAAATATAGTATTTTGAAGTACTTATAGACTTCATGTTTTATTTAATTTTCGTTAGTTTAATTGATACCTATGAATTAAACATAAAAATCAAAAGAAAACAGATGTATTTTACATAAGCCAAATCTTGGCTGCGTCATTCAGTAGGTTTGGTTAGTGTATGAACAAGTAGACCGAGCTAAGCAAGCGTGACACGGCAGCCAGAAGAGAATTTGTTTGCATTTCCTAAATTATGTTTTAATTTCAGATATTCATAGTCAATAATTTGCATTTTTTGCTAGGTTTTAAGGTTAAATTGACATTCTCGTGTAACTCAGAAATGGGTGGTTCTGTAACTCCCCGCTCACAGGGGCCCCTTACATATTGTCTCGTTTCAAAGCACATGTCCCCGTTACACAGTCAAGATAATTCTTTCTTTTTTTCTTCAAATCCTAGGAGCGCCACCACTTGGCGGGGGCGAGGTAGTATTCAAATGCCCAGTCCGCCGGCACCTGCGGCCATTGCAATGGACAAAATGGGGACTGGTGAAGCGGATACGTGGAGTTGTATATGCTCTGCGAGTCTCGCCGACAATGGCTAACAGAGTTGTAGAATCTGCTAAAGGTGTAAGTTAAATTCTGTATATAACTCTTGCATTAGCTATAGCTAGTAATAGTTTAGTCTACCTGCAACTTGATTTTGATTGCCTCTCCCGATTGGAAACTGCGTCTGTTCCGAGTCGCATAATTGCGATTCACAACTGGTCGTTCGGAAACTTTTGACATTTCAAATCGGTACAATAGTTGATTTAACTCACAAATTAGAAAGATATAGTAAGAATCAATAAGGCTAGCACGATAAGGTGCGACTAGCGGGAGAGCGATATAAAGTGCGACATACTGCCATTTTCGCAGAGATCTCGCGCTTTATGTCGCTCTCGCGCAAGTCGCGCCCTGTCGTGCTAACCTACAGGTTCATCTTCTCGCTTGGAAACCCATCTGATTTCGAGACTCGGATGGGATATGGGCTTGCTGGTCTTTTTTACGGACATCCTCTGTCAGGTTGCATTTTGTAGTAACCTTTTTTAAATCTAAAAAAGCAATTTTATAACTTCGCCTAAACCGGGTTTCTTAACCTGTGCTCCATGGACCCCTAAGGCTCAATTTATATTGCGGCGGAACGGAATAGGTGCGAATTTTTGTAACGATATTGTACATAGCATAATGGACTTTATGGTCAATTGTGTAACGTACAAACTAGACGAGCCAAAATCTTGCGCGTGCTTTTTTTTTGCGCACTTGCAAGATTTTGGCTCGTATCTAGCCTAAGGAGCCCATATGCGAGCCTACCTAACATAATGCATTAATATAAAAATTGGTGTACAGTATATTGGGAGTAAAAATCGTCGGTGTTTGGTAGAAAGGGCAAAAGCACCATATCGAAAAAAATTTCAGGGTAGCATGTTCTAGTTTTTCACGACTGTTTTAAAATATTTACGTCCTGCTTTAAATTCAATTTTAAAACTTGAACTATGCTACGGCCATCCATCATTGGAGCAAATGAGACGCGCATTAATGCAACCCCTTTCTGCTTCTTCATCTTTTCGGAAAGGGACCGTGGGCTCTTTGAAATTTGAGTTATTATTATCCACCATACCTGTAGGATAAAGAAATTTGATAACAACAGTAGATAACCCAAGTTTAATTCTAAACTTTAATATGTTATAATTATTAATACAAAGAAAAGAAACTCAGAAAAAATTCCTTTCATCCGGCCGGATTCGAATCGACGACTTCTAGCATACTGTGCGAGGCGCTATGCCAACTAAGACACGGAACGAACCAGCGGACCTCACGAATTTTTGTGTTTTTTGAGTGTGGTTGCGTCGTATCTTTGTATTGGTTTTTCAATGACTTTTTAGCCATAGCGCCATCTATGACAAATCTACGATATTTCCTCACCCAGTTAGATACGTTTACAGCTACCAGCCACAGCTAGAGATGTCGCTATTCATGATATTTAAATTTTTATTGAATTGATATTCAATTATTTTTATGTGAATTACTCCACTAGTTTGTTATAATTTATTAATACAAAGATCGAACACTCGGAAAAAATTCTTTAATATGTTCCTTACAGGTAATGCTTAACTTCTTACCAGATGTGTACATAAACACAGACCAGTGCCGCGGGCCCAACGCGGGCAAGAGTCCCGGCTTCGGTATCAGTCTCGTCGCTGAAACTAACGAAAAAACCTTCTATTGTGCTGAAGCTGTGAGTAACTGCTATCATTTATAATAATGGGAGAGTGAGTACTATGACCTATCTGTAACTGCCTCCGCGGCCGAACGGTTACCATGCTCCGGCCACGCTAGAGGTCCCGGGTCCGATTCTCGTGCCGGGAGAAATATTTGTATGGCCTACATTTATTTCTGTCGTGAGTTTGGGTGTAATTTGTGGTTGTCTATGCGTGTGTCCATGGCACCCGCGATACAGGGTTAGGGTAGAGGTCAATGATTTGAATCCCCGTGGAAGCATATGATCATATGAAGCATTGATCCATGGACCAGAAGCAGGCCTGTGTTTTGTTGTGATTTATTTGGCGTGACTGCCTTCATCTTTCCAATTTTTCCTTCCTTTGCTTGTAGACTGAAATAAAATAACGCAGACAAATATACTTCTAGCAGCATTTACATATACTAACCTAACCGAAACCCACAAGACGGTCGAACCAGCTCGGAAATGCAAAAAAAATTACGGCCGGCATTCTATACAATACTTAGGTATTCTATACAATGCCAAAGAAACTTGTATAATAGTCAAAAATATTAACTATCATGCATATACATAATATATTAAATTACAATAAAAAAATATATTAACTTAAATGTGTATGTGGTTCGTGAGCTTGCCGCGAACGGTACGCGTGCGGTTCGTAATGAACCGTCTAGTTAAAGACTGTTTCAAGCGTACACACTGTCTGCACGTTACAGCTATAGGTCGCTAATGAGTACACGGCTTTAGTGGGGCCCAACTTTAAGTCTGTCCGTTGTAACTGTGGGCACTTTGATTTTTCTGTATTTAGCGGCACATTTACGGTACTGTTGTTTGCTGGGTCACCGTCTACTTAGTTGCCACTATCGTTGTGTTACGAGCTCGCAGTTATTCAGATGCGTCATTGTTTACTTCAGAAATCTGTAGATGCCGGCTCCGGCGAGATCACACTTCCCGAGGACTTAGGCCACGAGTGCGCACATAAGCTGCTAGATGAGGTATACCGCGGCGGAGCTGTTGATTCGTCCTTCCAGTGGCTACTCGCGCTGTGGATGTCCTTGGGACAGAAGGACGTTAGCGAATGTATAGTGAGTATTGAATACATTCTAATAACTCCAACCAGCACTACGCTAAATAAATTTTAAGACCTCTTCTGACCGGTATCGATACCGTTCTAACGCGTCACGATACGACACGTCTGTAAAACCGGCTTAGGCACAATTGTATTCAGTTGTGCCTTTTTGAAAAGATACAAACGTTATTCAGAACACAGTTACCGAACGTCCTATTGTTTACAAAGCAAGAATGTAATATGGAAATCTCTTATTATTTTAAATAAAGTCTGAGTTTTGTTCAATTTTATTAATTTATTTTAGTGCAAGACTAATGCATTCCTATATTTTAGGCCTTTAAAGTCATTGACTTACAATTATATGGACGACGGGTCTAATACAAAAACCACGAAAAAAATGTCCCAAGTCAACCTATTTAAACGTAGTGACATGTAAAGGAATTTGAAAAAAGCTAAAACGTTGAATTTAAATTGTAATGTCATCGCAGTACTGTCTAATTTTGCTTGCTTCGCTGTCAGTCGAACAAACGAAGACTAAAGCGTGAATGACGCTCTGTATACGATTTTAACGCCCTATAAGTTCGGACACTTTTTAGCGCGGACCCGACGTCCATATAATTGTAAGTCAATGTTTAAAGTCTTAAAAATGTATATAAAAGGGTTTTCATTTTACTTATAATCTATTTTACCGACTAACGCTGTTGGATAACGATATCGAACGAACGAACGTTGAACTCGGAATAAGGGTCCTTCGATTCGAGAAGACATCCAATCGAACGATTCGGTTGAAATATCGAAGAGTTCTGAATCGGGGCCCTGATCCCGAATATGTATGCAACGGCAGTATCATGTTCCAAGGGCAGTATTATGTTGTAAACATTTTATAGTCTAGTCCAGGTTTTCTCAATCAAATTGTAATGTAAATTCCAGGTGGGTCCTCTATCAGACTACACTATAGCTTTCCTCCAACACCTAAAGGAGTTCTTCGGCGTCATGTTCAAACTGGAAGTTCAGAGAACCGATGATGTCGACAGCGACTACGAAGAAACGGCCTCCGCGCAAAAGGTCAAATTGACGTGTGTGGGCATTGGATATGTTAATATTAGCAAGAGAACTTTATAAATAAACGTAAATAATTTACAATAGTATCTTGCATTTATTTTATACCTAACTAGCAATGGCGAGGCGTCCACATAACTCGATTTACACGGCTTGCCTAAAATTTTCCACGAATCCAATACGACATTTTGTGCTAAGTTTTAAGTGTAGAATAAGTTAACCAGTGAAATAAACTGTACCAGTACCTTGTGTGCTAATAAGTTGTGTTAAGTGTCGCCAAGGCGCCACTTTTTCTTAAGGTAGGTGTTTTTGTTTTGCTCCGGGTTTACTTACAACAATTTTCACACCTGCCACTGCTAACAAGAGCAACGTATAATCGCTGCGGAACGGAATAGAAGCGAAATTTTTAACGATTGTGTAAGTTTGTAAGTTACACAATCGACAGTAAACTTCATTAACTCAGATCAAAACTAATTTTCATTGTTTTTTTCAAAATATATTTTTTTGCCCTTCTTCCTCGAAGCTTCAATTGACGAATGTTAACGCTTAGCATGTTTGTGCGCACTATCGACGAGATACACACACATGCATACTGCGTGCGTCTATATAAGCCAGCGGCGAACGCGCCACCGCCTTGCCCAATCATGACGTACGCCAGCGTCGCATTCGCTCAGGCAAATTCCGCGTTAATACACCGTCTGCAGGCTCTCCAAAATAGATTCATGCGCAACGCGACGGGTGCCCCGTGGTACCTGCGCAACGCTAACCTCCATATAGATTTACGACTCCCCACAATAGCCCAATTCATGAAACAGGCATCGAGGAAATACTTCGACTCTGCTCCTCACCACCCCAACCCCCTCTTGGTGGCTGCATCTTCTTACGACCCCCTCAGGGAACAACCCCACCGCGTAAATAGGACCCGTCGGCCAAGGGAAGTCCTCAACGACCCTGACGACCTTATCACTCTCGCCACTTTGAAGGCCAACCAGATCGCTAGTCAGTCCCGTCACTCACGCACCAACCGTCCTCGCACTTCTTCGTAAAATTTTTAATCGTTTACATTTTTTAAACTAATGTAGATAGGAAGCGTATACCATTCGTGAAAGTAGCAAATAGATAGCAATTATTTGTGATACATACTTCTGGAAAATCTGCTCCCTTCATGCTGAACAAAGTGGCGACTAGCCATCCTGATATCAGAATGGCTGGTCAATTATTTTTTTAAATTTCTCAATAAATCAAAGGTAGCAATTATTTAGAAAAGGTAGCAATTCTGGAATATACACTCAGTGCCAGACGCCACAGGCGACCAGCCATCCTGACGGTCACCATGTTCACCCTGGAAGTTAATTATGCTATGTACACACGCCAGCATATCAAACTACACATTGACGTACTTGTTCCATTGCACTAGAGGCGATTTTCGAACAAAAATGTGTAGTCTGATGTGCCGTTGTCCGTACAATATCGTTATAAAAATTCACTTCAATTCCGTTCTGCCGTAATGTAATTAGAGCCTAAGTGTGCCGCAGCTTTGTTTTTGTTGGTACGACCATTATTATTTACTTTAAAGTCCCGTCAATAAGCGGCGTGCCTAACAAGGTGTTGAATAAAATAAAACAAAATCAAACAGTGATGGGAGATTTATTTTGGCAAAGGCAACTATCCTAGTCATGTCGAATGTATGTAAAACTACTGACTGCGTCCAACCTTCGGCACCTATTGAATAAATATGTATTTTTTATTTATATAATTACACAAGGGACGAAGCGACCAAATTTTTTTTTACACAGACTGGTCTCGCGCTTCTGTAATTTTTTTTTAAATTTTATAACAACTAAGTAATAGGAGTTGAGTGACCAGAATAATTTTCGTTTATTTTATTTATTAATTAATAATAATTTAGTAAGTAATAAATTAATTGTGAGCTGTTGTTTTAAATACAATTTTTGTCGTACTAAATAAATTTTCATTACAAATACTTAATTTCTTATTGTGTAATTAATTCACATCTTAATGAAATAAATCTTGCAAAATGATTGTGTAGTTGTATGTTTGAAAAAGAAAGCTACGTAAAAATAATTATAACCGTAACGCCGAGTATAGTTATCTATTTTTCTTAGACCTTTCATGGACAGTATTTAAATGTTACAACTTCAACTTTTGTATCTATGGCTCCGTCGTTTTGCGCGACGATTTCGCCAACGTCAGGGTTGAAAGACATGTAGGGTCGTATTCCAGAATTCTACTCAATGTTCAAGTCAGGATTTGAGCAGACTTAAGTATGATTTCAAGCACTGGAATTACGACCCTAATGGCAGGAACTTGAGTATGATTTCGAGTGCTTTAAACCATACTCAAATCCTGACTTAAGCATTGAGTAGAGTTCTGGAATACGACCCGTAGTGCGGTTAAAAATACAGTGTCAGATAGTACGTCAAAAACTTAAGTTTAGCAAATTTATTATGTTTTATAAAAAGTCATGGAACAAAAGTTGTTGTTTGTGTTAGTTGTGACTTTTGCCTGTTTTGTCTTCTTATCGTGTATTAGTTTGGTGCAGCAAGCGAACAGCTAGCTGGCTACAGGCAAAGAATGAAAATCAGCAACACTGATTCTTTAGCTTTTTCCACATCACTCGATTGTTTTTTTTCTATTCGTTTTGAAATATTGTGGAATAAATACCTTTTTAATTTTTCTTTATTTTTAAAATGTTCAATGTATGTTTTTTTTTAATTACAAAATAAGAGTGCATTTGACTTCCATCTCACCTGGTGGAAAAAGACACACCTAATAATAAAATACTGCCTATTCAGTCTCGCCTTGAAAAAACCAAGTCATACCCCGCAGGAAACAAGCAGCAGTGAATTCCACTCCATAGCCGTTCGCCATATAAATGTGCAAGCGAAACCCTTCGTGTGAATCCTTAGCATATCCACAACATAGGGGTGGAACCCCAGCCATAGTCCCCCGATTATGGAAAGGGGATGACGGAATTAATTCGTGATACACTCTCTGTTATATATCAGTCAGATACAACAGTCTGTTGTTGATACTTGTCTACGGAAAAGCAGTAGGTAGCAATTACACAAAAAAGTACCCCGTACTATCATATTCTAATATTTAATTTTACGGTAAATGTTTTTACTGTCCATGAAAGGATTAATGTACTGGTTTTAATGGGCACAGAAAGCGGACCTGGCGGACGCGGCATCGCAGTAATAATTACTTAAACTCAGTAGCATATGCCAATAACACGATTAGCCTCTAGTTTACAACTTTAGAGAATTGGTAACTTTATAAATAAAAAATTATATTCGTAATATACATCGTAATTTCAATTTTTATAAACTGTTTTGTTTAGAGTCTATACAACCTGAAATGGCTTTGGTTAATTCCGCATAAGTGAAAAATAAAACCTATATACCACGAAATTTTACAAGAAAACTGTTGTATTCAGTAGGTACTTTACATATACCAATGATTTTTTTTATATCAACTGAACTGAATAGAACACGTACATATATAGTATACGATATTCATTTTTCAAATAGCTTCAATTTACGTTTGTAAAAAAATTAATTTTGAAATAATGCCAGTGTCCCTGGCGCTCGATCCAAGCAAAATGAACTGTATTAGTACGGGAAAAATTCTAAGGTAGTATCGACTCTTGAGAAGAATAAAAATAACGTTTGAGATTTAAAAATATAAATTAATATAAGTATACAATAATATATTTTAAGTTTCATGAAATTAAGAAACTGAAAAGAAAGAATGTTTTCAACTACTGGTTTATTTAGTCAATGTTTATTTACTTGAGAAAAACAGAGAGGTACTATACTTTTTTTAGTTAGCGTCTACCTATATTCAGTTATCTAGTACTTTAGTCTGTACGCGATATTGCAAATTTACAAGAACAAATTTTCTCAGTGGCGTAGCTAGACATATCGCGTTTCCATTTACACCCAAAATAGTGATTGCACGACAAAACTTTGCCCTTTTCTGTTTTAACACGAAATCAACTTAAAAGAAAATGCCAGGGGCTGCCAACTCTGAAATATTACTTACTATCTATAATAAAGATATTAAATTTGAGTAATTATGTTTTTGGTATACTGAGGAAATAATTTAAAGAAATTATCGTTTTCATACTAAATAAAATTACACTCCTGGGCGCATAATTCGAGCTACGTTACATTTTCAGTATTAAATGTAGCTTAAACTATGTTTGATTGATAAAAAAACTACACTCAACAAAAGTGTTTATTAGAGATAAGTTCGGTTTTGCTAATTACTGAAAATCAGGATTTTTTTAATGATTTCAACACCAAGGGATAATTTTTGGTCAATTTCGCTTTCTAATTCAAATTATAAAACTGACCAAAAAAATTCATCGGTGTTACAAAAAATTCGTTATTAATTGTAATAATAATTTTAATTATTTATTTTAAAGTTAATAAATTAAAATACCTCTTTTCAAGTAATTGGCAAAAATGTGCACGAATCCTAGACGCTTTTGATGTGTGCATTACGCAATTTTGAAACTGGTATACTAAACATCATTCCCACAAGTCCTTGTTGAAAATTTGAATTGGTAAAACTGAGGAAACAGTTTCTTGAACGATAACAGTGTTTCTCGACTCTAGAGCTTTAAGAATAAAAATACACCTTCTTGTTCTTTTTTAACCGACTACAAAAAAAGGAGGACGTTCTCAATTCGACTGTTTTTTTTGCATGTATGTTACGCGGTAACTCCGGTATTAGTGAACCGATTTTCATGCTTTTTTTTGTTGGAAAGAGGGTACCTCCATAGTGGTCCTATTTCATTTTGAAGAAAATCGTCCACCTCTAAGGGTGGCTGATCACGCCTAAACATTCATTTTTATAAATAGCGCCTAAATTTTACTTGAGGAGCAATTATTTTAATGGTTGGTTTTGCTATTCTCCAATTCAAGGCGTTTTTCTCTCTCAATATAATTTGAATAGTGAGAACCAATTTTTATTAACTCCTATATCAAGCCCTGTATAGTGACGAACTAGGGGATATTTCAATAAAACTTGGCTAATAGATATAATTCCACGTACTTTTGAGGTCGGTTTTTTTAGTACTCTGTACTGAGATTATATTATTAAAGTATTATAACTCCATTGACACAATCCATGATTCTGCCAACGTTAAGGAAGACACGTGTTTACTACTCAGAATTGACCGATAAATTTCGGTGATAGACTTCGCTGAGAATGTACAACACATACACAGGCTAATACAGAAACATTAGGGTGGCTCGAATTATGTGCCAGAGAGTGTAATGTAATAGATTCTTTTTTTATAATAGTGTCGGAACGAACAAGTCGTACGCCTGTTGATAAGTTACACGCCTGTCCATAACAAGCGCAGTACCACTCAAGAGCTTTAAATCGCAAAGATCTGAGGGGCACTGCCACTGCGCTCGTCACCCTGAGACATAAGTTGACAAGTCCCATGTGCTTGTAATTTCACCAGCACCCTTACCCTTCAAAACCGGAACACAGTAATGCTAACATTACTGCTTGGCGATAGAAATAAGTAACGATGACATATATGACTGGTGTCACTTACGTGATTTTTAAATAAATTTTATCAGTTTCCCAAAACGTCGAATGCGTACCCTGGCATGACAATTTCATGTTAAAAACAGAAAAACAAGGGTGCCATTTCCAATCGGGACAATTCCCCCAAATTCGTCAGCTACGTCACTTACCTCAATAGTTATATTCCAATAGTTCAACTCTTACTTTAAAATTGAATTCTCACTTGTTGCAACACACTGGTTTTTGGAGTTACTATTTTAAGATAAGTTTTCTATTGTTTGTTAAATATATTCTTATTTAAATAGCATTTTAAATTAACGGCATGGTTTTGTTTGTATAAAGCCGTTTGTATAGAACGCGATTACTAAAAACAATTATTGGGCGACGTTCTACTGTGATGCCTACGTAATGTAGGTACAGCTTAAAAAAACATAACATTATCCCATGCAAAGACAATTTAGCAAAAAAAAAACAACATAATATTATTTATTTAAGAGTAATTTCAAATTAATAAGTCCAAAAACCAGTAAGTAAACTTCACATCAAATTATCAACACTGTACAGTATATACATCGTTAACAAGCAGTCAACTCGATACTAAATAAGAAAATATAATTTAATCTATCGATTAAACCGAGATCAAGACTTTACTTACTGTTTAAACAATATACACTTATTAACAACATTTACAAGATTTTTTTTTAAAATAATACAAGGTGAAATTTTAATTCATTATCAAAGTCGCACTTCTTTATATAAATGTACCATCAATCTCTATGTCCGTGGTAAGTTACCCACTTTAAAAGATCAGTCTCACACTAGAGAATTTCCTGTACGAAGTTAACAGATTAAAATTCCACTCAGTTAACTTTTATAGCTAAGTAGCAATGACCCGTTTGTCGCAATTTCATTAACTCTCGTTTTCCCCTATTTTTAAATGAAAATGGAAATTATCGTAACTATAACAATGTATAGTAACAAATTCAAAATTCTATCAAATTCGAAAATTGTTTAGCTTTTTTTCAGATGGTAATACCTCTCCTACGATAAGTTTCTAGCATTTTTTATTCCCCTGTTGTTCCCCTGCAAACCCTGTAAGCCACTAGATCCCCTGCAAAATAGGTGACACTTGTACCCCTGACAAGAGCAGCTTTTATAGCAGCAGTAAAGATGTATCATTAATACCCTTAATTGGAATATACCTGGTCAAGACGTATAGAGTTAAAAGGAGATTATGTAGAAAAATAAACCACAATTTTTTGTTTTATTGAATGTCACGATGTTTGACCACGATGATATTTAACTATTTTTGTGATATTAGTCCACTAGTTCGTAGTAATATAAATTAATACAAAGATAGCGACATAGCGTCTGACACGGTTTGCTAGAAGACGTTGGTTCGAATCCAGCCGGCTTGAAGGATTTTTTTCATCTTTGTACTAATAAAAAATAACCAGAATTAAAAAAAGGTTTTTTTCTAATCAGTTATGGACTTGTCAAACCGCCCTCGTATATGTGCAAGCCCGCCGCGCACACATTAGCAGAATCAGATGGTGCACTCACGTTGCATAACGCGGATCGTCACACACGCCATTCATAATAGAACTGAAGTGGTCACTCGGTATTTAAAACATGACATCAAATAGTAAACGTGTTTATTGTTGTGTCTGTGGTTGTTTGAACTAAAGCGCCTGAAACTTAGAATTGTTCAGCATCTCATTTCTACTTCATAATCGAAATACCAATCCGCGATGTTGGTATGAAAATATCAATTCGTAAATAATGCATCGAGAATGCTGAGACGAACAATTCAGACGTCGAAATAGTTAGATTGGTTTACTTCAGCTATAGTCTGTCTTCTTAGAAGAATGTAAAATGACATTCATTATGCAAAAATGTTGCCCGCTTGCAATTAACTAGTGATTGCAGTCGATATAAATATTGGTCACACACATTATTCACTTTGATCATCATCGACCCGTTAATCATCAAATTACCGAGCACTAGTTCATTTCACGCATGCATACACTGTATTTAGTACTGTTTATGAAAAATACAAAAAAGAGACATATTTTATTAACAAAAGTTGATCTTGATACTAGTACGCCAACTGTCAAAATAAAAATAAAGAAAGCAAGAACGCAATTAGTAATCATTATAACGACGTAATCATCTTTCACAATCTATCGATAAAACAACAAGTACTATCTAAATATCGTAAATAGTATCGTTAATAAATTAATATCGTAAATAGTATCGTTAGCTATTTTTAAAGTGAGAGTTAAGGAGCATTATTTATCTACTATTCCGTCCATATCTTAGGCATCTATAATATTCTATAATATTATAAAATATGTATTTATCTAAGTATTTATATAATTTATAACAATTTAATATTTTTATATATTTTTTTTTTCTTGTTTTGTTGTGCACATATGCCCGTTCTTTTAGTTATAGTGTCCTGTATTTAGGTCTGCAGGAAGAAATTTCTATTAGAAATAAGCAGAACCTTTTGTTTTTAATTTCGCTTGTATTCTTTGTGACTTGTTGTATTTTTCCTGTACAATAAACTATTAAATAAATAAATAAATAAATAAGTACATAACTATTTAAAATTTTGTAATAACTGGCAACTCTACAAATGTCATTTTACTCCGTCTTCAAAAAAGACAGTCTATACCTGCTCGGCGGAATTGTGAAAAAACTAGCCTATACTTTTGAAGACAATACTTTCACAGTTTAATGACATACGGCATTTTGCTTTGGAGTAATGAATGCTACTAGACTAGTTTACGTCTTGTATTAAAATAAATATTGTAATGATAAATGTATTCAAATGCATATTTACAAAGAGCAACCCCCAGAGTTTCTCATTCTTTTCAGGAGACGACGACCTTACGAATGAGCAGTAGAATTTAATCAGTATGACGATTGCAAGTGTAATTTGCTTACCTATGAAATAAAAATAATTTTACTTAGACCTTATTTTTTTTCAAATTATGTTTCCAACGTGTAGTTACAACTACGAATATGTAGCGAGCTACTGAAAATTATGTAAATGGATTCATTCATATTTAAAATTGTTTTTGTACCATTTTCACGCCACGTTTTAGTTGGCAGACGGCAGATATATAGTCTCAAATGTGTCACACCGAGGTACCGGTCTTAGCGATTGAACGAGCGGCGCCTCACACCAGTCGTTACATAGCTTCTACCAAAACTGCATATCTTCTTATGCTTGTCACTGCTTAAGTGTGTATCGTGTGTGCTGTATGCCTAGTTACCCATATTGCGTCTTGCTTTTATTTCTGCCTTTACTTCGGACCTTACCTATCAACGTAAAATACGACAAAAGGTGGAGAGGCTCGGTTAGTAAAACAAACACACTTCAAACATTAATGTGACAACCCTACACCCCTTGCGAAATGAAGGCAGATGATGATGCGCCTACTTCTTCTCGTCTTATTACACTGTTACTACTCATATTAAGGGTATTAAAGAGTTTAATTTATGACCCTCTGTACGCTTGTCCGGGATACAATGCCAAACTTATCTTATTAGTGCCCTTCTAGATATTGTGTTGTTCTTTAGTGGTCCTGGAATTTGTTGTTATAAGGTTCAAAGTCTGTAGTGATTTCATGGCCCGTATTAAAAACAACTATGGTCGTCGGAATCTTGAATGATGCAATCTCAAGTGACCAAGACACTATTTGATCTTGAACCGAAGCTTATGTACTAAGTTATGTTTATTAATAATCAATAAGTAATATTTATTAATAAAATTGACTTAAGTAAGATCTTAATCGTGCATTCGAGATGGATTTATTTTATTAATACGGGCCTAAATAATTTCGCGATCCGCAACAACTTTCCAAAAGGAACTTGCGTCAAAAATGAAATGAATGCTGTCGCAAGTTTCGCTGTGAGGAAGTAAAGGATAGGATATTAAATACTTGTTGAGTTTAGAGAACGTTTCTGCTAGTCGGTGTACGGATGAGGCTAAGGCCGCACTGTGAGCGCGGGGCAGCGCCGTTCTCAGAAGACGGAGTCCGCGGAGCGCGACAGCTGCACGGGGTGCGAGGGGGAGCGCGCCAGGCGCTTGCGGGGCAGCTTCTGCAGGGTGGCCAGCAGGCGGGGGAAGTCCGGGCGCTCGCTCGCTCGGTATGACCAGCACAGCATTAGAATATCCTGCAACCCACAAGGTGGTCTAACATAATAGCACTATGACCTTGACTTACTTGTATATGATCAGTTCAATTAGCAGTGTGTTTAAAAATGCATATCTTAGTTAAACCATGGACCAATAACTCAAGAGGACTGTTGACTAATCAGAAACGTGAATCATTTGGACAAGTTTACCGATCGAAAAAGTAGACCACTTGGACAAGTTTGCCGATCGAAAAAGTGGACCACTTGGACAAGTTTGCCGATCGAAAAAGTGGACCACTTGGACAAGTTTACAGATCGAAAAAGTGGTCCATTTGAACAAGTTGACTGAGCAGTAAAGTGAAGCATTTCGACAAGTTTACCGATCGAAAAAGTGGACCACTTGGACAAGTTTACCGATCGAAAAAGTGGACCATTTGAATCAGTTGATCGATAAGACGGGTGAGCAGGGTGGACCATTTGGACAAGTTGACCGATCTAAAAAAGGGGACTATTTGAACAAGTTCATCGACCCAAAAGGATTTGTGTTTTAAGTGAACCAACATGAAAAATGCAATTTTGAAATAAGTTTATTTATACAAGAATTATCTATGATACGTGTCAGTGAACAAACATGTCCTGTCAATACGTATTATGATAATAGTAGATTACCTTAATATCCCTGGAGGCCTGCATGTTAGCGAGCGACTGCTTGACGCCTTTGCCCACTTGCCAGATGATGGCCTCCGGCGGCTGGCCCTTGAACGGGTATTCGCCACAGAGCAACTCGTACCAGACAGTTCTGAAAAATTATTTATAACTTAACACTCCAAGAAGTAACTTATTCGCTTTTAGTGATAATATTTTAATAATAGTACGGGAAGTACTGCCACCTGTAATGTGAGGGTAGAGAGTGTGTAAGGGTGCTAGTGAAATTACAGGCACATGGGACTTGTCAACTTATGTCTCAAGGTGACACAGTGGCAGTGCCTCTCAGTGGCACTGCAACTGTTACGGACTGACTTGTAGCTTACCTTCAGGCGCACGAGTTGTTCGTCCCGTCACTTGACATTATAGAAAAAATTAAAAATCTCACCCAAAGGCGTAGACGTCTGTGGCCTTGGAAAAGGGCAGGTGCAGACTGGCGTGCGGCGTGAGCGCGCGGTTGAGCTCGGGCGCCAAGTAGCACAGCCAGCCCGGCGGGATGCCGAGGCTGTCGCCGCCGCAGCCCGCGCCCGCGCCCGACGCCGACGGCCGCCCCCCGCGCGCACTGCCACACGGCACGGTCGTAATCGTTATCGTACAACCCACTGCTGGGCACGAGTCTCCTCTAAAAAGAGGACTCGGACCATGGTTCGCCACAACGGCGAACGAAACTTACAAGTCACTGCCGACCAGACCGAGCTGCGACAGTATGCGGTTTAAATGTACAACGTTTGTTTATTGCTTTATTTAACTGCCTCCGTGGCCGAACGGTTGCCATGCCGGGATCGATTTCCGGGCCGGGAGAAATATTTGTAATTTCTCTCGTGAGTTTAATGTAATTTGTGGTTGTCTATGTGTGTATCTATGGTACCCGCAACACAGGGTTTCCCCAGTGCGGGGATATGTTGAGAGTGTGCGTTATAGTAAAGACAATACGCCGATAATTAGATCATTTTCAAATTCGATTTGTATACGTATCAAATAAGAACTTGTAGTATATTCAATCTGTCACACTTTCAAAGAAAAAATCATAATTGAGGTTTAACATACTTATTCCCGAAGCACAGTTTTGTGACGCTGAATAGCCCAAAATCCGTGATGACGACCTTCCCGTTTTCGAGGAAGATGTTCTTTGTTTTCAGATCCTTGTGAATAATGCCTCTTGCGTGTAGATATCCCATACCCTGAAAATAAAAATCAAATAAGAGATAATGAGAAACAAAATAACACACACTTTTATCAATTACTCGGGCAAAGCTTTTGACTTTGTGAACAAAGATGAATGAAACCGATCACTTCTATGTTTCGGTCAAATATAACTTCTAACTACATTACTGACAGCATTCAAGAAAATCTTCCATTTACAATTGAGATCCGTGGCACAGTCTCACGGGTCTTTTTTTCAATTGGAGTATACCTCAGGGGTCGACCATGTTGCCTATATTATTCATTACTTATGAAGTACAATAATCTAATATATTTTGTAAAAGTAAAGACTAACTATAACAATAAATAAAATGTCAAGTACGTTACGTTGTGTTTGTTGCATTTAATAAGGTTGACGAACCTGTGAAATTTGCTGAGCCACAATAACGCTCCTGTTTGCCGTGAACTTGTCTTTGCGCAGGTGGATGTGCGTGTAGAGCGTGTTGCCCTTGCAGAGTGACGTCACGATTGCCAGTCGAGGAGGCTTCATACACGCACCCATAAAAAGAACTAGATTCTCGTGACGCGTTTTGCGGAATGTTGCCACCTGTGAGAAATTAAGTTTTAAATAAGGTGCGTTAGCAAAAGCTGTGTAATTGGTTATTTCGTTTGAAAATATTATTGCTGCCTGCAATAACTATCAAATTTAGAGAATAGGTTACCGATTCGATTTGGGTACAAAATGGCAACACTAAAAGATAAT
This sequence comes from Hyposmocoma kahamanoa, assembly GCF_003589595.1. Taxonomy (NCBI): domain Eukaryota; kingdom Metazoa; phylum Arthropoda; class Insecta; order Lepidoptera; family Cosmopterigidae; genus Hyposmocoma; species Hyposmocoma kahamanoa. Next base: position 21,693,948 of record NW_020654466.1, read on the forward strand.
GGTGGAGTTTAAAAAAAAGATGAGATACGGTAATGAATTAACGGGCGAAACGTTACTATCCAGGAAAGGTCTATATTTTTATAGGTTTTAAGGTATTGTATTTATTGCAGTTAATTTGTTACGGGTATATTGTTTAATTTTAAAATTATATGCCTCTAAGTGTCAAGATACTGATAAATAAATAGGCCCTTCCTCGTAGATCATCCAACACATATTGCTTACAAATTATATAATTCTCATTACTTGCCCGTTGTCTAGACTCGATACGAACTTAATAAAACTTGTGGTCGTTATGATATTCATGTACGAGAGAACCGCATATGGCAGCTAGCTAGCTTGACATAGTGTCTTAGGGAACATTTTCGTTCGTTCTGCGGGCCAGGCTAAGGTTAATGGGTCATATGGTCTTATGTCTACTCCTACTCAACACACACACGCACACGTACACAGCAAATGATCGAACTGATGTAGATTTTTTACCCACATTGGCCAAACAGAAATCCGAACGATAGATACATACCTCGTGTTTAAATGTGTCAAGCGGCACACTGTCATCGTGTAACGAATGTACATGCAACAGTTTAACGGCTACAGCACCGTGCCAACTGCCGCGGTACACCGTGCCGAATCGGCCCTTGCCGATCACTTCGAAGAGTTTCAACTCGTCGTATGGGATGTCCCATTCTTTCATTGATAGCTGCGGAGTTGGAGTAATTGTAGATAAATATACAACTCTTAACACGGCAGTTTTATTATTACAAAAAGTCTTCAACAAATGAACCTCCATGATACCTCCAATGATAGCACGCTAACTTAATTTTTGTGACCTGTTCTGTTTTTACTTTGTTCGTTTTTTGTTTTTTTTATTTCAAATTTTGTTTTTGTTTCTTTTTTTCACAAAGACACATAATATTACTATATAAATATGGCTCTTTACAAAAATATAGTTTTCATTGCAGGTCTCGAAATATTTTCGCGCCTGCCTCATTATAAAAATAATAAAAAAATAAAATGTTTCTATATTTAGGTATACACCCATTAATAAAAACATTATTAATTACATTACGTTACATTACATTACATAACCAATTAAATTGAATTTTATTTACCGAATATTATAATAATTAACAATTACATTAAATTGCATTGAATCCACATTAGAAATAATAGTATAACAATAATTAACTTATTTAAGTTTTAAAAATGGAGTGGTCACTTACAAAGTAGCACGCATCGCATACTGTTCTTATAATTATATTGGCCGAATCGCTCACTCTCACAAGAAAAGACCAATATCTCTTCCGTATTATGGCGAAAAAATCATCTACTCTATTCATTGCAAACATGCCAGACGCACTACACCGCCAGGGCAGCCGCATCATAGCGCGAAATGCATTATTGTACTGAACTCTGAGTCTATCAAAAGCTCGCTTAGTGTAATGGTACCGCAACTGACTAGTGTGAAGAAATTATGAAGAAATTGAAATAGATCTCATGGATTAAATCGTGGAGACAATGCTGAAATGATCGGTGATCGAAAAACTGGCAGCTTCTTCCCGCCAAAAATAATAATAGCTATCCGAGGAAGTAATGTTGTCAGCTTCCTGGGCACGATTTCTAGAAAATTTCTAGTTTAATCCGCATTAAGCATATTTGACATATATAAATATTTGTTGTTTAAAAATACTGTAATTTGTAATTTTACTCTAGAATCGTACATTTTCAAACAAATATGATAAAATAGAAATTTTAGAGTGCATTTCTTTATTAATAAGTACACTCACCCCAACACAAATACATTTGCCCAATTTATTAAAACACAATTATAAAACAATATATTTAATTATTAATTTTTTAAACGAATACGTACTTAAGAAATGAGACTCTTTTTGCGGATTTAAATCGCGTATATTTGTTTTTTCAAAAAAACACGGATGACATGGTCAACCGTGACCATGGGACCTGCAAAGGGCCCGAAACGTCGGTTTGTTTGAAAAAACAAATATACGCGATTTAAATCCGGAAAAAAAGTTTCATTTCCTATGTGTAACAATCGCGAAAACCTACGAACTAGATGAATACATACTTCTTCAAATAACTTCCGCCTGTTCAAAAAAGCACTCATTATAGCACAAAATCAAAAAGCTTTCGCTTACAAAACACAACACATATAACTTCACTTCGAAACACCAAGTTTATTGTATTAGCTTTTATACATAAATAAGTTTACGTTAGTACTGAGCGAGAGAATGAGTCAATGTATTCTGAGTATTTATCGAGTGCGTTATCTAAACGGTACCGCCACTCGTAAGTGGCGGTTATAACAAATTATCTCATATTACGGACTTGTTATTTAAACTTTTTTTTAAATAAACAAGTATACTATTCCTTTCGTTATATCTTACGAAAAAAATATATGTTAAGAAATAGTAGCTTGATTGAATGGAAGTGTTCTTTATCTACGTAGTAAACTACTAGAATATCACGACCTTAATTTTAGCAAACAAAATTTCATGATGACCTCCGTGGTCGAGTGTATTGTACACCGGTTTGCATTTTAGGTTTTTTTAGGTTTGGTTTGCAGTTCGATCCCGGGAGGGTCAATGTAGAAAACTAACTTTTCTATATTGTCTCGGGACTGGGTGTTTGTGGTACCTTCGTTGTTTCCGTTTTCCATAACACAAGTGTTTTAGTTACTTACTTTGGGATCAGAGCAACTATGTACGTGATGTTGTCTAATATATATTTATTTATTTATTCCGTAATATTTTCATTGTATTTTTCACAATTCTAGAAATATTCGAAATAGTATTCCATAGCATTTACGTTAATATGAAATGAGCAATCCCTAGTGTGTCTTGCTCGTTCTTCACGGGGAAGTCAGCACTATGGAATGATTATTTGACTTTTATATTGAAATTATAATTATTATATTGAACATCATGTTTTACTACCATGACATTCATATATTTTTTTGTGAAAATACTCCACTAGTTTATTGCTATTATTGACATAACGATCGAAAGAAAAACTCCTTCGGCCCGGCTCAACTTGAACCAGCTACTTTTCACCACACCGGTGCTATTAATTACATTTTATTTATAACCTTTTTTACTCAAGCGTATGTGTGAGTTTCAATAATTTTTTAACCGACTTCCAAAAAGAAGGAGGTTCTGAATTCGAGTGTTACATATAAAAATATGTATGTTACGCGATAATTTATAAATTTGTGAACCGATTATGATGATTCTTTTTTGTTGGTAAGAAGGTACCTTAGTTACCTTAGTAGTATTGCTGGCCATGGAAACAAAGTCCTTCAGCCGAAAACATAAACGTTTAATTATATTTCTGTAAATATGGCCACCACAAAGAGGATAGGCAATTTGAGGCGGCGTGCTTGGATTGACTCGGGATTCCTTAAAAACGGGCCGATACGGGTATTTTAGTTCGAGATTCGTATAATTTCGCGTTTTAATCTTCGACTAAGGCACAATAGCACTATCCTATTCCACTTTAAACTAGATTTCACAAAATAATTGAAAGTCAAAATAAAAACGACACTTTTCCCTCCAAAAGGCCCAGAGCGAATCAAGAAAATATTCCACCTCTAAGGGTGGCCAACTAAAGGATGAATCCGGTTTCGCGCACTTTCCGGTAACTGATTACAATAAAACTCGGCAAATAGATGTAATTCCACAAAAATTTTTAGGTTGGTTTTTTAGAACTCTGTACAGAGATTATTGAGTGTTCCAGTTTGAACTCTGGCAGAATATTAGCAAGGACAATGCTCTAGTTTGTTTTTAATTTGTACTATCTTGGTGATGGCAAAAAAATAATCAATTTTTTATATTGCTTACGCTATTCTGTCTAGGCCATCGCGAGTCGTGTTTGTTGCCGAGGTCGAGGGAGTCTGCTCTAACGGCGCCACCGCTGTCTGTTGAACCTGAGCCGCTCAACGAGACGCCACGCGAGCTATCTGTTGGTACAGAGAGAAATACAGTTACAAAATGCATTCGTTTGCCTCGTCGAGTTTTAGGAATAAGAACGAATGAAATTGAAAGAGAGAATTAATTCATTGCACGTCAAAAATGTAAATGGCAACTCTGAGCAGTATAATAGAATAATAATCTATAGTCTATCTTTTTTGAAGACGGAGTAAAATGACAATTGCAGGGTTGCCAGTTTTCATAAAATTTTAAATAGTTATGTAGTTGTTGTCGATAGTCTTATCGATAGATTGTGAAAGATAAAATTTTGCCAAAAATGACTGAATTGTAAATGTTATGACGTTACTATGACTACTAATTGCGTTATTGCCATCTTTATTATAATTTTGACTGTTGGCCTACTAGTATCGAAATAAATTTTTATTCATATACATTTTAACAAGAATATGTAGATTTGATTATCTAAATTGAATTGAAATGGAAATCTTTAAAATACGTCTTCTTTTTGTAGTTTTCATAGACATCGTTCTAAATACAGTGTATGTATGTACGAACTTACAAAAAATGACATTTCAAATGACCCTGTGTTCAGTAATTGGACGAATGATACGCACAGGACTATTTTTGCTACTTATCCCATAAGCATGACCAACATTCAATCGATAGTCGATAGAATGTTTATCGACTGCAATCACTAGCTGCTTTACTCCGTCTCCAAAAAAAGACAGACTATAGGTAACAATTTCTTTCAGGCCACGTTAGTATTTAAAACAAGATTCTAATAATAAGAATGGTATATCATTTAATTTTTTTTAACTGCAAGCGTGTAGTAAAGCTGGTAAGTTTATCGACTAAAGAGGCGAATAAAAAAAAATGGATCTTTTCGATCGAGGATTTGAAGGTTAATTTTCATCAAAAGACAGAAGTCTACAGAAGATAAACCTCGTTTCGATTTAGCTGTTTAACCTTTTCTATTTGTAAATCTCGTGTTGAAGGACGAACTTGGGCTGTTGTCTTTATCATAAGTCACTAGTATTGTTGCGCAAAAAGTATTTTTAAAGTGTTCTTACCACTTTTAACACTGGATGTGATATCTTCCTTGGTATCGGGGACGACTCTAGCGGGAGATTGCACTGTCGCGGTGTGGTTTGGACTGGAAACGGGTGGCTTCACTTCAGGAAAGTGGAACTGCTGCTTGCTGGGCGTGTGGACATGGTGGGGATGCGGATGGGGGTGGGGGTGCGCGTGCGGGTGGTGGGGCGTGGGCGGTGCGGCCAGCGCGGGCGACGACGGCGTGGAGCTGTTACAGGATGACGTGTTGGACGACGAGTCAGGCCCGTGCTGCAATACACTTTCCTTTTACTAATGTCCAGAGTACATTGAAAACGTTACTACTGGTGTTAACTGCGTATTTTTTTTATGATACTAAGTAAAGGGAGAAACAAGTCGTGCGCCTGGTGGTAAGCGACACGCCTGTTCATAACAGTTGCAGTGCAGACCTTAAATCGCAAAGATCTGCCACTGCGCCCGTCACCCTGAGACATAAGTTGAAAAGTCCCATGTGCCTGTAATTTTACCAGCAACTTTCAAAACCGAAATGCAGAAAAATTTCTTTTGACAGAATTTATTTTATTGAATATCATGACTTTTACTAATGCCTGATGCATATATTTTTTTGTGAAAATGCTCCACTATGATTATTCATACAAAAATCGAACATTTAGAAAAAAATCTTCTTGAACGCACGAGAATGCTGCACCGTAGCATTGCTCTTACCAACTGAGCCACAGGTAAAGTTACTGAGTTGTCGAAATTCTCCTGTGTGTTTTTGGTTATAGATCTTTGATATCAGGACCCCGAATCAGAACTCTTCGATATTTTAACCGAATCGTTCCATTATAATAATAATAACACACACACTCAACATAGCCCCGCACTAGGGAAACCCTGTGTCGCGGGTGCCATGGACACACATATAGACAACCACAAATTACACAAAAACTCACGAGAGAAACAAATGTAGGTCATACAAATATTTCTCCCGGCCCGGGAATCGAACCTGGGACCTCTGCGTGGCAGTCCGGCATGGTAACCGTTCGGCCACAGAGGCATTGGATGTCGTTCTCGAATCGAAGAGCGCTTTCCGAGCTATTCAGAACATTCGAGTTAAAACTTTCGATTCGGACTCGGATACGATATCGTTATCCAACAACGTTTATGGAGTTAGTCGGCGAGTATACATTATAAGAAAAATTAAAACCTTTTATACAGATTCCTAAGACTTTAAACGCCTAAAATATAGGAATGCATTAGTCTTGCATTAAAATAAATTAATAAAATTGAACCAAATCCAGATTTTATTCAAAATAATATAAGACTTTCATATTACGTTCTTGCTTTGTAAACAATAGGACGTTCGGTAACTTTCATTCGATGACTATGTTCTGTTCTGAATAACGGTTGTAGCTTTTGCCGGTCGAGAAGTACGAGTATTCGTACGGGTGTGACGTCATTTCGGTTCGATTTCGAATACGACAGTTTGACGTTCGATTCGCTTGTTGTGAATAAAAATGAAAAGAAATCCTACGATATCTAATCGAATCAGTCGACAACAGTCATCGTAAGGTTCTGAATCGACTTGCTGGTGAGAGATTTTTGAAACCTCAACGGGTTGAAACAATTTTCCTATGTGTTCTGTATTTGTATTATCACATCGAGTATATAACCAGAAATCGAGACAAAATAAGGGCCATACATAAATATCAACTCTCATTTGCATTGAAATATAGACAGCACCAACAACTGACCTGTGTGTACGCTCCGTATATTCCAAAAAATTTCGGTATTTATTGTAATAAAGATAATATCTCTAACAATAGCGTGCTGTTCCATTCTGTAGTGTGGGGAAAAACAGCAAAACATCTAACTACAAAACAAACAGATAGAATTTTAATCGGTAATTAAATATATAATTTTGCAATTTTCGTTCATAATAGCAAAGTTCAAGTTAACTGGTCGATTTGAAGTGAAACAATTGACGACACCCGTCAATGGGCGCGAATTTGTGTTGGCCAATCGGAGCGCAGTCGTCACAGTAATGATCTGGCAGAATAGTTTTCAAACAAATTAAATGACATTTCGTCTCTTATTTCTGGTTATATACTCGATGTATTATCATAAACAAAACTAGTTATTTCACAAAAAAAAACTCAAAAATAAAAATGCTCCACTAGTTTGTTGCTACTATTGGTACAAAGATCACACAGCAAAAAAAATTCATCGACCTGTCTAGAACGCTTCACGATTTTGCGAGTTAGCCATGCGAAACAGCATATCGAAGGCAATTTTCTTTGTGTTTATTCGGTCTTTGTATCAATAATAACAACAAACTAGTAGGATATTTATTTGACAGTTTCCAAAACAAAATTACTTTGAATTTGGTCAGTTTATATTACATGTTTAAAACGTACCGAATATGCAGCATGCACCGTGGGGGGCTGATGATGTCGTCTTCTCGTTAAAGAAGATAGGAACCCAACGCGATTCGCGACCGGAGACGCGAAGTACCCGCCACCCCCTAAACAAACAAAAAATTATACGATCAACAAAATTGCATGGTCAACAAAATTACATGGTTAACAAAATTACACGGTCAACAAAATTGCACGGTACCAAAATTGCACGATCAATAAAATTTGAATTGTATTCGGAAGGAGGATTTAGCGGTTGCTGTTCGGGTTGGATAAATTATCTATAGAAACTTACAAAAATTACCATTTGACATTAAAAAAGAAGAATAAGTCAAAATGTTACTTACAGGATGTGTTCCTATAAAATCGTTTTTGCAGAGGCATGCGAGTTTGTACATACATTTTTAAGTGTTCGTTACTGTTACAGGCTATAGCAGAAAATCGGCAAGGACTACGTTCTCCACAGTCCTATGTTCCGGATTCATTGACCCATTTGACACGTTTATTTTTTGTTTTTTTTTTAACTGGAAAATTATAAAACTCACCATCTTTGTGAAATTTCTCTTTGAACACGTTGACAAACTCTGGTGGTAGACCGCATGATGGAGGAACTTTACTTTCACAATCCCTGCAAATGAAAGATTGTTTTTTTTTGTCATTAGTACTTTAGTACCATCGCCGCTTGATATTACAATTTGAAAATTGTGATATAGAAGCGGATTCATAAATTGCATATGTACAATACAGGCATTGACTTACAATTATATGGACGTCGGGTCCGCGCTAAAAACTGTCCGAACTTATAGGGCGTTAAAATCGTACACAAGAGCGTCATTCACGCTTTAGTTTTCGTTTGTTCGACTGACAGCGAAGCAAGCAAAATTAGACAGTACTGCGATGACATTACAATTTAAATTCAACGTTTTAGCTTTTTCATATTCCTTTACATGTCACTATGTTTAAATAGGTAGACTTGGGACATTTTTTTCGTGGTTTTTGTATTAGACCCGTCGTCCATTTATTTGTAAGTCAATGAATACAGGTGATAGATTTTATAGTCTCAGCTTGTGATATAATGAATGAATTTGATAAAAAACATTTTAAATTTTTTAATTTTAAACAGATGCTTGCCTGTCTACAATTTCACCCCATATTAAGCGACGAATATAAATATAAGCTAAAGTGGTACGCGTTTGTCCAAAGAAATCCCTATTCAGTCTAGCCTAGAACAATTTGGTATTGTAGTTTTAAAAAAATACATGATATTTAGTTTAATTGGTGATATTCTGTTTCTAAGGTTTATAACACTCGGGAGATTTGTAACACTCGATGGTTTGTAACATTCATAGGTTTGTAACACTCGAAGGTTTGCAACACTCGAGATATTTTTAGGAATCGGTAATTTGTAACACTGGGGAGATTTTTAATAATCGTAGAGTTGCGACAGTTTCTGCTAGTGCATAGATTCCTATAACCTAGAACACATTTGAAAAAGGGTGCGGTGTCTGCAGTACCTGTGACACTTGAACTTGCACTCCTTGCACTTGAGCCCGGCCCCGAAGAGCATCTGCTTCTCGCAGTAGTCGCAGGTGGCGATCATGTTGAACTTCTTGGTGAAGCGGTGCGCGATGTCGTGCGCCATGCAGCGCCCCACCGTGGGCGTGCGCGGCGACCGCGGCGCGCCCGAACAGTTGCTCGCCGCGCCGCCCGTCGAACACGCGTTGTTCTAGACAATTTTTACGTCACTCTTCTATACTTACCCATACGACTTCAATCGAAATGTAGTATTTGTAATGAAATCAGGTGATGGAGGCCAGGAGACTCATAACACAGGTTTAACCTAGTTTAAGCTCCCGTCTCCCAACCTTTTGCCTACGATTGTTTATAAGTTAGTACCTAGACTACATTAAGTGAGAAAATGAACGATTTATTATTATTATCGTAAAAGAAGTCTTATTCGGTTATCTTGCTTTTTCATTTTAGGTCTAATTTGAAAATAAAAAAATTGACAACTGTAATTTTTTTCATTAACTTGTTTTAATTTGTTATAATTATTAATACAAAGATCGAACACTCAGAAAAAATTGTTTTAATTTCCTTTTATATTTTATAAATTTCTTCACTACATGGAATTTCTTTGAAAATTTGATTTTTAAACTTTCAGCCATTTCCGCTTTGTCATAATAACATCTAAAAAAAGCATTTTGTTTCATTTAGACATGGAATATATAACCAGAAATAGAGACGAAATAAGGGCCATCCAAGGTAAATGGGATAAACAGCAAAACTTCTAATTACAAAACAAACAGAATTCCATATTAAATATGTGAATATTAATATTGTCACAGTAATGATTTGGCAGAATAGTTTTCAAACAAATGCTCGATGAATTTAGATTATTTTCAACGAGTGTTAAAAGTTAATATAATAGCTACTTTACGTTTAATTCTTATTAATTTTAATATAAACGTTATTATTTCATATTTTCACTTTCATTTTGTTGCGCTAAATGTGCCGATGCGTGTATTATTACGTATAATGTTTACTTTTAAACTAATCCCTCGCAGTTATGACTATCTACCCTCCTTACTTTTGTGTCTTGTTTTAAAATATTGTGGCTTTTTATCCCTAGAAAATTTCCTTTGACTGTTTTTGTTCTTTGTTGGGTTGTTTTTTGAACACTGGAGCTATACTGGATAATGTAATTTATTAATATACCAAAATGGAACGTAAACAATCACATTGTGTTCTACCAATCATATTTTATAATTGGTACTTAGCTATTGTTATTTTGAGGCAACGCACTTGATGGACGTAAGACTTAGGGTCGTATTCCAGAACTCTACTCAACGCTCAAGTCAGGATTTGAGCAGACTTGAGTATGATTTCAAGCACTGTAAATACGACTCTAATGGCAAGGACTTGAGTATGATTTCTAGTGCTTTCAATCATACTCAAGTCCTGACCTGAGCATTGAGTAGGGTTCTAGATTACGACCCCTAGCTACCCATAGTACAGGGAATCCTAGTAAAGTTAAACTTACGAGGTTGTAAATATATGCGACGTTGTTGCCAGGCCGGTGGAGTGGCGTATGTTCTGATTCGGTGTCGTGAGGTGATGCGGGTGGACTGCCTTCTAGAGTGCCCACCGCTGATGATTGACTGTTGTCGCTACTGAAAGCATATTGCTCGTTAATTATTGTTCGGTAAACTAATAACGTTACTATCTACATGACACTGCCTTACTTTCTCAAACTCGTATCTTATAAAGAGTGATTATTCAGGAGATGATAAAGCTTTCTATTTATTTTACATTTCTTATCTATATGATATGAAGTCTGCCTGCAAAATTTATATAATCAACCCTTTTATTAATACAAAGATCGAACACTCAGAAAAAATTCCTTCGATCCGGTCGGATTCGAACCGACGTCTTCTTGCATACCGTGCCACACGCTATACCAACTAAGCCACGGAACGAACCAACGGACCTCACGAATTCTTCTATGTGCTTGCGTCGTGTCTTTGTACTTGGTCTTTCAACGACTTTTTAGTCGTAGCGCCATCTATGAGAAATCTAGTGCAGATTTATCACCCAGTTAGTACCTTTACAGCTACCAGTCCTGGCGAGAGATGTCGCTATTCACTGTATTAATTAAGTTTTTATTGAATTGATATTCAATTATTTTTTGTGAAATTACTCCACTAGTTTGTTATAATTATTAATACAAAGATCCAACACTCAGAAAAAATTCCTTCGATCCGGTCGGATTCGAACCGACGTCTTCTTGCATACCGTGCCAGACGCTATACCAACTAAGCCACGGAACGAACCAACGGACCTCACTTAACTCAAATAATTGAATATCAATTCAATAAAAATTTAACTTTTACGTATCTTAAAGTTGAAAAAGTAAGGCGACGATGAGCATCACCAATCCATTAACACCCTTGTCCTTCAAAACCGGAACGCAGTAATGTGGGCTGGACGAACTCTTGTACAAGGAGCGCTATTGCAAGTAATAATCATTCATCCCCTAGTTTGCCACCCTCGAGGTGGAATAATTTCTTCAAATTTAACTGCGACCACTACCGAGGTACCCTCTTTCCAACAAAAAAAGAATCATCAAAATCGGTTCACCAATACCGGAGTTATCGTGTAACATACGTATAAAAGTCAACGCTCAACTATCTCCTCGCCACCAACCCTGAATGCGACTTGTTTGCGGATGGATGGTCACTGTTATTGTTAAGATGCCTACGCTATTGTGAAGGCGATGCTTGAATGGTACTTAATCTTGTTGTGTTTATTAAGTTGTTATGTTAGTAATGTATATTTAATTATTGTAATTGGTGTGTCCGTTATAATTAAAGTAAATAAATAAATTTAGAAAATAATAATAATAATAATAAAAAACATACAATCGAATTGAGAAACTCCTCCTTTTTCAAGTCGGTTAAAAAACGAGTGTAATAACGAAGCGGACGATAAACGCAAAAAAAGCGATTCAAAAGTTACCAGCGGCGTTAATATAAATTTTGTAGCAGTTGAGCTCTTTGTAAAAAAGTTCGCCCAATGAATTACTGCTACCTTACCTATTTCAGCCGCCAACCAGGAATGTCAGCATTACTTTGTTCCGATTTTAAAGGGTGTTAATGAAATTAGAGGCACATGGGACTTGTCAACTTATGTTTGGGTCATGGACGCAGTGGCAGTACAACTGTTATGAACAGGCGTGTCGTTTGGTATTATAAAAAAAAAGTCAAAATCAATATGGACACATTACCTGACATCAGACGCGTCCGGTCTGACGGAGAGCTGCGACTCGTGCGAGCGTGATTTAGTGAGAGCCGCGGGCGCAGGCAAGTGGGCGTTCTGCTTGCGTTTGCTTACGGGCGTTGTCGGGGATTTGCCACCTGGTAGACCAAAAGTTGTGGGTTTAAAAATTGCCATTGTTTGTTTCGGGAGCGTGAAATATCACCTGTAATATTTTCATCATCATCAACGCATTATACGGCCCAGTGCAGGGCACGGATCTCGTCTCAGGTGAAGGTCTTATTTTAGTTTTGCCATAAGGCATTCTCCAGATATTTCAAAACAAATATTAGAGATAAAAAATGTGAACAAATTTCCATTTCCGTAGAGTAATTCCTAGAGTTTCTTACATGTTCTCTTCAGTGAATCTGCTTTACGAATGTGTAGTAGAGTTTATCAATGCGACGATTTCAAATGCAATTTGTGTTTGAAATTGCAGAGGAAAATATTTAATGTTTGACAAATTATTGCTATTTTTATTTGGTTACAAAATTAGTACGGACAACGGCACATCAGACTACACATTTTTGTTCGAAAATCGCCTCCATTGCAACGGAACAAGATACGTCAATGTGTAGCTGGATGTGCTGACGTGTGTACAACAGTAAAAAATAATACAAAATATAAATATTTTCAGTTTTATTTAAATTATAGTTTATTTAAATTAATCTTTATTAAATGTAGTATTTAATAAATTCCACGATTTCCAGTATGTTTACACATCATTTCAAAGGTAAGCAACTTACACTACTTATTTAAAAATATATTTGAACTTGAATATGATGAATTTTATATTCTTTCCGTATCTATAGACAAGAAAATATTCAACGTTTTCTAAATTTATTTAGCTGGGAATGTAAAGCGTAAATTCTGTCACCTTTTTTCCCCTGCGGGGTGGAGTGTTGCGAATCAAATCCGCAGTCAGTTGGCAACGAGGCCCTGGAGGCCCTGACGCGCGTCCTGGGGGACCCGCGGCCGTGTCTCTCCCACGAGTCCCAGTACAGCTGCATCTCGGCGCTTGCCTCGCCGCGGGCCAGAGCCTCTGTACGAAAAATACGTTTTTACAATAAATAAATTGTGTATATTTTAAGGTGATGGCGCTAGTGATCTACAAGCACCATTGATCGCCACCTTTTTTTTAAAATTAATTTGTAATTAAACTTAGGACTAAATAGTTTTAAAGTTAAGTATACGTATTTGCGTGTAGCACTGCTGGGCACGAGTCTCCTCTAAAAATAGGATTTGAACCATAGTTCGCCACAACGACGAACGAAACTTAAGGGTCGTATTCTAGAACTCTACTCAATGCTCAAGTCAGGATTTGAGTATGGTTTAAAGCACTCGAAATCATACTCAAGTCCCTGCCATTAGGGTCGCATTTCCAGTGCTAGTGTTGCCAGTGCAATCCTGACTTGAGCATTGAATAGAGTTCTAGAATACGACCCTTACAACCCACTGCCGACCAGACCGACATTATGCGGTTTAAATGTACAACCATTGTTTATTGCTTTATTTAACTGTCTCCGTGGCCGAACGGTTACCATGCCTCGCAAAGGGCTCACGTTCGATTCCCGGGCCGGGAGAAATATTTGTATGGCCTACATTTATTTCTCTCGTGAGTTTATGGTTGTCTATGTGTGTGTCCATGGCACCCGCGACACAGGATTTCCCTAGTGCGGGGCTATGTTGAGTGATGGTTGAGTGTGTGCGTTATTTTTAGTATTACTTTGGTGGCATGGCTTACTGGGCTGCGATCGTAAGTATCTTATTTCGTTGTCATAAATACATCTGTAATAATACGATAACATAATATAGACACGACAACAGCATTCGGATATATTCGAAGATACCAAAGTTTCCCGATGTGCAATGTATACGACCTAATACTGTAATAATTATAATACCTCTTTTATGATACACACTATAACAACATAATCTTTCTTGAGGATTATGTCTGTTAAGTCCCGAATTTATACACTATTAAGCCCCGAATTTAAACTCAATTAATGTCTGAAAATTGTGAAAGAAGAAGATCAGTGTATAACAACGCGTACACACTCATGGCCCCGCACTTGGGAAACCCTATACCGCTTAAAATATCGATCATTGGTACCATTCACTCTAGAGAACGTTAAGAAACTCAAAAATCATCAATTTCAATGTCCTTTTTTGGGAAGATGTTTAATTGTACAATAATTAAACTGTTAACTCTAACGAATTGAATATGTGAGTGAATCTGGTGCTAGCGTTTTTCTATTTTTAATTGTTTAAACTCATTCACATTAATCGATTATAGTTTAATCTATAATGTATATTGTTTGTGTACCTTAACTAATTTTAAATTTCTCATTTTTTGGATTTTAGAATTCATTTAGAAAAATATAACTCAATACGAATTACAATTAGGCTCAGAATGCCCTGTCTCCTTTACACAGTTATCTGTAAAAATTTACATTGATAACTAAGTGTCCAGTCAAGAGCCACAGTAAGTCCCTATCTGAATGTGATTGTAATGCCTGAATGATAGAATTTTTTTTTTATTATCATTAGACATAACTTGTAGATAACTATCATCAAAGTCAGCTGTGGCCATAGTACGGTAAAGGGTCCAAAATGTCGGTTTCTTAGAAAAAAACAAATAATGCGATTATACATATATAAAAATATTAGCAATTATTTTACAGCACACATCACAGAGAGTGTGCTATGGAATTACACGATTTAATTCCGCCTTCCCCTTTCCAACACCGGGGGATTAGACTTAGGCTTGGGTTCCACCCCTATGTTGTGGATATTCCAAAGATAATAATAATAATAATAATAACGCTCACAATCAACATAGCCCCGCACTAGGGAAACCCTGTGTCGCAGGTGCCATGGACACACACATAGACAACCACAAATTACACCCAAACTCACGAGAGAAATAAATGTAGGCCATACAAGTATTTCTCCCGGCCCGGGAATCGAACCTGGGACCTCTGCGTGGCAGTCCGGCATGGCAACCGTTCGGCCACGGAGGCAGAAAGATTCGCACGAAGCGTTACGCTTCCACATTTATATGGCGAACTGCTATGGAGTGGAATTCCCTGCCTGCAGACTTATTCCGTGAAGGTTATAACTTGGGCCTTTTCAAGACGAGACTGAATAGGCATTATTTAGATGTGCATGCTCCATTGTCGATCACATAGTCACTTTCCACTAGGTAAGATGGAGGTCAAATGCGCAATTATATATCTAATAATAAAAAAACCTTATACATAGTGTCATAAGTACCTGTATAAGCTCGTAGCCGCTGCATAGCGCGACACAACCGCCGCTGTTCTTCTTCTCTCGCGCCAGCCAGCAACGCCCGTAACTCGTGATCTGAGCGCTCGCGCAGGGCTTCCAGGGAGCTCACGCGTGTGCATACAGCCTGATGACAATATTCGAGAATGGATTTGGTGTAAACAAAAACAGGAGAAAAAACCGGAACACGAGGAGTAATATGTTCTTGTACTTCTACATGTAGTATTAACATTCTTGTACAGAGTCAAGAGTACGTCAAGCTTGACACTTAAAATTTAAATCCAACTCTATGCCGCTTACGATAAGAATGGTCCAAAGTACAAAGTGTCAAGCTTGACGTGCTCTTAACTGTACCTGCTAATGTACTGTTACTTATATTTCTAAAATAGTACTCTAAAAAAATAAAAGATCTGTTAAATAAACATGGTTCACCACAAACATTCCTTCATTATACCCAGTACCCCAGTACCCCATACGACGTACCATTCCTTTCTTGTGCGTCTGACGCACCCCGGGCAACAATTACACCGATTGGTAAACCCTTACCACGATGGCAAGCATTATAGTGTATGCCATCGATAAGATAAGAATACGAATTCTTTTTAACCGACTTCAAAAAAAGGAGGAAGTTCTCAATTCGACTGTATGTTTTTTTTTGTATGTATGTTACGCGATAAAACCGGTATTTGTGAATTAATTTTCATGATTCTTTTTTAGTTGGAAAGAGGTTACCTCCATAGTGGTCCCATTTAATTTTGAAGGGTGGCTGTCCACGCATGAAGATTCATTTTTATAAATAGCGCCTAAATTTTAGTATAATGTGCAATTATTTTAATGATGATTAAATAAATAATAAATAACGCACACACTCAACATAGCCCCGCACTAGGAAAACCCTGTGGCGCGGGTGCCATGGACACACACATAGACAACCACAAATTACACCCAAACTCACGAGAGAAATAAATGTAAGCCATACAAACATTTCTCCCGGCCCGGGAATCGAACCTGGGACCTCTGCGTGGCAGTCCGTGGCCGAATGATAACCGTTCGGCCACGGAGGCAGTTAAGTTAAGTTATTGATGATATGATTTTGCTATTCTTTAATTCAAGGCGTTTTTCTCTCTCAATATACTTTGAGTAGTGAGAACCGATTTTTATTATCGCCTGTGTCAAGTCCCGTACAGTGGCGAACTAGGGAATGAATCCGGGTTTGCGCACTTTCCGGTAACCGATTTCCATAAAACTTGGTAATTATATGTAATTCCACGTACTTTTGAGGTCGGTTTTTTTAGTACTCTGTACTGAGATTATTTCCAATTATTATCTGACTGTCCACTGTCCAAACCTGTAAAAACCAGTGTCCCTGGCGCTCGACCCAAGCAAAATGAACCGTATTAGTACGGGTAAATTTTTATTTCGAGCTGAGGTTGTATCATAATCAAATAATCATTTATTCTATAGGTTAAATTTTTACACTTGAAAACGTCAATTTTAAGACACTTTAGGCTACTGCTCGTTCACTACGCTGACCTCCCTGAGAAGAATGAGCAACAAACTCTAGGGATTGCTCTTTTCAAATAAACTTAAATGCTATGGAATACACTTTGAATCATAATTGTGTAGAATCTAGACTCTTGTTGTCTTTCCATACTTCTTTATCTAAAACATACTGTTCAATTTTAATATGACTTTTCAATTAAAATACTTTTAATGGAAATGACAATCTTAATATATTCTCCGGAATCTTATTGTAAAAACGTATACAGTTCCCCATAAAAGAATCGTTTACCTTAGTTACACAAAATCGTGGTACCATGATTTTGGACTTACTTGTAATGTTAATATTATGAATATCTCCTTTCTTAATGAAATAATGTATATTTTTTATATTTTTTCAACTCTTAAGGATGAGGTGAACAAAGAGGATGGAACAAAATTGTAATATTATGACATAATATGAAAGTTGATCAAAAGTTTAATTATTTCAATTCTTTGTTGCATTTACCATAATGTTACT
Source organism: Hyposmocoma kahamanoa (assembly GCF_003589595.1). Taxonomy (NCBI): domain Eukaryota; kingdom Metazoa; phylum Arthropoda; class Insecta; order Lepidoptera; family Cosmopterigidae; genus Hyposmocoma; species Hyposmocoma kahamanoa. The sequence goes on from NW_020654466.1 coordinate 21,711,488, forward strand.
AGGATGACAATGGCTTAAAGCTAAGGTAGCAGCGCATTATGGACCCTGTAGGGCACTGCAAATTATATTTAAAGAGAGGAGAATTTACAATATTTAGAATATTTATGGGCCCAGTTGGACATGACAATATTTTCTCAATTATATACAAAAGTAATTATTATAGTATATTCACATTTTGCATTTTATAATACCTAGTTACTATGTATAATAATTAGTATCCATTACATTTACCTAATATAGAAATATTTTCCGATAACATTGTTTTACATACTATTTAATTAATTAAGTTTAAATTTAATTAGTTGTCGTAAGGAACATACCTCGATAGCCTCCTGGCTGAGGCCGACGACCCTCAACCATTGTGGTAAGCATGGCACGGACGCGAGCTCCCGTTGCAACTCCTCGCCGAACCGGGCTTTGGTGACCAGCTGGCGGGAGAAGTGTTTCACCAATTTGCCCTGAAAGAAGTATTTACCTTTTGAATAATTATCCGTAAGAAAGGATAGGTCAAAAGAAGTCAGGGAAAGAAGAGCGCTGGCAACTGCCAGCAACTAACTAGTTGCAATATGTTTAAAACATACTGTTAAGTCTTCTACACGTGTAGTCTCTGAGCCAGCTTTCAACAAAGAACTATCAGCGTCCTTAGAGTCCAATACAATAACGGTTTCAGGATGCTGATAGGGCTACCGTGGGCCTGCAACGCCTCGGGCATGTTTGCGCAGTATAGGACTGACGACTTTTATGCTATAATGCGCAAAAAGACTGCCCCTATGCTCTGCAGGCTGCGGGCCAGTCGCAACTACATCTTGATAACTGTGGCGGCAAGGTATGACTCGTCAAGCGTGCGCCATTTTACCCAAGTGCTGATCGGCGGAATTTACTTTTCCTGTTGTTCAGGCACTAATTTATTTATTTAGACGTAAGTACTCTAACACAGATACAAGAATTCTCTTGTTATTAAAGAAAATTTGGACCATTGTAGTCTGATTTAGGAATACATTAAATTAAAATTAAAAGGGTGAAAAGACTAATGAGAGTTGAGGAAGCGAAAGAGGTAGGTCAGGAACGTAGCAATTGGAGGTCCGTAATCTCAGTCTACCCTAGTGAGTGACAATTATCATAACTACTATATCTAAAGTAGTTGATTGGTTTGCTGTTAATAACCTACTCCTTAATGAGAAAAAAAAACAAATTGTGTGAAATTTACATTACCCAATGTTTCAGAGACGGTTACAAACATTGTAGTTAGAAACGAAAAATTGAATTTATAGATTTTGTTGTTGATGTCTAGGTATAACGTTAGATGCTAAATTGCAATGAGGTCCCCATGTCAGTAGGTTATCAAAACGGCTCGGCTCTGCGGTGTACACGATTAAAAAAATACGGAAACTTTCAGATGTCAAAACTGCTAGATTGGTGTACTTCAGCTACTTTCACAGTCTAATGACATACGGCATTTTGCTTTGGGGTAATGCCGCCGATATCAATAAAATCTTTGTCCTGCAGAAACGTGCGGTTAGGGCAATTTACAATCTGGGCCCTAAAGTATCTTTGAGAGATAAGTTTAAGGAAATTAACATTCTTACACTAGCCTCACAGTACATTTATAAAATGTAATTAATTTTAAGAGGAATAGTAATTTCTTTATGAAAAATAGTGACAGACATAACATTAATATGAGGAATAAAAATAAACTAGCTGTTCTTGGTAGTCGTCTTCACAAAGTCACAAATTCATATAAGGGGCACTGTAATGTGTTATAGAAGCATATGCTTCTATAACAAGATTCCAGTTGATATACAAAATTTGCCTTTTACGAGGTTTAAAACTATAGTGAAACAAAAACTTTTTTACTAAAGGTAAATTAATAAAACGCTCACACTCAACGCTCACACTCAACATAGCCCCGCACTAGGGAAACCCTGTGTCGCGGGTGCCATGGACACACACATAGACAACCACAAATTACACCCAAACTCACGAGAGAAATAAATGTAGGCCATACAAATATTTCTCCCGGCCCGGGAATCGAACCTGGGACCTCTGCGTGGCAGTCCGGCATGGTAACCGTTCGGCCACGGAGGCAGTTAAATTATACAACTTCTGCATACTTGGACGACAAAAATCTGTGGTAGTAACCCAACTCATGGAGGTAATTTCGATCTCTGATGTTTCAAAACAAAAAAAATAAATATTGTAAATGTTGAATGCGTACAAATGTTATTTACAAAGAGCAACCCCTAGAGTTTCTTGCTCATTCTTCTCAGGGGAATCTGCCTTACGAATGAGCGGTAGAGTTTAACCAATATGACGATTTCAAGTGTAATAATGCTTACCTATGAAATACAGATTATTTTGAATTTTGAGGTCTAGACAAACCCACTAATAGATAATAAAGACGAAACCGGGAATCGAACCCGAGAACCCATTTAGCGCTTACAGTGCTTTCAGCTAGGCCTTGGAGATGAACAAATGATATGATGATGATCATCGAATTACTCTTTTAATTTTTTTCTTCCGTTGTTGCTTTTATAAGTAAGGAAGGAAATTTGCTGAAATCTCTAATAGAACGCCATCCAGCATAGTCATCCAGCTACCTGAATAAAAAACCTTCACAAAAGATTTTGTTCATTGCAAAAGTCATCCTATTGGGGCTTTCTCAACTGGAATGTCGACCTTGAAAATTTCTTTGTCAGTATAGCAGTAGAGCTCTTTGTGAGAGAGTTCATCTAGAGAAGTTCTGCCACCTTGCCTATTTCTGCCGCCAAGCAGTAATGCGAGCATTACTGTTTTCTAGCTTGGAATGGTAAGGGTGCTGGTGAAATTACAGGTACATAAGACTTGTCAACTTTTGTCAGGGTGACAGGGGTAGGGGCAGTGTCACTCAGATCTTTGTAATTGAAAGGTAGTGGTACTGCAACTGCTAAGAACAGGCGTGTCGCTTAATACCAGGCGCTCGACTTGTTCGTCCTGTCACTTGTCACAAATATTATTAAACCCTATTGAAAAGTATAGCCTTTAAAACTTACATTAGACCATAGTAGAACAACAATGAATCATCCTAATTGCCTATTAAAATAATTAACACAACAATAACACATTCCATTTCATTGTCTCTCTTATAATTATTATTTTATGACGATGACACTTGCAGTTATAGATTGGTTTGTTTATAAACACGCTTATCAAGTCATTGGTGTAATTGTTTATCTTATGCATTTCTCTTGGTATGGTCAGGCAATATTGATTGACAGTGAAATATATTTATTGACTAAAAATTTACAAGTTACTATGAACCGTAAAGTGGTTATATTAGAATTAACTTTAATATAATATGGCAAGTGTTATTAAATTACTTCCTCATTTACTTGTTACAAATTCAAAATTCCTGATTGACGACGAAATCATCAAACACTGTAGAGAGGCACTGATGTTGAGTTAGCCTTCAAATGTTGACTAAAGCTCATACAGTCCAATCATAAGCTAAGTAAAATCAAATTTTTAATTATGAACTCACTGAAGCAGAATCTGTTAAAAAGAAACTAACAACTTTTTGACAATTAATCTGCTAAAGAATGTTTCATTTACAAATTTTTCATTATTATTTTGTAACCATCAGTCCTTGAAACTTATACAGGTCTGTGGTATATTTAATTGTAGTTTGGAATAGTCATGTGACGCGTTTCTTCCTTAGTCATTATTTAGCTGATTGTGTTCTACTGATTCAACTTTCTAGTATCCTTTACTTTTTCTGGATCCGACTGGATTGAAGGAATTTTTTCTGAGTGTTCGATCTTTGTATTAATAATTATAACAAACTAGTGGAGTAATGTAATTTCACAAAATATAATTGAATATCAGTTCAATAAAAATTTAATTATATTGAAATTTCAATCAAAGTGCTGTCATCTAGAGGTTAATTGCTGAACGACGACGAATTGGAGCTATTAATTTAGTTCTCCAAAGCTTTACTTTCATTTGTAGTAACTAAAAAAATATTTCAATGAACAGAAAATTTTAATAACACTTTCCGACTAAGGCTGAAACAGCACAATAAGGTATTTTTCTAGAATTTTGGAGAATTTAATGACACTACCATGTCATACAAAGCGAAAATGGGGGACTGAGTTCAAATATGTCTTTCGAGATGACAGTTTGGATTAGGGTCTTGTGAATAGAAATGAAAAGAAATCAATC
>NW_020654466.1:21720684-21733938 GCF_003589595.1 Hyposmocoma kahamanoa
ATATGTTACCAGGTGCAACAGGTGCCATTGACAACAACAGATCTTTTTATCCCGTTTGTCACCACATAATTAGGTAACATATGGGTTTTTTTACCAGTAGAAATCACCACTGGCAACAACTGGGATTTTTTTATCCCCTTTTGTCACCACCTGGTATCATATGGGATTTTTTTCCCATTTGTCGCCAGTGGGAACAAAGCCAGTGGTGACAACTGGGAATAAGCGATTGTAAATTATAAATGTGTACAAATGTGGAATTACATAGACCAGCAACCCCTAGAGTTTCTTTGTTCATGGAATCTGCATTACAAATGAGCTGTAGACTTTAATTAATATGACAATTTCAAGTATAATTTGCTTACCTATGAACTAAACATTATTTGACTTTGACTGCAACTTAGTTTGATAAACGGACATTCATGTAACTTATATTAAAAACAGCGACAAAGGGTTTTGTAAATCCAGAAAATAAGCACAGTTACGCTGTATTTTCTGTATTGTCTCGAAATTACAATTAACGGAATTACTTTAAATCTACAAGAACTCGCTTTCCTCATGTTTGATAATTCTATCTCAATTTCTCTCTTGTCTCTTGTCCTTTATTAGTTTATGGATTAATGGCAAAAATGAAATTCGTTATCTAAAATAAAATCTATTTCATGTTCTATTTAATTTATGGCAAATGATTATATATTTTTTAAACATCACATCAAGAGATGGAAATGCATTACATGCATGCATAAATTCTGCAGGCTAATTGCTATTTAAAGGCCCCCCATGTACAAAGGATTATCGTGACGATACATAAATTAATCGTTTATGACAAAAACGTACACTATCGATTCGTCGATTCGATCAGTCTGAATTGGAACATCGTCAAAACAAATCGTCTCGAATGTGGGTGCCTTAATGTATACAATAACAAAGGGAGAAACTGCCACCGCTTTCAATTTGAATAGAAAACAATACACGAGCAGAATAAATTAATTATAATATTTCATCCGTCGTTTTTCCACGAAAGCAGCATAATTAATTTTCCATTATCCCATTTTTAGTAAAATAAATTTACACTTGAAAACTTCACTTTTTTAGCTACGTACTGCTCGTTCACTATACTAACTTCTCTGAGAAGAACAAGCAAGAAACTCTTGGGAAATGCTCGTTTCAAATAAACTTAAATGCTATGGAATAAATACAGTTTGAATCATTGTGTGGAATCTAGAGCCACATCGGCGTCATCTTTCATTACATTTTTATCTAACACGTAGTCTTCTGTTTTTTAGTAATATGACTTTTCAATTAAAATATTTTTAAACTTAGGAAATGATAATCTTAATATGTGCTCCGAAATCTTATTGTAAAAACGTATACAGTTCCCCATAAAGACTCGTTTACCTCGGTTAACCTAAATCGTGGTACCATGATTGGACTTAGCCCTAAGGTTAGTTTTAAAAAGTCAAAAATTTGACTTTCTAAAACTATAATTAATACAATTCGCAACCTAACCTAATACAATACATAGGAAATGAAACTATTTTTCCGGATTTAAATCGCGTACATTTGTTTTTTCAAACAAACCGACGTTTCGGGCCCTTTACAGGTCCCATGGTCACGGTTGACTGAGGTGGTACAGTCTTCAACCAGTTATGTCTAATATTGATGCAAACCACCCTATTTGGTCACTATAGTTACAATAGTTTTTAGTTTACAAAGAAAACATTCCATCCTGTATGCAGGAGTTTACAAGCTTGACTGTGAGTGCGGTCTCTCTTATATTGGACAAACAAAGCGAAGTATTTGTACCCGCGTCAAAGAACATATAGCTGATGTCAAACACCGTCGCGTAAACAAGTCTGCAGTCTGCGAGCATGTCATGGATAAACCTACACATTCAATGAAGTTTGACAAACCCCAGGTCCTTGCAAAAGAAGTCCGTTATCTACCCAGGATGCTGCGAGAGGCCATTAAAATTAAAAAACATCCTAATTTCAACAGGGAAGATGGTTTCTCCGTACCACCAATTTGGGATCCAGTATTTCCTCTAATGAAAAATCCCAAACAGACATAAGACTGCAGTACTAATTAATATGTTTTAGTTTATTCTAATTTCCATTAATAATTAATAATAAATTGAACTTAATAAAAATTCATTCAATAAAATAATTTGTAAAACTTAATATAGCGTAAATTAGAAATTTTTCTTTGTAAAATTACAAATAAGGTATTTAATTAATAACTATAGTAACTATAGTGAAAAAATAGGGTGGTTTGCATCAATATTAGACATAACTGGTTGAAGACTGTACCACCTCAGTCAACCGTGACCATGGGACCTGTAAAGGGCCCGAAACGTCGGTTTGTTTGAAAAAACAAATATACGCGATTTAAATCCGGAAAAATAGTTTCATTTCCTATGTGTAACAATCGCGAAAACCTAAGAACTAATACAATACAATAATCGTATATCTATACGATTATCGTTAAGTTAGATTCAGAGCTCTGGTGATATGTATCTTTCGATAAGCACCTCATCCAGACCATCTGCTATCGCACAAACAAGACACATTTGTCCGAATTAAGACATTGGCCAATTAGGTTTATGACCGCCCACCCGCCGCGACTCGGTGATTTGCGCCAAATTGCTTTGCACTGCAACAAACTGTCCATAGGCCGCCAAATTAGTACCATAAAACACTGTACAGACCATCTTTTTGATCTTTAATTTGAACTTCGGCTTTATTAATATTTAGCAAAGCACTTTTCAGGTGGATGTCCTTGAAAGTCTTTTAATTATTATCAAACTATGTATGGGGTCGATCGTAGCATGCACACCTAAATAATGCGTGAATAGGCATTTATTAGAAGAGACTCGTGTTCAGCGGGCGGATGTACATAAAAGGATGTTTTTGTACGACGAATGAGCGGTAGGTATACGGAAAAACTTAGTCAAGTTTATGTTATACGGAACGCTGTGTTTTTAGTGCTTTTGAAATGTAATAGATATTTTTTTTTAATAAACGCAGTGCACAATTAACACATGCGACACGAGGAGGTAACAATACAATTCAAAATTGTTATGTCAACTCTCAAATTCTCGAACATAATATCCAAAAGATTATACAAAGTCACATTATACGTCCCAAACAGGTACATTTGTCACTATAGAATTCCGCTGCGGCCAAATTGAGACTCGTGACCTTAAACAATAATTACTGAATAGTCTGTCATCATCATTTGAGCTTAGTTTTCAATATAGACGTATACATATATTTTTTATGATACCAAGAGACGGGACGAACATGTCGCGCACCTGGTGGTAGGTAACACGCCTGTCCATAACAGTTGCAGTGCTACTCAGAGCTTTGAATCACAAAGATCTGAGGACCTCTACCACTGCGCCCGTCACCTTGAGACTTTACGTGACAAGTCCCATGTGCCTGTCGTTTCATCAGCATTCTTACACTTCAAAACCAAAACGCAGTAGCGCTCAAATTACTACTAGGCAGCAAAAATCTAAGTTAAGGTGGCAATACTTTCCTGCATAAACTCTTTCACAAAAAGCTCTACTGCTATTGAATATTATAAAATAAAACAGCGCTTTTAATGTCTAGAAACTTAATAACTAAGACTCATAACAAAATGGGGAAGTGTACTGATCGATATTTGATACAAAAACCCTACAGTTTTAGAAAAGGCTTCTGACACGAAATCCCACGATAACTAAAACACGAACACAACAAACACTAATCAATATTGATGCTTGAAAGGTTTTAAAATAACTCAACCCTGACTTTAAACTGTCCGCGAAACATAATGATATTCCTGAAGCGTTTAAATGACAAAAGAACATTAACTACCGCAGGGTGGCGTCTTTGTTCCAAAACTTATTTAAATCCATACCTAAAATCCAAGATTTCCTTGTTATTAAATAATAATTTGAAACATCAGTCAATTAGCAAATCGCACTACGGGTTATATCCAAGTGGAAGTCTAATTTAGTCCGAATCGGTGGTTAATGATCGGTTCAATCGCTTGGCGCCTAATGATCCGTGATAAAGTCAAACGTGTGTGGTGCCACCACATAACGCTGTAATTAGGTTTTACGCAGTTTGTGTTGGGTTTTAATTGTAATATTCATTTAATACATTTTGCTTTGTTCATTTGATACACTGGAATTGGTCTTTTTATTTCTTAAACTTCCTCTAGACCACCGGAAGTTGGCCGTCAATATGGTAAAGTCCTTGTCCAAGGCCAAACGAAACTGTTGTTCTGCTCTCGCGACTCCGGACCACTACCTTATGTTGCTTAACCATGAATTTTTACGCCTTCTACCGCGTCTCTTGACTTCAACCTTTCCCAGCATTATAAATTGAAGCGGTCGGTAACCGAGATATGTGATTTTGCGCTTCTTGATGATCGGCATTAGCTGGCGTGAGGTTTAATGCGCAGGAGTAGTGTCGTTCTTGACTTTCTGAATCCTGCTGATACGAAGTATGCGGTTTCTTCTTTGTTGGTCCATACCTCGCTAATTGGTAAGTTTTTATTTTGTGCAAGTTACAAGTTGCAAATAAACTTTTCCTTACTTCTAATAGACTTGTCTTCTTCTTCATCTTCTTATCATTCTTCTTGTCATTTCGATATAATCCGAACCGATTTTCAATTTTAAATTGTCACCACATTTCAGGTACATGGCACTTGTCAACTTATGTCTCAGGGTGACGGGCGCAGTGTTTGTGCCTCTAACATCTTTTGCGATTTATAGCTCTTATGGACAGGCATGTCGCTTACCACCAAGCGACGACTTGTTCGTCACTTCACTTGATATTTTACATAGGTACGCGGGGCCTTAGAAGGTTATAGCTACTTTTTTGACCAGCTTGATCATACCTCCTAAATATATCTTACATTGTACACAATCGCAACATAAAGAATGAAAAGAAATTAAATGCAAACGAAATTGCGGGTAGCAATCCACCGAGTGCCATTCCGCGAGTGGCTGCCCGCAATTTAGGTAGTAAACCTATTACTTAGAAGTGGAATCGCGTCGCAAAAGTATCCATCATCAAAATTAATCAAATCTACAGGGAATATACTGTATTAAATCTTATATACTAGAGATAGACTTATTATGAAACCTCAGCGTATTTCACATGCGGGACACGTACGTACTTTGCGATATTGCGATCAGGCACAAAAGTTCTATAAAAGATTACGTTGGAGCTCAAACGGTGACCTAAATAAGAACATAGGACGTTGAACTTATTAATAGTTTTGTTAGCTCTTCAACTTGCGGTTTTCCTTAAGTAATAATTGGGATGCAGTAGAGATGTACGCTGATCGTACAATCACCGGCGACGTCGTTTGATGGTTTGTCGACCGGCGATAGTCACGTGATCGACGTTAAATCGGCGTCTCATAGGTATATTTTTCAGGTGTTTAAAAAACTGTTGTTTCATTCAGTCTTTGTATTTTTTCAACGATTAGGTCATTTCAACATATTTGGACACTGTTACTAAAATAATCAATTTAAAGAATATTTGTGTTGTAAAAAAAGCAAATGCATAATAATAAACGCTTTTAATTCAATTATAGTACTGTGAATAGGATTAGGAATTAATGTACATGTATATACAGAAACATAATTAATATACTTATACGGTAAATATTTTATAGAAATTAAAAAATTAAAAAAGAAGCTGAAACTTCAGTAAAAGAAAACAAAGTTGGGAGAATTTCGGCCTGGTATGCTGAAGACACTGGTTTGAATCCAGCCGGACCGAATTCTTTGTGTTCGATGCTTGTATTAACAATTGTAATGAACTAGTAGAGTAATTTCACAAGAGAATAATTGAATATCATGGTAATAAAACGTCGTGATAGACAATAAACTTCATATTAATATAAAATAAATTTTCGCCTTAGCGATGCTTGGCGCAGCGTACATGTTTAGCACGCGAATTAGTTGTTAAGACACTAGAAGTTGATAATATCCTTAAGCGTAAAACATACAGAGAGCGGGTGCGGGTCAGGTCGGGTCCGCGGCGGGTCTAATTCCGTGTATTTACATGGACGACAACACAACGAGAGTGGGCGCGGGACGAGCGCACGCGCCCGCGCTCCGTGTGTTCTCGTCCACATAAAGCGTGATACAGACAAAGACCGGGTGCGTGTCGGGCGCGTATCGGGTTGGAACCGCGGCGAGTCGAATTCCTTGTATTTATATGAACGTAGTTTAAATGTGCGTTTCAGTGTGGCAGGCTTCATATAAACCTGTACATTACAAAAATTCTCGCGCCCGGAACGCTTCCGCAGCCGCCTCTTTGTGGCCATAGCATTTGTGTGTTTGACGCTTTATTTTTTTCCTCTTAGCTCTACCTCACTCGTTTGATAAGTGTGATGTAAAAGAATCGGTACCTACGTTCTTCACAAAATAAATAAGTTCAAGTATTGTCATCAAAGGATCATCTAAATGAAAAAATCAAATGATGCATTAAACAATTCTTTATAAGACGTCTACGGTATCCCAAGCAATCTCATAAAACCGTTTTTATTTACGCGATTCTTTTCTCTGTCCCGTGAAATGCTGAATAAATATTTGCTGTCTTGATTATTTTTTTTCTTTCCTTCGTGACTGTGTTCTCAAAGGTTGACAAATATTTTTCGAGTATTAGCAATGGAAAATGTATGAAGAATATTTGATACCTTCAATTCCGCCATTGTTTTTACATAAACGATTATATATGTCACTGTATAATAATTCTACTTACATAATTGACCATAGGTAGATCCCGTTCTTTCTTTAAAAATCTGCGTTTTCGAAGGAATAATGCAAGTGTTCTTACGTGGTTCTTCATTTGATTTTAAGATACCAAGTAAAGGAACGAACAAGTCGTACGCCTGGCAGTAAGCTTTAAATCGTAAAGATCTGAGAGGCACTGTCACTGCGCCTGTTACCTTGAGACATAAATTGACAATTCCGACGAGCCTGTAATATCACCAGAACCCTTACCTTTTCAAACCGAATGCAGTAATGCTCACATTACCGGTTGACGGCAGAAAAAGGTAAGGTGGTAGTGCTTCCCTGGACAAACTCTTTCGCGAGAAGCTGTATTTCTACTAAATCGGCGCCAGTTTCGATATTGTGTCTTTCTGTATTCCGTAAAATGTAGCTTTATTAGAATGACACTTGTTAAACTTCGTGAACCAGCAATGGGACACTATCAATGAAATCGAGAATCGATGTTAAAATATGCTGACTGAACATTTGAAAAATATATATCGTATACATTGATTTACAATTATATGGACGTTGGGTCCGCGCTAAAAAGTGTCCGAACTTATAGGGCGTTCAAATCGTATACAGAGCGTCATTCACGCTTTAGTCTTCGTTTGTTTGACTGACAGCGAAGCAAGCAAAATTAGACAGTACTGCGATGACATTACAATTTAAAAGCTTTTTCATATTCCTTTACATGTCACTACGTTTAAATAGGTTGACTTGGGACATTTTTTTCGTGGTTTTTGTATTAGACCCGTCGTCCATTTATTTGTAAGTCAATGATCGTATAGTATACTTGTTCTGTTTAGATCAGTTGAATACAGCGGTTTTCTTGTAAAATTTCGAGGTAAGTTCTTTTTCTATCGTGATTATTTTTAGGAACCGTGTTTTCACAGCGTATAGTAATCAGTGTATATCTTCAATTTTACTATATATTTTTTCCAAATTGAATGATTCAACACTTTGACTGTATGCGAAATCAACCAAAGCCATTTGAGGTAGTATAGACTCGTAAGTTAAATTAAGGTGGCAGTACATTACATTTCACATGGAGATCTACTACTACCTACTATTGATATAATCTTGTTCGATATAATCGATCTCCGGACATTTGGTGACGTAACCGACCTTGCATGTTTAGAGAAAACATTGTATTCGTTTTATGCGGTTTACTTTCATTATCTTGAGGTTCTTCGCCTTACCCGTAACTACACCCATGATAACAAATTTAACAATGAAATTATACGGTAATAAAATTACACTTCAATTTGTAAAGACGTTTTGGAATACCGTTTTCACTAGGGTTTTCATTCCGGGAATCTCGTCTCGATAACGGGCATTTTCGAGACTCGAGACTAATGTTTTCAGTCTCGGGAATTTTGAGTCTTTTGGGACTTAGAACTTAATCCTTGTGAGAGTTCGTCTAGGGAAATACCGCCTTATCTAATTTTGTCGCCAAGCAGTAATGTGAGCATTACTGCGTTTTGGTTTTGAAGATTAAGGGTGCTGATGAAATTACAGGGGCACATGGGACTTGTCAACTTATGTCTCAGGGAGACAGGCGCAGTGGCAGTGCCCCTTGGATCTTGGTAATTTAAAACTAGCTACTAGCTACCCGCGTCGCGTGTGGGACATGGTTGCTATCATGAAAGGATTTGTATTGGTAAAGACCGTATGTACATACGGCGTAAGGTACTCGCCGTTTGTTTCCCAGGGTGTGCCAGACATACAAACATAAATAGTACGCCATTGCGAGAAGGCTCCATTCATGCTATGGGTGATGGGCGCTGTGGCAGTGCGCCTCAAATCTTTGCTATTTAAACATTGACTTACAATTATATGGACGTCGGGTCCGCGCTAAAAAGTGTGCGCACTTGTAAGGCGCTAAAATCGTATACAGAGCGCCAAACTCCGCTTTAGTCTTCATTTGTTCTACTGACAGCGCGATACTGCGATGACATTACAATTGAAATTTCGAATAGGTTGACTTGGGACATTTTTTTCGTGGTTTTTGTATTAGACCCGTCGTCCATTTATTTGTAAGTCAATGTATTTAAAGCCTTCTCTGTTATGGACAGGCGTGTCGCTTACCACCAGGTGCACGACTTGTTCGTCGCGTTACTTGGTATCGATCATTCGGTTACCAGATAGTCCGCGAAACCGGATTCATCCCCTAATTTGGCATCCTTAGAGGTGGAATATTTTCTTCAAATTTAAATGGGACCAATACTGAGGTGCCCTCTTTCCAACAAAAAAGAATCATCTAGATCGGTTCACAAATGCCGGCCGGAGTATTAGCGTAACCTATACAAAAAAACACAGTCGAATTGAGAACCTTCTCCTTTTAGAAATCGGTTAAAAAAACTCGCTTTTATTGTAATAGTATTATAAATGTGTTAACAGGGGGCCAATCTCGCTAATTGTCAACGTCTAAAACCAAAACCCAAACGAAACGTCGCTAATGTGACACGTTGCGTACATTTCGTAACGCGCTAACTGTCAAAACAAAAACCACTATGTTGAGTGTGTGCGTTATTTATTATTATTTCGTTTCTGTTTAGCTTTGGTTTTTGTTTTAACAGTTAGCGCGATACGAAATGTACGCAACGTGTCACATTAGCGACGTTTCGTTTGGGTTTTGGTTTTACCGTTGACAATTAGCGCGATTGGCCCCCAGGAGTAAGCACAGGCTTACGCCTTCCTGGAAGCACATATTAGAAGTCAATGACGAAACCATTAAATGCATTAAATACAATACAATATTCTGTCCATCGGGTATGCAAACAATACACCTCTAATTTGATATACACATGAATACATTTACTCTGCATAATTTATACACCCTGGCGTATTATTAAATCAGTACCGTGCCGTCATAGAGCTCGGCACGCTATGGCGGTTTTCAATGTTACATAACACTTCAAGTTCGACCTAGCTGCTACTTGCTAAGATTAGCCTCCAGATTTTGTGCTTTATGTGTGTTGAAAGTATTTGTATTTTTGTATGTAAACAAACATAAATATATCAATATAACAAAGGCGGTGTGATAAGTCCGTGACTTTTTTATTATGGTTTATTTTTCTACGTTATCTCCTTTTAATTTTATAAACCTTGAGCAACGATATTCCAATGTCTTCAACTAATCAAAAAAATATTTTGTGGCAAACTGAAAAATAACCCTGTTTCAGCTATCACTTCCTCATTTGATACAGATCGGTAAAAAAATCAGATAGAAATGGACCCAAATCTGATAGATACGGGGGTTAGCAACAGTTCCTATAATAATAAAATTTTGGTGAAATTACGTGCACATGGGACTTGTCAACTTATGTCTCAGAATGTCGGGCGCAGTGGCAGTGCCTCTCAGATCTTTGTAATTTAAAGGTCCTCAGACCCGCCATGACACTGCAACTGTTAGGGACAGGCGTGACACTTACCACCAGGCACACGACTTGTTCGTCCCGTCACTTATAATTATAAAAAAAAATTCGACAAGTTTTGACGTTGTTTTGTGTTTGTTTTGACTCGAAATTCCATTTCCTTCATCCTCAAAAATATAGTGACCTCGCGTAAATTTTTGTTTCTATTTTTTTTTTATTAGTAAAGGTTCTAAATTGTGAAATAAATATAATTTAATTGAGATTTTTGTGAAATAACTCCTCTAATTATAGTCTTTACCTTATAGTCTTAACCGTTTTTAAAAAAAAATTTTGAAATAATTTCGAAAGCATTTTTCTGTGTGTTCGATCTTTGTACTCATAATCAAAATAAATATAAATTCCGAAAAAAGTTTTTATTTAACCTTGAAGTCAATCTCTCAAACGTATACTTCTTACTAGCTAACAGATTAAATGATAGGTTTATCTAAGATAGTGCAAGAAAATACGTGACATGTACACGTATGTTGCTAGAAAATTGCAACCAAACGGCTGGCTCTCTTTGAACAGTCTACATTTGATATTATATCGGTGACGCAATATCAACCGCTATCTGCGACCAATTGCACATATTGTGCATTGTATGTTCGTAGTAAAGAGATCGATATTGTGATAGATTAAACTACGTCAAAAACTTACTACCGCAAAACTTTATAGATAACCGAGAAACAACAGTGCACTGGATTCATCATCAATCCATTATTCGTCCCACTATAGGCTATTATAGACCGCTACGCTGGCCTAATGCGGGTTGGATACTTCGCTCGTTTTCCTATGGTTGTGATCTTCCACGTCCAGGTTTCCTTCCCCGAAAAACTATAGTTTGTGTATTTAACCACGGCATCTTTTACCTATATATTTTAACTTATCGCTGTTCCACTACAGCTGGCGTCCACGTTCCTATTTAGTGGAATCAGAGTACCGGTAAACAAATGCAGTGACGTAGACAATAGCGTGCGGCCTTGCGTGCAAGTGAAAAATAACATAATCGCAGGACGAACGTCGTGTGGAGCGACATAAATGACTGTTGCAATTTACCTTTATATATACGTTGATGTTATTGTAGGTACAACACCAGCAATAGCTCTTTGCATGATCTAAATTCGAAATAGGAAGAGTATATTTACATAAATTTAATAGAATTTCCAAATGAAACAATACAACGCACATATTTAACGATACGATCATTGACTTACAATTATATGGACGTCGGGTCCGCGCTAAAAGTGTCCGCACTTGTAAGGCGCTAAAATCGTATACAGAGCGTCAAACTCCGCTTTAGTTGATTCCGTTTTAGATGACATTACAATTTAAATTTCGAATAGGTTGACTTGGGACATTTTTTTCGTGATTTTTGTATTAGACCCGTCGTCCATTTATTTGTAAGTCAATGGATACGATACACAATAATATACAGTAGGAAGACAATAATTTAAAATTTCTCATAAAAAATAACCGACCACAAAAGTTGTGGAATTACATCTATTTGCCCAGTTTTATTGCAAACGATTAACGGAAAGTGGGTGAAATCCAATAAACAAGTTTCATCCCTTAATTTGCCACTCTTAGATTTGGAATATTTTCTTTAAATTTGTATGGGACCACCTTTCCAACAAAAAAAGAATCATCGAAATCGTGGCTTGCTGTGCTGATACGAAACTTGTCATCTACTCAGATTATTGTCAATTAATTATTAATAAACTGCCTCCGTGGCCGAACGGTTACCATGCCGGACTGCCACGCAGAGGTCCTAGGTTCGATTCCCGGGCCGGGAGAAATATTTGTATGGCCTACATTTATTTCTCTCGTGAGTTTGGGTGTAATTTGTGTTTGTCTATGTATGTGTCCATGGCACCCGCGACACAGGGTTTCCCTAGTGCGGGGCTATGTTGAGTGTGTGCGTTATTATTATAAAAAAAAAATCTGCATGTGCTACGACACTGTTGTTGTTTTTTATTGACATTCAATCACAAAATAATAAAGTTCGTTCATAGAAACCTGTAACCTGTGTACCTGCCAACTTACGTATTTCTGTCGCCAAGCAATGATGTCAACATTACTGCGTTTCAGTTTTGAATAGTTTCACAGTACCCGTACTCTTCAAAACTGGAACACAATAATGCTCACATTACAGGCAGTAGGTACTTGTCTTGACGCACTCTTTCATAAGGAACTCTACTGCTACATTGATACAAGGCACTAGTCCATTAACTAGGTTAACTAATACATATGGCGAAATACAGTCACCAGTCTGTATCTTATTCAGGGGAAATTAAAAAAATAGATGCATTAAAAATGATATTTGCAGGGATGCCAGTTTTCATAAAATTTTAAATAGTCATGTAGTTTGTTGTCGACAGTTTTATCGATAGATTGTGAAAGAAGGTAAAATCTTGTCAAAAATGTCTTAATTGTTATGTTACGGCGTTATAATGATTACTGATTGCGTTAGTATCTTCTTCATTCTTATTTTGACAATTAGTCTACTAATAAGGAAATCAATATATGTATGTATGAACTTACAAAGATTGACAATTCAAATGAACCTGCGCCCAGCAATTTGGACGAATAATGGGTTGATGACGATTCGAAAGAAACAAAATCAGCTATTTATTGCTTAGGCGTAACCACTTATTTCTGCCGCCAAACAGTAATGTCAGCGTTTCTGCGTTCCGGTTTTAAAGGGTGCTGGTGAAATTACGGGCACATGTGACTTGTCAACTTATGTCTCAGGGTGAAGGGCGCAGTGGCAGTACCCTTCAGGTGTTTGCGATTTAACGCTCTAAGTGGCACTGCAACTGTTATGGACAGACGTGTAGCTTACCACCACGCGCACGACTTGTTCGTCCCGGCAATTGATATTTAAAAAAAAAACAAACATTCAGTCGATAGAATATTAATCGATTGCAATCACTACCTTATTGTAAGCAGGCAACTTTTACGCAGTGAACTGCCATTTTACTCCATCTTAAAAAAAGACAGACTATTCATACACGATCACAAAACGGTGCAATGAGCATTGCTACCGGTGTTATAAAA